>NW_027287095.1:89047468-89647468 GCF_022747635.1 Hetaerina americana
TCATCTGTTTTTGAACGGCCACTGTCCGCTCGGCGTTCTGCGGACCCCGATTTAAGTTGCTTATTTCTGGCAAATGTTTTAAATCTTACGACTGTGAAAATATAACTCCTATTGTGAAACGACGAGTACTCGGTGCCCACCATTGGGTTTGCAGTGGTGCAATTATCACCCGTTGATTACAGATTGGTGGGAGAGGATTGTGTAAATGGCTGTACAATGAAGTCTGCTTTGCCCAGCGTAACCCTTCCTGTTATATTTGCGTGTACACTATTGCATTATTTTTAAGTAAGTACTAATTAAGTACTATTAAGAAAGTTATAGTAGGAAAAACGTAAGTTTTTCCTACTATTAACTCTCTGAAACTCTCTCTGAATTGGGTTACACCAATTACGTATCCGTAGACGTCCCCTTATAGTGATTTAATTTGCATTTTTATTTTTTTAAAGTCTGCAGTGAAATCTGCAATGTAATACTTAAACCGACGCATATTAAAAAGCTGCTTGGGTAGCTGATAACGAGATAACAATTACTCTTGAATTGTATGATGGTTTCATTTTTGCACATGAAATTAAAAGGGTGAGCTTAAGGGAACAGGTCATGTTTTCGGGTAAATAATTACTCGTTCTTTTTTATTATTTATTGGTAATTGTATTGATAATTGTACACGTCCGTTTTAATATTCTGATTAATTAAAACATTTATAATGAGTTTTATTTGTTGGCCTTAGCTGTAGTCCTCCATGTCCTCTTTTCCTTGTCTCTTCCGAACAATTATCTTCACATTCCGGCGTCATATCTGCTACAATACCCTCTGTTACGTCAACCTCTCTATCTTCACATGTGGTACTCGTCACTTAAAGCACAGCTCTTGAATCATCCGAAGAGTTGTTCAATTTCCTTGTCTTTTCATAGAAACTAGTAAAGCGGCACTTCGATCCGTGATTAACTCCTCGTGGTGCTAGAATCCTCAAGCTCTGCGATTTCGACGAAGTGAGGCTGTTATCATCGTAGTGCCCCTTAGTGTTGCTCCTTCAGATGAGTACATACTACGTGCAGATTAGTCGTACTTTAATCTTATCGCAGAGAAGCAGACGCGTAGGGGCGTATCGCCCGCGTGGATCTCGCACAGCGTGGGAACGTGACTTGGCTTTAAACCTTCTCTCAGAAGAGGATACGTAATTAATGAGGATTGGCCATATCATGAAAGATTGGCATTGGGCATTTTACATTTTGAAACCAATTAACCCTCAAATTCACTCGAAGTGAGTTATTTATTTCATATTTCCGTCCCGTGTGGCAACCGATAGGAATTAAACCCATCTCTATATCCATTCGAATCAGTTGTCATTTTAATGTCTGAATAGTTTACAAGGCCCCGTGATTACCCTCACGCTACTTGATAAGCGTATTCCTACATAGTTTCTTTCGGAATTGCTACTTGCTTCTCCTTCGCGGATACTCAAATCAGGCCTTTCAAAATCAACCCTGGCTGATACTCGTGTGACTTTCTCCTGTTTTTAAAACGCATGGCCCTTTCAATGTTCTTATTCATCGGTGAAGAGTGGAAAACTATATATTAACTCACATATTTGTGCTTAGTATCTTCGCCTAATTTGTATCCCAATTATCCTTTCCTTTCACTCCGTAACGTTTCTTCTATCTTACTGGTGTAATTATACCGCTAATTAACTTTGTGACTTCTGTTTTCACTCCCTAAAATCACCAATTCTGGAATCCTTGAATCTGTTGACATAAAGTGAATGATTTTCTCCCTTTCGGGGTCTACAACCCTCACATCTATTCGCCTCCCTTTCTTTTCCCTCTTTTATTCTTTTGGGCGTATTATTGCTTTCTCTTATTTGATAATACTCACATTTCCAGGTGTATACGTATTAGAGATTTTAATGATTCTGAGATCTAGCTTAAATAGGAAAACTCCACTTTTAATATTTTGCGCCAAATCCTTCGTGCCCTCTCTCTTCGTCACTGTTTCTTGAACATTGACGTATTATATTAATAAAGTTTTTTAAAATGTTTGTATGATGTGTAAACAGCCCATTTTTGCTTAAATCCCTGTAGTTAAAAACATCCACTTTTACCGGATGGTGTATAGATTGTTTTTTATGGTTATTTTGTAGGCCCTCTATTCTATTTATTGTAAAAAAACGTTAATGTTGGATCATAATCATTATTACTCCCCGTTACCGTCTTAAATGCTGCCTGCAGAAATTTGATGTTTCCTCTATCGAAACTCAGTTTTTCTAAAATGAGTATATTAAAAAAATATTCGGAGCAATCATGTTTTAAATTTTGCGATAATCTATGGATATTTTCTCAGTTAATCAATTTAATTTACATAGGCAACCTAAATTTAATATTCCTAGAGGGTGATTCATGTCTGAAGACAAATATATCAAGTAAACAAATGATTTTTGGTGCTGTATTCCTTGAAATATTTCCGTTATCTGCGTCGTAACAATCTGAAAAATCCTCCATTATAATATTCATCCAGTTCTTTGACAATTATCTCATAATGGAAAAGAATCTTTATGCTGAAAATTTAGAGAAACGAATATCGTTTGCGAGGTACATGTTCGACTGAGGTAAAATGATATGTGGAATGAAGGCCCCATGAGGTTGTTGAATGATTCAGCAATAAAATGACTTGGTAGCAAATATGGCCGTAACTGTAATTTTTACATTGCTGACTGACAAAAGGCCTTGAACTGATTAAAATAGTTTAAAATGGATCATTCCTTTATAAGTATCGAAGTTCACTTCAATTTAACACACTTATAGAAACTCACGAATTTTAAATAACTTATCTGTACCTTTATAAAACGTACAATAAGAGTTTTTTTAGCGATACATAAATGAAACTCTCTCTAAGAAAGTCCAATGCCAGTCAAGTCATCCGCATGGGTTCCTTAGCGTTAAGCAGTGGTAACCGCTCGGCTCCTTTCAGCCGAACATTCGCCAGCTCTGCTTAATCATGTCCGCCGCCTTCTCCGCTATCATGATGGTGGGTGCATTGGTGTTTCCACTGGGCACCGTCGGCATCACGGAGGCGTCCGCCACCCGCAGGCCCCGCACTCCGTGGACGCGCAGCCTCTCGTCCACCACGGCCCCCGCGTCGCCCTCGGGTGCCATCTTGGCCGTCCCCACCAAGTGGCACACGGATATTGTCCGCCTCCTCAGGGCGCACTCCCAGTACCTGTCTCCGAACCCTGGCACGCCCTCGCAACCTCGGACCTTGTTTCTCGAGAGCCTCACGCCTATTGCGGCCAGCGGGCCGGTCCTCGATAACCTCAAGGCCGTCCTGACCCCGGCCAGCACCACGTCTACGTCCCACCTGTCCGACAGGTACCGCGTGTCGATGATCGGGGGGTCCCTCGGGTCCAGGCTGGCCAATCTGACGGTTCCTCTGCTCCGCGGCCTCAGCACGACCGGTATCATGTTGAAGTCCCTGTCGACGTCCCTGTACTCACAGGTTATGTTGGCTCCAGCTCGCCCGCAGAGTCTGTCGGAGAAGAACATCTGGACGTCCGGGAAATCCCAGTTGTTGGTCCGGGAGGCCACGTAGGCGACCGTCTGGGAGAGGCCGGTGCTGGTCAAAGGTCCCTTTCGTCCTAGGAGGAACGCCGCCCCCATCTCCGGGCCGCTCACCGGTTCCGTCTCGGCTCGCGTCGTGAAGGGCACTTCCACTCCGACGTGGTCCTGGAGGTTGTCTCCGACCCTCAGGTCCCGCACGACCGGAACGCCCATGGACCTGAGGTGCTCCGCGGGTCCGATTCCCGAAAGCATAAGTATCTGTGGCGTCGCTATGGTTCCTGCGGATAGGATAACTTCCTTGCTGACGTAAACATCTCGCGTGAACCCGTTAGCGTCCAGGTACCTGACTCCCGTGGCTATGTTCCCATCGAACAGTATCTTCGTCGCGAGTGTGTGGCGGAGGACGTGAAGATTTTTGCGATCCCTGACGGGTTGTAGGAAAGCCCTTGCTGCGCTGAAACGCGTTCCGTTGCTGGTGGTGGCTTGGGCCATGAAAAACCCCTGCTGCCATCTCCCGTTCGGATCCGAATTCACCCTGTAGCCCATCTCTCCGCCTGCGTCCACTATTGCTCTTGACAAACTGGAGTGATTACGAAATTTCTCCACCTGCAGAATGAATGGATTCCATTAATTTAAAGGATATTTATGTTTATTGCTATTCTTATCTTGTCCAAGTGCGGAAATAATTGTGATAATGTTTCTACCAATGCATGCGGTTACTTGCTTAATTTGTTTTGTCATAACTTCCAAAGGCTATGTTTGTTTCATTGTTTAGTACACGCCTCACTAACATGGGGCATTGGGAGACATATGAAGGAAAAATATAAATGAAGGAAGGCATCCGAACTTACGCAGTTGATCGCTGGTTGCTTGCGCGCCTTACAGTTTGATTGAAACCTCGCTTAATCCCACAGTGAGACCGTGACGGAATAAGGTAATGAAGGTGGCTGGCATGGCGAATGCACATGAGTGAGGAATAATACAAACTTTGCAAATTCACATAAACGTTTTGGTGAATTTACAAAGTTTGTCTTATTCTTCACGATAAATGTTCAAAAGGTTGTCCCTTTTACCATTGAAATGCGCATGAGTCTTTTAAACCTGGTATACGTTTACCGATCTTGCTCCAGACCGCTTAATCTGCGTGCTGCGGGTCGTCCTTACTCGTACAACGGTATTGACAAGTGTTCGAAATGAGGCGAATTACGCATTCATTCATGGACCGGATAAAATTTCCATATTAACACGTTATTTCAAACATATCATCATAGCATAATTAAAAAAATGTATTTTCTTAGATTAAGAATGACTATTTTTGATGATATCATATTTCTAATTAAAATCAGGGAGCTATATTTATAACCAACGCAGTAATGAACCAAATGAATGAAAGGTTGGCTAAATAGGTGATGGTAGAGCATGCCTAGTACTAAGCCCAACGGGGTGTGAAATTCACACATTAACAGAGTAGGGCCTTAGGGGGGCCAAACATCGCATAGCTTAGTTAGTAGAGGAGCTGAGGGCGTCCAGATGCACCACTGGATTCGGGCCCAATGTCCAATGCTCTACCCAACGTATTACCACGTCTCTTATGTCAACAAGCATTTACGTGTATACTATTTTGGTATTCATCTATTTACAACTCGTGAGGAATATTCATGCTAAGTTTCTATGCTTGTTAATAAAGATGTGTCGGATTTCAGTTTGTCTTTTGTTAGGAGTGGAAATGAAATGTAACGTTGCATAGACTGTTTCCATCCAAAACTTACCCTAACCGGTAGACTACCAAGAACACGAGTAATAATAATTGCATTCGATTCTTTATTTTTATAACCGTGTGTTTTTATAATTTAATTATTTCTTTAATAACAGCGTACTTTCATAATTAAAACGGGAAACCTTATTAAGAAAATAAATCAATAAATTTAATATTTGAAATATCAAGAAAGTGTAAGTGTATATTTAATGTACTTGGTAGTAGAACGAATGTTATTCTATTAAAATAAAACATTTTTTTTCGGATTTTCACAGAAAATAATTCTTTAAACTATTTAAAGTTGACCCTTGCGCACAATGGGTGTCATTTATGATGAGTAAATTGAGTCTTCTAGGGTTTGAAAATTATTAATGAAAAAGACATATTCGTTCGCTCGTCTTCTCTAGTTTTTCGATGTACAAGTCCTTTGTATTACGTATTCCCAACGTTTCAAAACGCATTATTTCACCACCGGTCTTGTCGCATGCCTTATTTTTTAGTCTCTAGGGTGTTGGCATGAGGAGCATCTTGAGGTCACTTGGTTATTGTTTTCTGTGGTGATGATGGCGTAAACTTTTTCGAAAATGTTAAGTTTTTCAATAATTATAATGTGAACGCTGCGAAGGGTCTACTTGTCTCGGTTTCTCGATTGACTGCGTCCGATGCCATTGCAATTTTATATTTTCGTGCTCTTTATGCGTTATAAAGCTTCAAGAAGAGCCAATGATGCGGGGGATGGGAAGCAGCGGAGACATTTCCTCCTTCACGAGGAAGAGGAAAATCTTCATTCGCAAGCAACTTAAGTCACGCGAATGCCATTTCTTCTCTGTGTATTTTCTCACCCACCTGTGCGCGTCGCGGAATTCGAAAGACGAATCGGCGTAATTCAATGCTATCGGCACGTATTGAGTAAACCTTTCGCCTCGCCTTGTCTTTTATATTATATATTGCCGAGTGTTGCGTAAGAAACCTGGGGTGTCTTGCCCGCCGCCATATCATTTAGATCCTATTTGGTCCGGTATTTTCATCGGCATTCCGGCGCGATGCGAGAAGGATGGGGTGAAGATTAACCACCATAAAACCGAAGTAGTGAGATTCTTATGAAGAGGAAAGGATAAGTTGAACATTAAAGCGAGTAGGTAGTGAATTTAGGGGCAATTTTAGTATATCATGGCTAAGTTCACTTATTTCAGTAGTAATTTGGATGGAAATAGGAATAGTATTAGGGACGTATGGAGAAGACTTGCGATGCTTAAGAAGTGCTTGCGAGAATGGCATTGATGAAGTTAAGAGTTATAGAAAATATCGGCGAAGACTTGAAAATAGGGCGTAGCTATGGATTGTTCTGAAACTTGGACTCTTAAGGGACTGAGGATGAGCTTAAATTAGAAACTTCAAGATGTGGTTATGGATAAGGTAAATTGGGAAGAAAAACAATGGTAAACAGGGGGAGAAAAACAATGAAGAAGTTTTAAAATATGTTGGAATAAGAGATGGAGTTCTTTGGGGAAATGTGAATAAGGCAGAATCAGTGAGCGGAAAAAATGTTTGGAGGTATTGGGATATTAGAGGCTTGTATGATTTTTTGGTTTTGCTTGCGGTTTTTTTTTCTTTTATAAATTACGGGTGTTGTCCTAACACCCCCCGCCGCACGCCCTTGCGGCGGCTTGCGGGGTATTAAGTAGATGTAGATGTAGACTGTAGGGAGAGTGTTGAGTTAGAGAGATGGAGAAGGAGAGAATGGGTTTCCTGGGAGACTATAAAAGGTATTTAGATGTGAAGAAAGGAACAATGCTCCTGATAGAATGAACTGCTGAACAATGCTGGTAGAACGTAGTAATTTAATAGATGCTGACCAAAACCTACCTTGAATAAATAGTTACACGAGTAGGTAGATTCTCGCGGACTTGGTGTATTATCCTTTTTTGTTTGATTTTGTGTGGAAACACACGTCAGGAAAGAAATTGAATCGAGAATAAGCCTAAAAAAAAGTAGGTAAACTATATTGCGTCGCCATCTTTCATTCGTAAACCAATGAGTTTTGGGGTTGGCTGATGACCCGAACAGAAATCTCGTCCGCCCTGCATTCCCCAAAATCTCAATCTGAATCCGCCCACATTAAATCAACTAGTAAACTTTAAGCGATGGCTTAATAGAAACCAAAAGTCTTTTATTCGAATTAAGTCATAAAATATTACGTGCTTGAGTATGGGAGTTAAAATATCATCGAATCACTAAAAAAAATACAAAAAACTTACCACAATGTCTGCCTTCTATTCGTCAAAATTGTTTTTAGGAATATGTATGTGAATGTCAGCTTTCACCTGGATGTTTAAGCATTCAAAATGCATATGGGCTCCAGGAATCGTGAAGCGAGACCGTTGGGGGTGCGCGGTTATGTAACTATGGAAAAGTGTGAAAAGTGAGCCATTTATTCAGTGGTGGTACGGTGTATTTTTGAAGTTGCTTCCTTTTAGCTCTCCCCATATGTCTCATTAGCAATCCACGCTCATATCGTTTCGCTATCCGTGATGCTAAATAGTAACGTGCGTGTATCCGCTCGGGTGGTGCCCGCTGCCCGTGTCTCACCTTAAGGAGGCCGTGATACGAGTGGTAGTCCCGCTCCACGGCTCCCGGCTCCTGGTTGCCCTCCGACTTGAGGAAGTAGGGCAGGATGTCGCCGTAGGACCAGCCGCGGTTACCCGCCGCCGCCCAGGCGTCGTAGTCCCTCCGGTTGCCCCTCATGTACTTCATTCGGTTGATGACGCTGGAGCCCCCCAGGGCCTTCCCCCGCGGGATGGGGCACCGGCGGCCATCGTAGGCGAGGCACGCCGTCGACTGCGGAGTCGAGCGATACGCCCAGTCCACTTCGGAGTTCCATAGTGTCTCCACGAGCCCTGGGACCCTCGCGTTGGGCGGCTCGTCGCCTCCGGCTTCCAGCAGAAGGATCTGTCGTGAAGAAGTTTCGTCATCATTTGAAAAAGGATTTCAGCGATTCAGAATATTATTATAAAGATTTTTCACTTCGTCATTTAATTTTTTCGTTATTAGTCACATCAACAGCCATTTAAGTTGATGAATGTCAATTTCATTATCCATTCAGTCTTAATTACGTAGGTTCACTCCTTTTTTATGTTGCAATTCTGCCGCCGTTGGCTCTTTTTTCTCTTCGAACCGAAGTGTGTGTGGCCAAAATGGTTCCTAGAATTGTCCCGTTGATAACTTCAATGCTTCTGAGGTTATTAAAATTTCGAAAACAAACATTTATTGACTCTTTTGGATTGAATTTAATTCATAATGTTATAGTTACATTTGCCGATCTCGAATTTCATCGTTAGAAAAAGTAAACCCTGTGGTTTATGTGGAAAGGTTTATGTGGAAAGGCGAAGTATTTTAAATTTAATTTCAATATGAAGAATTTCCACCAAGTGACGCGAGAAACTGTTTCATTTATTAGAAATAGTGTTATCTAATACGTTTTTTAACTATTAATCATGTACTCGACCACATCTCTCTTTTGTTTTTTACGTTATTGAATTAGAAGTAGAATTTAATTAATTCGAAAGGCATCCTGACAATGGTATTAATTTTCTTGCGCTAACTTTTCTTTTCAAAGGATAAGACTGGATTGAATAAAATGCACTTATCGCAAAAAAACTGCGCAGGTGTATTGCCAAGGAATAAGTAATCGAGTCTTAGAATCTAGGCCGTTTCATAACTTATTCCTCATTGACGAAGGGAATCTTTTCCTTTTTCCAATAATTGTTGAGTTGTTAATACTTCGTGTCAAGATGATCTAAAGTAACCCTAGCCACCTCTTTAAGCGAATTCTCCTTATTGATGTAACCCAATGATCTCATGCCCTTTCCACCTTCACCCCACGGTAGTGCTTTGATTTGTCATCTCTTTTTCTTGCGTTAAAAACACTGACAACAGGAGTATTGTGTGAGCACACGCTCGCAAGTTTCTCGGTCGGAATTTCTCCATAAAATGCCTGCTATTTGGGGTGTAGCGTACATTTTTGCGCTGATTTAAGGCGTCGCGTGACCGCGATCTTCAGCGCTCATTTATATATCAATTCATGGTTAAAATCGTTATATGCGGTATTGAACAAACTTTGTACGCTTTGTGAAGTGACCTTTTTGCGTAAAAACATGTGGCGTAAGCTCCCGAATCATTTTGTCTCTAATTATCGGGGGACCATTATTTCCTTTAAAACGGACATATTCTTATAATTTCAGTTGTCTAAATAATGGGTGTAGTTAATATTCATATTTTACCGAGAAATCATTATTAACCCTTCATATTTAAATATTTCTTTTATATTCCTTTTTATTCTTTTCAATAAACACTGCGATAGACGGAAGAATGTTGGCCTAGCTAGTTGCAGTGAGAAAGTGAGCATGTTGGACGTAATGAAGGGAAGGAGAATGTATATGGAGTCCAAATTTTGTTCTCCCTGCTATGTGATGTGTTGAAATATTTAGTATCGTATTAGGTGGGCCCTTCGAAGTGTAGACGTGCTTAGTTCCGCATTAATCACGAAACTATGTTGACCAGTACACAATTATTCGTTCGAAGGTTTCCGCGGCGATGAGTAGGTGATTTCCACATTTTTCGGGCTGCGTCCGCGTATGTCGTTTAAAAGTACAACAGTTTCGCCAGCTATCCTGCTGGCGTCCTCAGGTCAAGGATGCCTTGACCTGAGGACGCCAGCAGGATAGCTGGCGAAACTGTTGTACTTTTAAACGACATACGCGGACGCAGCCCGAAAAATGTGGAAATCACAGTACACAATTATTTATTAAAGTACATCGTTAACAGCAAAGTCCTGGAATGAATTACGAGGGTCATCCGGAAAGTAGTACCCGTTCGTGCCGCATGAAGTGCTGACGACGCGAGTAGCCGCTGGACGAGGTCAGATAGCTTCAGTGGCTTGTCTGCCTTCTCTGAGCCAAGTTGCGTGACGCTAGCATTGCCTGTGTTGTTTGTGTGATTGTTTACAATGTTTAAATAAATTGAGAACGCCGCCAGTTGTGAAGTGAGGGCAGTGATTAAATTCCTCAATGCAAGAAACGTTCGCCCATGTGATATTCATCGCCAATTAAAGGAGGTGTATGGAGACAATGTAATGGACGAGTCGTCTGTTCGGCGGTGGTGTCGCAACTTCAACATGGGGAGGGGGAACACACACGACGATGAGCGTTCGGAGAGACCGTCTGTCATTACAGACCAACTGGTGAGCTCAGTTGACGAATTCGTGAGGAACGATCGGCGCGTCACAATTGATGACATCTGTGAGCATTTTCCCAATGTTTCTCGAACAATTGTTCATGAAATTGTTAAACACCATCTGCATTATGCAAAAATTTGTGCAAGATGGGTCCCTCGCGTATCTCAATGAGCTGGCGGCGAAGGACTATGCAGCAGGAATACAGAAACTTGTCACACGTTATGACAAATGCCTTAATTTGCTTGGAGATTATGTTGAGAAGTAGTTTAAAGTATCCTCTTTCAAATAAAAGTTTTTATGTTTGTTAATATTTACTTTTGTGTCTTTATTTCACGAACGGGTACTACTTTCCGGATGACCCTCTTATATTAATTCGATCCGATATGTTCAGCGCCTAGGATCAGAGCTCGAATCCTGGCGAGCGATGGCGGTTTTTCAATGGTGTTTCCCGATCTCTACTGGATTATTATTTGGAGAACGTCAAATACAACACTCCTTCCAACGTGTGGGGGTTTAATTTGGAACTTGGGGGACATCTCACAGCCCTTCGTTAAGACTACAATTGATTTCGACGAGTTTTCCCTTTACGTTTCCTCTTTTCCCCAAAATTCTTACCCTTACCAGTTTCTCCCCTTACGTTTTAGTACCTCACCCAAACAATGATAATCCTTCTCCCGATCCAAGTCGAAAGCTCTAAGTCAAACGCTTGATGCCCCATTTATGCGCCCACAAATGCTCGAACGAAATTTTAAATATCGATTCCCATGTAAAAAAAACCCTTAAGATACTCAATGTTTCCTTTGGACCCTGAGTGTGCTCCCATTGAGAGACTACCTCCGTGTCTTCCTCTGCTTCCTTCCCAACCAAGTAATCACGTGATAACATGGGATCTTATTAATCCAGTCTTCGTCATCTTACCCAAATACGATCTTTCTTTACTAACTTGCTTCTTTCAGCGTTTCACCCACCCCGCCCAAAGGACGCTACTAGTAGACGAAATACTTTTTAATTATGCTATTCCTAAAAAAAATATCTGAGTGGCTCCTGGAAAATATAAGCGGACTTTCGCAAGGTAGAGCGGGGTAGTTCGTTTTGCCGGTGGAGTGAAGTGTCTCCTGGGTCTTTAAGGCGCGGGGAAACGGTCAGTCACGTCACGGGGCCGGTCTCTTTCCTCCCTGACCTGCTCATCGCTTGACATAAGTGTTACCCAGGATATCTCGCGTAATGACCTCCGCAGCTGGTAACCAAACGCGTCACTCGGGAGTCGATCCTTCAATCTTCGGAAACCAAGTGCTTAATCCGTTTGGTGTTCCCTTTGTCAGCTGCACTGGAATTGGGATATTCGACGTTTCGCGTAAAATTATGATGCTTACATTTCCATGAATATTTTTTCGCTCTCAAACCATTGTGAAAACGAAATCGAATGCTAAAATCGAGCTACATTCCTAAAATAAAAAATTTTATACCAAGTCAAAACTGATACATTTTTCCGTGCATTGAAAAAAGTTCGATGCTAAATAAAAGAAAAAAAAGCAAATATTCAATAAATGGGATTTATTAAAGAATACACTGATTTTCCACACAGAGTATTTTTATTACGACCTAGGTTTTGTTACAGCGTAAAATCTTCAGGTAAAAACCCTGAAGATGTTACGCTGCACGCTTCAGGTAAAAACCTGAAGTTGTAAGGCTGAAAAACGTTTTTACCTTAGGTTTTTATTATGCTGTAACGAAACCGAGGTCGTGATAAAAATACTCTACGTGGAAAGGCAAAGTGTCTTCTTTCATCATGACGTAGTTCCACCAATGTTACGCCTGAAACTGTGTTCAATAGGAAAAAAATGAATAAATAAAAAAATAAATGGGAAATATTAATTATATTATCCTCTCCAAAATTCTTACATAACGGTGTTGAGAAATTAAAATATACGAGGTTATCGTAGGGATTGATTGCACAGAATACACTTTCAAGATGTTAAAGGTACAATAAATTTTACTAATTTAAGAATAGGGAAGGAAATCACCTATTCTCTTCTCCAGAATGTTACATATGCGTAGTGATCAGTGCTGCTATAATACAGAGGCATAGTGGGTGAGTGCTTACGGAACCAGCTGTCGATGCAGTGGGTGTGGGACGCGCACCCCCGCCCTCCCCTCTCCCCCTCCAACTCACTCCCACCCCATCTCCCCACTCACCCTCCACTCGTGGTTCTCGCTGAGCCGGTTGGCCAGGACGCAGCCCGCCGATCCGCCGCCCACGATCACGAAGTCGTACCGCTCCCGCGGGTGCGGCTCCTGGCGCGGCATCTCCTCGGGGTCGACGAGGGCACACTGCGCCCGCAAGAGCGCCTGCACAAGTCCCGCGACGAGGAGGGCGGGGCAAGAGCCCCCTCCGCCCCACACGCCCTCCGCTCCGGGGGCAGCCGTCCCGAAGTCCATCGTCCGCTCGCGGAAGGGAGTCACGTCCTCCACGGGGCCGAGATGAAGCCAATTGCCCTGAGGTCTTAAGCGAAAGCCATGGATTTCGCCGTTAGTTTATTCTATCAATTGCTGGATGCACTTGCTGAGGAATTTTAGCGACAATGGTGAAAACATTGAAATAAATTATGCAACAATTTTCATAGTGTGTACAGCTTCAGGTACCAAGGTTACGTGAACTTATTACGGATATCGTTGGTAGGGAAAACATTTGCTGAATCGTACGGTGAGGGATATATTATTCATGATTGAGTATGGTATATTTTGCTTGTTTATGTTCTACTCTGAGAGCTCAAAATTACAAAAAAAAACATTTTTGTCAAATCTTTCTTAATTCCTCGTCGGGTACCGCCAAGCATCGCGCACCGTACGGTTTCGCGTTAACGGTGATCTAACTAGTAACATTTCTTGCGGTAACGGTACTTTCTGCATGGTAATGGTATTTCAATTTCACGCGAATGTTCTTTTTGCAAACGCTGTAAGAGAACTCATTAGATTTAAAAAATGGTGCGTAACCATTCATCCCATTGGTCTTAAATCCCGGCGCATGACATTTTATAATACTGTGGCAGATAAAAGTTTATCCCAAGAACTTAGTCTCGTCGCAAGTTCATAACAATTTTAAATATGAATTTCTTTCTTTCAACTCCACTTCAACTATGTGCTATGTCTGGGAAATTAAGAGCAGTTCATGAATCTGTATTATTCCACAGATCGATTTTAATTTAAGCATATGACCTCAGTTGTTTAATGTGAATACATTGCTAGGCATAATTTTAAATGTTGAATTTGTTGTGAGACTTTGTATTTTCTAACTATCATACTATATTCTGGGATATATTAATAGTATACACGTCGTTAATTATTCGTCCATCAGATTGTCAGTGTCACGCAATGACAAGTATGGGTATTTTTTGGTGTCTAAAGAAATCTCAAATTTCTGTATGTTAATTATTTTTAAACGAAAAGGCCATTCATTCGGTTTATTTCGAATATAAAGGCGCGCGGAATGCAATATTTTTCATATCTGCCCGAATCGGAGAAATTTTGAGATACCTCTGCTTAAAATCCGGACTCATCCGTGGAACACGCTGTGTATTCATGCCGTAGGGTTGCCCCTTAATTGTAAAAATATAATCGGTATCTGGCGTACGCTTGGTCCACGGAACGTTTATAACTATATCTGACCTTATAGCCAATCAAGTAACTTGAGCGTCGAATCCCAAAATCATTACCAACGGATACAGCACTCCTTCACGTTCAGTTGGAATCTTGGAAATTTTAATTTTTTAAAGTCCTGGATGAAAATGTTTCCTTAGTTTTTCTAAACGTGTCTATTGTCCAATAAAATGGCATTTACATTGAAAACGGAAATGTGTACTATAAAACAGGTTACTCCTGGAGGCTAAGCCGTATTCTTTTCATCGACGTAGCAAACAATCTTCCAAAAAGTTCAATTGTCCCATGTCCGCTTGAGAAGAGCCTCTCTATCTAGTCTATCATAGATTCGTGATACCTTAATGATCTATTGATTTCTGTCTGATATTGGATTGAATATGACTATATATATATATATATATTTTTTTTTTAAAGGAGAATTTATTTAATGCAATATTTGGAGAAACACGTCATATTTTTAACTGCCCAAATTTTTTTAATTATATTCTACCGCACAAACACATGAAGTGTTTTTTATGTGTGTGGGTGTGTGTGTATATATATAGTATATACATATATATATACATATATATACATATATATATATACATACATATATATACATATATATATATATATATATATATATATATATATATATATATATATATATATATGCTTTCCTAGACTTAACACGGAAGTGCCGAAGAAAATACGTGTGAGTGTTCTTTTTTTGTGTTTCTATATTGTGTGTTACTGTATATATATATATATATATATATATATATATATATATATATATATATATATATATATATATATATATATATACATATATATAAATATACATATATATATATATATAAATAAATATGAATAGACATGTATATATATATAAATAAATATGAACAGATATGTATATATAAATATATATATATATACATATCTGTGTGTGTGTGTGTGTGTATAACACGTGAAAGGACACTCGTATATTAGATTGTTTGAGCTTTCGGCCTTCTTCAGGTCAGACTCATTCTGTAAAGCCTATTCACGAGTTATTGCTGGACATCGACGCTGCACGCAATATTTAGTCATTAATTTTCATAAGTCATGTTATTTGGAATAAAGTAAGTCTGAAAAAAAGTAAATCTGAAGCTTTCAAGGCACTGAAAATGTTTCAAGAGATTTCCTCGAGACGTATTGATTTTTTCAATAGCTATGTTATGCGTTCAGTTTCCCAAATCAACTCAATCCTTAATTTAGTTACAGAACCAATAATTCTTCTTCGCGCCGTGTGGCAGACTAAGGTAATGGCCGGAAGCGGTCATTGTGAACTCACCGTGCTTCTCGAGTAGAAGATATTCCCCCGGCAGGATTCGGCTTCGTGCGACTCGTCCCAACCGATGGCAGTGTCACACTGATGGGCTCCCGAGAGAACCGAAAGGGTGCCTATTTAAATAAATGCGCTCTGAGCGTCTGTCATAAGTGTTTCTGATGACATTCATTAATTTGTTGGCGCCGGGCGATGTTAATGAAATATTTGGCACTCTTGAGACGCCGCCCCTGGCCCCACTCCCTCTTCTTAACTCTCCCTCGCTTCGTTCGAAGTTGCTTGAGGGGGGCCCGGTTGATCCGCACCTCTCCCCCCTTTCCCTTCGAGGGCTCAATGACACTTCGCTAACGACATGCGTACCTGCTTCCCTTCTATCCTCTTTCCTATATACACTAATTCGTGCATAAGCCCCTCTTCCCAAACTTTCTCCCCTCTCCTAGGCGTCCACTTGAAGAGTCCTCAGGTTTAAATTACACAGACGGAAATGAACTTTCACTCGCGTCGCGGCGTCAAAGGTGCAGACAGACGCACTTTAGGAATAGGGGAGGGAAGGTCCGTCTTCACGGGGAAGACTAATAAGAATGAATTATCGAAATCCTTTGTTCCATGACTCTGGAAGTTGATCACTGTCGCCTCGTTAATTGATGGAAAACTCGTTTAAATACACGCAATAGGTGGCGTTATATTCGGTGGTGATTTGCGTCGTCTAATTCTAATGTGTACTTGATGCGCTAAACGGACAATTATGTAACTTAAATATAATATGTATAGGGTCATTGTAAATATGGCATCGTTATCCTGGTTTATTTTCCGTCGTAATATATACCAAAATTCGTTTGGAGCTGGAATCAAACTGATTGTCATTCATTTCGTCATGACTTCTAACACGTGCGTCATAAGGTACGTGTACTCTTACGTAGTGCTGTTATTTGGGCAGTCTATAGCTTTCCATTTATATCAGTGCATTTAATTGAATATATAAAAATTAAATATCCATTATCTTTTTAATACGAGGGAAAAAATGGGCTCGGAGATGAGGAATATGAACCTAGAGAAAATGTTTATAAAACTGATATGTGCTGGGAGTATTAATCTTGACTTCCTTATTTCACGCAAAAGGGTTGCCAAAACTGACCTTCTGCTGACGCCGTGTGAAAAATGACGCGCGAAAGGTATTTCATTAAATATGCATTTATTTTCTTAATTATGAATAAAAAGTTTCGATAGATTGTAAAAAGTGTTAGTTAATCCAGATGAAAGGTGATTTTGCTGAAATCATAGTATTAAATGCTTTTACTTGATTATTCATTTGAATGGTTTTCATCATCTTTTATAAATATGGAATTTTTATCGAAAATAATTTATTAACGATATGGCTAAGGCATGAGCGTTTGATTCTTGTTTCACAAATGAAAAGGTGTTCCAATCATGGTAATTAATTCATTATCAGAGAAATTACCTTCAATTTTGCTCCTGCGTGCCAGTCGCCGGGCTCCGCGATTCTCCTGATGTCTCCTAAGAAACTGCGGTAGTTGCCACGGCAGTAACTTAATATCCGTTAACATGCAACAACTTCAAAGTGTTAAAACAAGGTTATTGATATGTAACAATTTCAAAGTGTAAGATTTTTACACTTTGAAATTGTTACATGTCTCTGATTTCTGGTCTCATGTACTTAAATATAGAGTAATTACCATTTGGTCAGTTCAATTTTACTATGTATATATTTAAAAAAATTAATTATTCAGATTCATAAAATATTGTTTTATGAAAAAGTTAATATTAAATGCATCCTTTCCATTTTAATGTATTCATTTATATATATAATGACATTCATATTTAATTATTGATTTTGGAGAACATAATGGAACATTATTCATTAAACAAATGGAAAATCGCTCTGTTATTTTGATTTTGATTATATGATCATGAGTTATTTTAGCGGTTCTTCAGCGACTAAGTTGATAATTTAATCTTTAAGATAAATACGTTCAAGCTTTCTTCTCAGATGTGTTTCAGCGGTTCCGTTGCTCCGGAATAAATGTCGAGTAATGCGTGTGATGGGGCTGGCATCTTAAATTAGTGTGGTCTTCTTATGCACCCTCATGTCCGAAATTTTTATTGTTTGCACTCTATGCTACCGAATAGACTAATCACAGCACAGCACTCCCAACCATTACTCCTGCAGGAACCCCGGAGTATGTGAAAATTGTATTTACAGTTGAAACTAATTATTTTACTAACTAATTATAGTGTAGGCGAGTTTAAAGATAGAAAGAAAGGGAGCAGTTTTTAAATATTTTAATCTTTATCCCTACTTTGTTGGTAGCAGTTATACTCCTATCCATACCACAAACTGAAAGCACACCTGCATAGTGTTGGGGACAAGGTTGGTATTTTTTAAATCTCCGTCCCTTCTTGGTTCGTGGCTGCGCAACTGCAGTCCATGCTACAAAGTGAAGGAACACCTGCATGATGTGAAATGTTTTCACTTTAGCTGTTGCTTTGTCCATTTGGGATTTTTTGACTAGGGGTGCCATATGAAGAGCAAAATATGTGGAGAGGTAGAGTGTGCCGTTAAGATTTGTGCGATGGGAGCAAGACATGTACACCTGCAGTTACAACGTTTGATAATCAGCGTCTATTTCCTTAAAATATAAATAAATATCCTGTTTCCCTCCCCTCTTGTAAATCCCTTTTCTCTTTAGGCAACTTTAATCTAAAGATTTTATTTCTGTTAAATGCCGTAGCAGGTGTATCACACCTAACGAATTCGGAAAAGACTCGGAAACCTTTGGTTGAGCTATTGCTTCAAAGTGACTTTTCCAACTCTTCTCTAAAATGTCGAAGAATTTTACTTTGCTATGTTTCAAATCATTGGGCGGCAAATAAATATATGATTCACCAAGAGATCCAGGCAAGATGAACACAACTACATCAATACGAATTCGAGTAACAATATCATATTATAATATATTTCACCACGCCAGGAGCGTATGACTTAGTGTTACCAAATTGTGCGTTCTTTTATGGCATTTGACGTAGGATGATGAAGTAGGATGTAGCTTCTGGGAGATTCCTGAGAACGTGCATCCAACCTTGTTGATTGCAAACACCCCTTGTGGCACATGTTTTTCGTAGTTGCTACCATATTCAGTTCTACCAAGTCTCTACCCTCAACCTTGACGTCATCCCCTTCTTACCACTCCTGCGGTTTCTTAGCGTTCTCCTTGCTTGCACATCCTCCAGCACCCCTTCACTTCTTCAGCACCCCCTCACGAATATTCACCTGCGCCTCTTCACTTTCATTCAACAACATCCTCTCTTCCCGCAATGACACATCCAACAATATTTTGTTTACGTTGTCTCTCCAACTTAAATATTAATTCCCCGACGTACCCACACCAAGAACACTCACCACACCACATTCACTCTATTCCTCTTTCCACAGAGATTTGGAGTTTGACACTTGCAATAACTTCAAATATATATTAATATGTTGTCTCCTTCGTATATCCAGCCAACATATTCACTCCTCGCCGTAAATTAAATGTCTCACTCCATTCTTCACCTGTATTCTATTCCACCTGGATTTATTCGATCCGTCAATTCTATCCAAACTACCAGTTTGATGGTTTAAAT
This sequence comes from Hetaerina americana, assembly GCF_022747635.1. Taxonomy (NCBI): domain Eukaryota; kingdom Metazoa; phylum Arthropoda; class Insecta; order Odonata; family Calopterygidae; genus Hetaerina; species Hetaerina americana. The sequence continues at coordinate 89,066,620 of NW_027287095.1, forward strand.
ACAGTGGACAAAGCAAATCGTGTGCTTGTAAAGATGCATTCGTATCCATTGTGTAATTTACTGTGTCTTATTTAGTTAATTAAGTCATTCAACAATAAAATTAAACCCATTCTGCAAAATGCATTATTTTTTCTCTTTTATTTACGTATAAATTGATTACTTTTATTTCTTTGCATATTCAATAAAATTGGCTCTCTAAGATGGTAAAAGTTTGGTTTTCTAATGCAAACCTCTTCTAAATAAACGCGTAGAAATTCATGGAGAATTTATGCTATTTTTTTACCGGTTCCGTAAAATAATCTTCAATTAAAATTGTTTACTGTTATAATTGTGTAATGCATATTATATGTTAAGTACTTTAAACTTAACTGACTCAACTTAGCAATAGAACTTCCAAAGTAGGATATGAAGTTATTCATGGAAGCACTGGTCAGGTCGGTCCGAATTCAAGTTTTTCCTTTTTTGTGTGCCCAGCACTTTATTAACATAGATATTAATACATTTTTATTGGTATTCTACTGTTTAAGGTAGGTTTTGGGTGAACAAAGGCGACACATTTCTTTCCTCTCCCATCAAAACGCAACATTACTGCACAAGTATTTCTTCAATGACACATACTTCCTTCTTCCCTTCATCCCGTCCAACATTCCTTTTATTTTGCCAACTCTTTCTCACTTGTCTAACGCCCTCCCCTTTATCATTGTCGTTAACATCTCATATACAACCAAATTGCTGTCCATCCATGTTTCCTGCCTCCCATGGATTTCTGTCAGCATCCCCCTCTCCACCATGTCACTCTTCCTCGTTTGTTTTCCCATAGTATGTTCATTTAAAATGTTCATCTTTCTCCACAGCCACTTTTTAAATGTCTCCAATCTATGCCTTTTTATCTTACTTCAACGATTATGTCTTTACGCCATGCAATGCCACGCTCTGTATAAAAGTGTTTTACGAATCGTTTCTTAACATCCTTACCCGATGTCCCTGACGTCGATTCTCTCCTTCTTGTGAAAGATTCTTTGCCATACGCAATTCTTCTTCATATATCCATATTACTTGGATCGTTTTTCCGCAATAAATCCTAAGATAGATAACCCGTTCCACCTGCTCTAGGTTTTGTTCTTTTATCTAAGCCTCCATATTTCTCAAAAAGCTCTTGCCAGTTGTTTTTCCCACGTGCGTTGATTCTCATCCCATGTCGCACTTTGGTTTTATAATGCCTTCAGCCAGACTAGTAAGAGATACGGCACATACTTGGTCGGCTGGCTCACTTAAGCCTGATCATCCAGATTTGTTAATACTTATATTTTCCACGGGTGCAAAAAATAGTTTAGTGCTAAAAAAAGAACCCCTTTTATGAGACCGTCTAAGCATTTGAGTAAGTACTCATCTTGGGGGCTAAAGCGCCGTGGATTTCGCATTTATTTCACTGATGTATGAAAGTCAAGAATATATTTTATTGAGCAGTTAAATGTTGCTTTATCAAGTGGAATAGTGGCAGTTACCCCGGTGCTATGGGTGCTTGACTCAAAAATTTCTTGAAATATTATTTGGACTAAAACTATATTTTCTCCTTATTATATTTTTTAATTATTTGTATAATGATGTTAATGCTCAGTTTTTCGTCAAATCAGTATTCAGGTACACTTCTTTTAAAGATAATATTTACAATATACGGATAATCGTATTGCGTATTTTTAGAAAGAAATTCGAGGTATATAATTCTTTATGTTTTTCATAATTATTTCAAATAATGACTCCGTCTTGACCCTAATATTATTTCAGTGGTTGTGCTTCATACCCGTGACTTTGGTCCCGCAATTAGGATTTCCCGCATTTATTTAAAACTAGAATACTTATACACCAAAATACAAATAGAGAGAGATAATGGTTTGAGGTGTCACTTTGTGGAAGCGATTCACATCGGGAAAGAAATTACTTTGTTCTTCCACTTATATTTTATTTAACACGACCTAGGCTTCGACTTACAAAGTCATCATCAGTTGATGATGACTTAGTAAGTATAATAAGAACGAAGTATTTTCTTTTCCGATATAGAGAGATGTTTACGCGTGCTTTTCAGCAAGTCCCTTTGAGATCACATTCCATCCTTCAGTGCGTCTTCCTTGATCATGTCCGCCGCCTTCTCCGCCACCATAATCACGGGGGCATTCGTGTTCGCCGTCGGGATATTTGGCATGATCGAGGTATCTGATACCCGTAGTCCCCTGACTCCATACACTCGCAGTCTGCTGTCCACGACTGCTTCTGGATCCGTCGGAGGCCCCATCTTGGCCGTGCCTGAGAAATGCCAGATGGTTGAAGAAGTCTGCCTGGCAGCGCACTTCCAGTACTCTTCGGAGGGATACTCAAGATCGGCACAGGCAGGGAATTTATTTGGGTTCAACCTACACCCATGAGCTTTCATGACCTTTGTCTCGCAGAGCATGACCCCAAATTTGGCTCCGTCGGCGAGCGTGTCCAGGTCTCTCGGATCGGAGAAGTAGTTTGGCCGAACCTCGGGTTGATCCATGGGGTCAGCACTCCGGAGCTGCACGGTGCCCCTGGAGTAGGGCCTCATCAGGGTGGGGATTATCCCGAAGGCTTGTTGATTGAGTATTGGGGTGAAAACGCTGTTATAGAACTCATCGGAGATTCCTTCAAGTGCCTTCAGGAGAGAGCCTCCGTCATTGTTCTCGGTTATAGATTTAGAATAAAGACCGATGTCTGGCCAATCCATGCTGACATTCGAATATTTGCTTGGAAGAAATGCGTACATTTCGGCTGCTCCAAGACTCATTAATATGCCAGTGTTTCTGAGGACAAAGTCGAGGAACGTCGTCACGGGGTTAATTCTCAGCAACACCGTCGTTATCGCATCATCCACGAGGAACAGAATGCCTCCGATACCGACGTGATCCTGAAGATTTTTGCCCACCGGTAGATCAGAGATGACATCTATTCCTTTGTCTCGGAGGTGCTGCGCTGGTCCTACGCCGGATAGCATCAATACCTGTGGTGTTTTCAGAGCACCAGCCGTCACGATCGCCTCTCTCCGAACTCGCACTCTACGTCGTCGGCCCGACTTATCGAACTCCACACCGGTAACCCTCTTCGTTGTCTTGTCGATTAGTATCCGTCTAACGTTTGAATTCAAACTTATGTGGAGGTTTGGCCTGTTCCTAACTGGGCGCAGGAACGCCTTGGCGGTACTGCAGCGGAATCCATTTCTCATAGTGCACTGAGATCTAACTAATGCAGTTTGTGAATCGCCGTTGATGTCTATGTTCGTGGGGATTCCAAGCTCGTCGGCAGCTCGCACCAACCTGTCGGTGACGGGAGCGTAGAAACGAGGAACCTCAACGGTTAGAGGACCTTCGGTTCCGTGGTATGGAGAATTTCTGTATCCTTGGATCGTCATGCCCTCAGACTTCTTGAAGTACGGCAGGACGTCGTCGTACGACCAGCCTTCGTTACCTTGGGCAGCCCACGAATCGTAATCCCTGCGATTTCCTCTCACGTAGACCATTCCGTTCAATACGCTATTGCCACCCAGGAGCTTACCCTGAGGGAAATAACAGCGGCCGCCAGTCATGGCTCGGCAGTAGCCGGGGTCATACTCGGCATCAATTTGCCAGTCTCTTTCCGTCCTGACATTACCCCCAGCCAAGGCAGGTACGTCCGAGAACACGGTCTCTCCTGGGCCTGCTTCCAACAGAAGAACCTTCCATCTAGATATTTCTGAGAGCCTGGATGCCATCACCGCACCGGAGGAACCTCCTCCTATTACAACGAAGTCATAGCTGTCCAACAAACGAGGGCCGATGTCCTTTGGTCGATTTTGTCTGTCGACTATATCGGTGCGGAAAATGAAAAGTGACACTTCAATAAGGGTTACCGCCAGCATAGAAAGTTGACTTAATTGCATGAATCCCAGGTTGAATGGTAACCTTTGTCTTATGCTGTTAAGGAAGTCCATGATGAATTATCCTGCAACGGGAAAAATTTTAATTATTACAAAATCTCCAGAAATGATACAAACCCCGCACAGATAATCCAACTTGGAAAACTGTTCCAAAATTCAAATGTAAAATATTTTTCAAATTCACTCGCAATTTTAGGACTGCTTTCCTTTGCGAATTACCTATAGATAACAATAGATTTTATTCGCTCCTATATTTAGTGTCAGCAATGCGTCAAAAAAACAGGAAAAATTAGAGTTCGTGGCTACGGCAACTTTTCAGCAATTTTTTTTAAATGTATCACTACTACTGGTGGTTGATCTTTGGGAACTAATAGGAGTTTGAAAGCATACGACATCCTATTTAGAATATACGTAAACAATGTCTTAATGTTTTCATGCATATTTGAAATTATTTACACAATTAAGTAGGATTTAAAATGTTTATTACATTTTACAGAAACGTTTGGATGCTAAGCAAAAAACTTTTTTATAGACACTTGCCGACGGTAGTTTTTTGCAATGAGTAAAAGGCATTATGTGCATACGCTGACATGCCGTGGGAAATCTATGCTACTTTTTGCCGTTTTGCCATTCCTGTGAGCGCAAACTTATTGTGATGGGGTGCATTGGCAATTAAGGTAGGTTCACGACCCCGTTCTAAGGGCTAAAACGATGGAATAATTGGGCAAAACAGTACAAGAAGCTGTAATAAAACCATTAAAAGTGTGAATATTGACATAAATTCTGCTGTAAAATTGGGAAGGGGTATGTTGTCGGAATTTTAATTGACAAAAGTATATAATTAAAGTGATACTGTCTCCCACCAACTTACGTGAAAATATGATCTTTCAATATAATGGTGTGGCACAAATGACCGATAATCTTGACGAAAAGTATTCTTAACGAACTTGCAATCCAACATAATGAGACTTATTTTAATTTAACTCTTAATGATTAACACGTAAAGTAATATAACTCCTATTAAGGTGAAGGGAGTAAAGCTACCGCAGTAAAATGTCTTGTCGGTTTAACTTCTAATGATTACCGTATTCCTCCCCAACTAAGTGATTCTCATTTACAACATGTTATTTGGAATCTGATGTGTTGGGTCTTAATGAAGTGCGATTAGCGGAGGGTCCCAGCAACCTTTTTTCGAAATAGTATATGAAATGAATGGTGGACCTCACCTCAATGTAATGGTAACGATTCAGCGGTGTCTTACTCTGAAGATTCCCCTCGGTGTCAGCTCTCTTCATGCATTTTATCTTCCTGAGGAATTCCTGTGAGGCGAGGAAATAAAAATATAGCGTTATGGATACTATAATGAGACTTGTTCGTTTTCAGCTTTTAAAATGGCGAAACTCCAGGCGCGACCTCAGATGCTCAATGTGTACGAGCTATTCTATGATGGTGTGTTTGATCACTAAATCATGGTATAGTTTTTTGAATTTTTTTGCTTTTGAAACTTAAGATAACACAATAACGCGTTATTATAAAGCTTGGGAGCAAGGTTAGAAGACCAGTGGTCGCAGAAGGAGTGCTGCAAAAGTAAATGCATTTATAAGTGCTGGATCATTGTCGACGTAGAGGCTCGAGTGCGCATGCCGACTTTTTATTTCTTTCCTCTTTACGTCATCCAGGAAAACCGATGAGACTCTGTGAGAAGATCTTGTTTGTGTTTTCTTTTCTTAAAATTTGGAGAATAAAAGGGAGAGGCCATCATTTTCTGAAGGAGAGCGAACTCATGTTTCCTCTTCCACCTTTCCTCAGCCTGGAGGATTTGAAAGGTCCTTTTTAATCGTGCACTCATCGGCAGTCAGAGTGGAACTCCTTCTCAGAAAGTGTGTAGCAATTATCTCCCGTCGAAAAGTGTGTTACGTCGGTTAAATGACGGTTAAATGTTAAATGTTCAATCAGTTTGGTACCAAACGCGCAAGATATAACTCTTACGAGCATCAAAACACATGTGCGTCGTCTTGGGTTTAAATGTATACGTTTTGTTATTTTTTTCAAATTGAAAGTAAACAGTCGAAAGAAGGATGTGGTTGGGCACAGACTGACTGTGCGCCCTTTTCTTCGCTTCGTCTAACTAGAGGCACCTGACAACCCCCCCTACCCCAATAAGCCCTTCAATTCCGCATACTTAATTCCTCCCTTCACTCCGTCCAACATGGATGTCGCATTCCTAACCCTTTCTTGCTTGCCTAAAGTTCTCTCCTCAATAACAACCCCTTCAACATCCCATTTTCAATCATAATGCTTTTTTTCACCTTTCCTGCCCCCTTTGGATTTTTCCAAATATCCCCTCTCTTCCCCAACCACGCCAAGGACTTCCTCCTTTCTTTTCGGTTCTGTCTACTTAACCTTTTCCATTCTTCGCCAAATCCGCATTCCAAAAGCCTCCAATATACGCCTATCGTGTTGCTTCAACGACCATGTTTCCCTGGCGCACTCACAATTCATATTTACCTTATCAAAAGTTCTACCTGACGTATTCAATCAAGGTCCCTATCATCTAGTCCAACCTTCTCGTCAAATCTTCTTTCCTATCGTAACTCTTCTTGTATCCCTACTACTTGACTACGCATCGTGGTCTTTAATGTTAAACTGAATTACGATGATAAGATTTATATCTCCCTTTTTATTTTGCTTAATATTGATGAGGACTCAAGAGCTCACCGGTTCTTATTTAATCGAATGAGGTATGCTCTTATGCCTCATTTCCAAAATCCTGTTTGAGTTTCCGATGAAAAAAAGTCATTGATGTTTTCACAATTGCGTTGCTTCTCTCCATGACAACCAAATTCACTTCTAAAACCGTCTTAATCTTGCTTATAAATCTATTTACATCAAAATTTTAGGAATAAGTATTAAAAAGGATTGAAACTCGGTTTAGAGAGAGGTACTCATTTGGATTATCCCTTTATGTTTTTTACCACTTTAAAGGCGGCTTTGGCGTGTTATGCGAAAATTTTGATGCTCTTGCTCGCTTAGTCATGGCATGATCATTTTTAGTCTTCAAATTTAATCAAATCACTAAAGATAAACGTGAACCCGTGAGCGTGAGTTATGAGTTGGAAGCCCAAAGCTAATGAATGTAACACTTTTGGCAAGATTTCGCTAAAACTTTGATGGTTTCGTCTTCAACAGTTTGTTCACGGTCCTAATGCATGTCAGTTGGTTGACTTGTTAAATCGAAGGGACTGTATTACTTCCGCTTTTAAATACTTTTATTTTTGATTACACAATACTAAATGCTAAATAAACAGTAAACTATACTATATGGAGGTGTAGTGGTCAATTGGAGGGTATTTTTTTTCGGAGATTCCCAAGTTCCACGAAGTGGCGCCTGAGTTCTATTAGTATATTAAAAGTTAGTCCGATAAAATTAATTTCGTTTGGTGAAATCATAATCAAATTTTTAGTTCTTTCTGAAGTTACCTCCCCGAAAATTTATTAACTCCGAAAACTCGGGGAAACAAGTGAGCATGAGTCGCCATGGAAGCTGACAAACTGTTGCATTTGTAAATAAAGTAAAAAAATCGACCTGACATATTCTTACACCGACATTCTTCTTCGTAAACACCAAAAATTAGCCTTATAGAGAAGGATCTCTTTACTTCTAACGAGCTAACGTTTATTCTCTCAAGTTGTAAGTCAAGTTTTCCTGGTAAAAGTCACCCGTTGTGTTCAAAATTTCATAGTAATAAAGATAGTGAGGATTATTTATTATTCTACAGTCTGCTGCTTTAGGTAGGTAATGGATGGAAACAAATCTAACCATGTTGCACTTCTTAGCCTCTCATAACAGAGGATAATCTTACACGCCAATCTACAGATAAACCATTCTTCAATTTCCCGTAAGTTCAACATCCTTTCATTCCGTCCAAAAGTCCAATTATCAGTTTATTATTCCTCTTTTTTCTGCTTCGTCCTACTCGTTTCTGCGTTTATATTCTTCCATTTCCTTCTTTGGTAGAGAGTTGAAAGTTTTTTTAGTACAATTTTCAACATAACGTGATGAAATTTCAAGATTGAGTACTTAAGTCTGCATTTGATGTGTAAATGGGGTGTAAATGCAATGTTGTGGTGCAACCCTCTGGACCTCTTCACGTGCCCGTTTCTCTTCGCACTCTCATGCCTGCTCACCTGTCGATGGCCTTGTTTTGAAATCGACCGAATTGACGTTAATTCACTCCTATCCCTTGCAGTGATGGCTACCCATCGATCGAAGAGAATTTTCAATTTCTTGAGCATCGTGAGTTACACTTCGCCCTTATCCCGCCATCCTTGCCATGTTTGATTTGCTTCAAGTCTTGCTATATCTCAAATAGTAGCAAGATCCATATGTCCATTTTAGTTTATGGCCTACTTCCAAGCTTCTGCCTCTAGCTATTAGCAATTCTTTTCATCTCCAATCAACCTTAATAAATAACGTAGAATCGCATCATATTTATGGATATTTTTTCCAATGTATGCAATCGTGTGCACTGAAAATGAAAACAGAAATTAGGGGATCTGTCTGGGGCGGTGGTTTGTGTCTTGGTTTCCCGTCCCAAGTTCACTGGTTCGAATTCCGGTGGTGGCGGGATTATCACAGGTAACCGCATCCCTAATGGAGGTTCTTCGTGGATAGCACTTCGTTGAGTAGGCCATCTATGGGAGAGGGCGTTAAATCCTTGTTGGACCCCTTGGTGACTTTCCTTGTGAGAGGGCTAATGCCGACACCTATTTTCCCTCTCATCCCATCCCACTCTCTGTAAATGCTACCCCTACCAAATGACTATCCTATCTCTTTTGTCGCAAAGGGCCTTAGCCGTCGGCCGCCTCCCCATGGTAACTAATAACACTGCACTTAAATAAAAACTTTCCTTGTATCTGCATCACCTGACGACAGGCCATCATCAGTGCTCATCCGGATTCCTCCCGCACATCTCGCCTCAACCATCACATACTCGGATGAATAAATTCTTTAGGACGGCACATGATAAATTTTAGGGACCCCTCCATGCCACGATTAATACGAAATAATTGCAGCGCATGAAGTATTCCGCTGCCAGTTTGCCTTGCTGCCATCCCGAGGTTGCACCTCTTCAATCTTCCTGCGATACTTTCTTGTTAGCGTAACAAGCAACCAGGCGCGGGGACAGTATTATTATAATTTAGTCGTTTGCGAACGTACCGGAAATAATCTAGGTCATCGCAGACGTCATGTGGCGCTCGCAAGAGGAAAAGAATCTAGGCCAGAGTGTCACATTTTATTAATATTGTCAGTGAAACGACATTATGATGAAGAGGATGTTGTAAATATTCATAAAATGTTCTCTAATCAACGATCTTAATTTATTCCTCGTCATTTTTTTAGGTTTTTACTCGTATTCTTGTCATATTCTCCCTTATCGACGTGATGATAAAGTTTTCCTTACGGTTACCCTGGCGTCATCAGCAAAGTTCTTTCAGCGACCCGTGCGGATGTGTCCTCACTTTTGTTAACATACAATGCCAAGTAAATTATCATCGTCTGGAAAATAAATAAATGTGTGCGTGTCTGCGCTCCCTGACTATCCATTGTTCCCCAGCCTTGGGTGCGTCATTATCGGACCGTAAGGATGACGTGAGGGCGCCTATTAAATAATCGTAGTCCTCGGATCTGAAATTTTCGTAATTTTTGTGTGGAATTGGCTGTCTTAAAAAAGTGCTCTAATTTCATGGATGCATGGTGACTGATATGACCTTGAAATGAAAAGACAGTTGAACATTTTGAATATTTCAATGAAGGTAGTGGCAACTGGCGAATCTATTTTCGATTTTGAAAGCAGTACTTTTTGGCCTTTTACATCGGACTATTAACAGTGACCCAATAGACCCAATAAGAACACCCAAGTCCTAGGTGGAGAAAAACCCACCCTGGCGGGAATCGAACGCGCGACCCATGGATTTGCAGACGAGGACGTTATCCCGCCGCCACCAGGGCCGTGGTCATGCATGTTCTATTAGTTCATGTTTACATGTACTACTAACTATTCATGTATTCACAGAATCAAATGGCTTTTAGGGATTTTTAAAAATTTCAAACGAAATTCCAGACCCTTAGCAGTGCACCTTACTTATTTGCCTGAGACTAAAAATATGATCAATATATGATCGAGCCTTAGAAATCCCGGCCTGATCTTCCTTTGATCTCAAGTTCTTAACTATTTTTATTTGATTATACGAAACATTCTACTAATGGATGCGATCACTCCCCCACCGCCGTAGTCATCATTCCGAAGGTTCGTTTGCACGCTGAGGGTACGAGTGGCGCTCTCCTAATGCCTAACTCTTTGCTGCGTGTGGATTCCACACTTCAGGGTATGGTGGGGGGGGGGGGAATTTCTTTCCTTTGTCCTGCCTATGGTTTCCCAGGAATATCTGGCACCCGAAAAATCACTCAGCTTCGGTGAAGTTGAGGGCGCCAAGGGAGAACGCCCGGGAATCGAACCCGGGTCATTCGGTCAGTAGAGCTGAAATCTACCTACTAGGCTTTCGCGTCCCTGGCGTTGTAATAAGAATCCTTAAACTATTTGAGTATTGCTTGTTTCCTTTTTTTAAAAATGGCGGAAATATAAGATTAATACCATTTTTTTGGTGTGTAATCCCCTTCAAGAATCTGACTGAACATTTTACGCAAATGAATTGGTAAAAACCGAACTGTTTGAATCGGTTGCAATATTACCTTGACTGAATCAAAGCATGTTTTTTGAGCTTTTCTATTTTTCGCAAGGGGAGAATAGATCAAGATCTATCTTGCGATGGGATAATTAGCCACGTCGCTTGACGGACGCGCGTTGAAGGCATGCCTAGGCCTCCCATTCCCGCCTTAATTGGGGGCGATGATGAAACTGTAATTCGTTGGTAAAAATGATGGTATCGTGTCCGCACATTTTAAATGTAGTCGTCCCTGGAATGTTGTAATAAAAGATGCCTTGAGCAATATACCCTTTGTGAAGTGTCTCATGCGTATTTTACTCGAATAATGGTCTTTTTTGTACAAAGATAACTACTTCTCTGATAATTTAGTTTTATTATTGTTGCTGATATCATCTGTTCATCAAAATAAGAATTATTTGTTGCGATTTTGTAGTTTTCAATTTTCTTTTGTCCTTTGCATCCCTGTATAAAGTGCCTCCCTCTTCCATTTAGGTCCCCTACCTTCTAAAAAAATTAAAAGGGGATAGAAGGAGCCGTAATGGGTATCAAGCGATAATTAGCTCAGGCCAAAACTTCTTTTGCCAACTTCTTACCTATCGTTTACCAATCGTTAAACTCAAATAAAATACGTAAGGTTTCAAAACAGGAATTTTTTGCGTATTGCGTGGCATCCTATGAATCAGAGACATGTAGCATATGGACCAGTGAACCAGAGGAGAATGGAAGCCTTTCGAAACTCAATGTGCGATGCCGATTCTTTCGAAATGGGCGGATAAAACGAGAATAAAAGAACTGGCTCAGGTGGTAGAGAAGGATATGTGGAACGTGTGCTACGATAAGGAAGTTAAGGCTAAGAAGGATTGGTTGCACCTTTTAACAATCGGGACTATTTTACGAACTTTTGAGGAGGGAAGGCAGGGGAGACGATAGTCATTGAATCCATGCATATCCCGGGCATGACTGTTTGGCGCCCTCTAAATTTGAGTGCGATTTGTAATGATTACATCCTATGCACCTTTTTTTCACTCTTTAACTGGTCACTTACATAATTTTATTCTAAAATTTTTCGAAACTTTCAGTCGAAGAAACTAAGTGCTATAATTTTCCGAGTAATGATTGCGGATTGATAGAATAGAAAGTCAGGTGGATGTGTGTGACATGCCCGATATGGACCCGACCGAGCGAGATTTGGAAAATGGAAGGCTAAAGCCCTCTGGTCTCCGCCGCTTGACCCCGTTTTGAGAATTCCTACGCCCGAGAAAAAAGTAAAATTTAACAGATTCATTGTTATGACCGGAAAGAAAGTGTTATTTTATTTGTGAAGTCACAGTCATTTACTTGATGATTGCGGATTGGGCCACGTCCCGAGTGCATATTTTTTTTTCGTCTGGAGTAACAGAAAATTTTCCCACCGGTGAATAAATGAAAAAATGGATTTACTTGGTGAGGGCCTTCGTGCCAAAATTTAAGTGGCATTTCGTATCCTATGGTTTGGATAGGTATGTAATCATTATTATTATAACTGCCCGGACAAATATATTCCCTGCCAACTGTTTCCTTGGAACATTACTATCGCGACAGTCCAAGACCGGGTACACTAGACCGCCCTCCACAGTGAACGTAATTATACGCTGGGAATTTCTCGCTGTACTCTCCGGCGTATTATGAGACTTTCGACATTCTCTCGGATAGCAATTTGCTACTTTGAATGAAAATAAGCAAATATGTGAAGGCTGATTATGTAAAACTCGTAATTAAAATCAATGAAACCATGAGAGAGAGTGAAAAACTGGCTTTTACTTGCGTGTTAGCTAGCTGACTTTATCACCTCTCCTTGAAAGAAACTTCATTTGAATGCATTTATCGGGAACTTACGTTGTGGAAATTTTTCTCTGTGTGCATTGCATTTTTTCTTGTTTTACGATGGCTGTCAAGAAAGTAACCTCCGTTTTTGTGCTGCGTGAGAATTAGTGGTGGGATCCGGATGGTCGCTGTATTGACGCAAACAATAGTTCAGTACACCTCGACCTGCAGTGGTGGGGAGGTCGCATTGCCGCTAGTCGTTTGTTCACAATAGCGAATCAAAATGAACAACGCAATTGAAATTCCCGCCAAATGGTCTGTCCAGAAAGTGACCTCCGTTATACAAGATACGTAGGAGCCTAACTTTTCAGTCGTATTTCCATGCAACAGAGTCCTAGTAATTTGTGGAAAAGTTTCTAAAGATTTCAGTTATCGCAAAACTATTTTCACAAACTTTTTCATCAATTTTCAGGTGAAGTTCATTGCTCACCACAGGCCATCATGGAGATTTGGATTCACTATTAAACGAACGACAACGCTGACGCACAACTACCATTGTCACTCATCACATATGGCCCGTACCGAGAGCAATAATTTTCCGATGAATTTCAGCAGTTTTGAAGTTTTTTTATCAGTAAAAACCTTATCACGGAACGAACTTCAAATTTGGTGGGAACTGCAGTTGCATTGTTCACTTTGCTATTGTAAACAAACGACAAGACCTGCCAACCATTACAGTTCGAGGCGTACTGTCCTGCTGTGTGCGTCAATACAGCGACCAATTGGCTACCCCCCCTCCTTCTCACGCCACACGAAAACGGAGGTTACTCTTTGGACAACACTCGTATCTTGGCGTATATATTCATCTTATTTGGTAGTCTACCTCGCAAGATAGTTTCTAGATGTCCACTGACTAAACATTGCTACATTTTTAAACCTCTTCTAACAAGATACACCCTGACTCCACACACTACATATAACTGTTCTTCAATCCGCATACTTCCTTCTTCACTCGATTCCGCTTCAAACGTGCCTTTCCTTTTTCTCCCCCTACTCCTTTTGCCCAACGTCTTCCCCTCTATTACTCTTCACCGTTCCATCGCAAACTACAGTGCTCCGCGCCCATCCTCCTCTACTCATCAAATACGTCCTCATCTCGATATTCCGGATTTCGGTAACAGTTTGCTAATTAGAATATCGTTATTTTATCTTTCGGGTAAGTTGTAGTGAAACGTTTCTGATGATGACAATTCGACCTATATTTAGTCTGCTATTGCCTGTATCTTACTCTCGGTTAGCGAGATAATACGACATGACGACGATGTAATTCTAAATCGGAACATTTTATGTCCGTAACATATTAAGTTATTCATTAAAATCCTTTTCAATTTCCAGCTACTGTAAGGATAATTCATAATTTATATATCTATGTCGCCGCATCACGATTTTTCATGGAAATTATGTAGGATTGTAAGTACATTTTGGTTCTCTGCTATATATGTTTGAAACTGATACCCTAGTTGTGATGCATTGCAGTTTCTCGATCAACAATGACGAATCCAAGGAAAACTAAACCTCAGCATTTCTATCCACTTCGCCCTAACTATCTGAAGTGGCGTGTTGTCTCTCAATTAGTGACGTATTTCTAATGTGCGAGGCTCATGAATGAAAAATCGCTGGGTCTTCCGTTAGGGTCTAGTATAATATTCCATTTTAGAATATTTGTAATCTTCCCGCAATAAGTTTCCAAATAATTTCGTTCTCCATGTGTTTGTTGCAAAACTGTAAATATTTTGGCATATCACATTGAAATAGAATTAAATTATTGACTTTGTAATTCCACCTACTTTATTTAAATTACAAAGACAATAAATTTATTTAATTTCAATGTGTTATGCGATTTCCATAAAGTTACGCCGGAGACAACAAATTTTACTATGGCATATGACATATTGAAACGGACTCCTGGGACGCATATATTTGCTCTGCGTCGTTATCTTTGAAAGGCTATGATTCGGTTAAATCTAAGGTTTTTTAATGGGTAGATTTTTAATAACCTAGATCTTTGTTCTTTTTTCGATAAACGTTTCTTTTATTTATATTTATTACTCATATTAACAGCATGCAATCTGCGTTTAACGTGCTCACGGGCGTAAATATAGTGCTATTGCGCACAAGTATAAATACAGTGGGACCGGTCACGATAAATTTATATTTTTCGTGGAATATCCGAGTGTTATCCAAACCCACGCCCGTGAAGGTGTTCCTCTAAGTTACGCCGTCCACCGTTGCGTGCTCAAGGGCATTAGGGATCGTCGGAACCAATGACACTTCGAGGAAATAGCATAAAAAATACGCATCTAATATTTACCCCAAGAAGCTGTGGCCATGAGGGCGTGAGGGAATTGGGTATGATGTTATTTTCGGGATATTTGTATGGTAGCACGTAATGTCTCACACTGATGCGGTCACATAAGATGGGAGGGACTCGTTAAAGGCCGGAAAGACTGGTTTATAGCATCGCTGTGCACATCTCTCAAATTTTCATTGTTGTCCCGCCTAACAATTTATTGCGGCGCCAAAATTATTCCCTTCCAGAATTGTTGAAATGTCAGTATAACAAAAATATGAGAGTGACCAGAAGCAGGTACCCTATGATACATATTGAAACCGGATCGAATTATTTCTGGCTTTTGTCATGATGAAATAAATAAAAGAGAAAGCAAATAACCTAGATAACGCTGTTTGAATACTTGCGGAAAAGCCTGCTCTCCCGTCACTACACTCACCATGAAATTAAACCCCGGAGGAAATCATTAATCATCAAATCGCCAATGAAATCCACTCCTTATGTCGCGTGAAATCGAATTCTCTAAGTCAGACATTTTCTGCCCTAATGATCTCGTGGAAATGTTCTTAGCATATTAAGATTTATTCCTAAATATGTCGAATAAATGGAAGATTAAATGTATGCGACATGAAAATACCAAATTCTGCAAACACCTTCTGATACAATGCAGTGGAGTTCCAAAGCCTGCTCGCAACTTTGCGGTTTTTAACTTCTAAGCTTTTGACAAAATTAAAAACTATTGTTGTTCAAATTGGTGAGGGGTCGCAAAATTATGCATAAAAATTGCCAATCATTGTATATGATGTGTTACAGAAAAAATATAGATTCCACTGTCACTATCCTCGATTTAGTCCGCGTCTCCATTGCAAGACACACCCTCTTGCGGGGAAGTTGGATAGATCCACGCCTTGGGTCCGGTAACGCATATAAACTTTCTCTTTTACCGGAGAAGTGCAACGGGTGGCACTTTTTTCAAGTAATAAAACGTAAATCGCGAAGATGGTTGGCGTGGGGGGATTATATTGGTTTTGGCTCGCGCGCTCACACCGATCCGCCGGCTGCGTTGGAAAGTGCGCTCGCGAGACATCCTGAAGTGTCACGTGTCCACACGCTCGCCGATTCCATCAAAGGAAGCTCGTTTCCAGAGGCTGCGGTCTTTAAGTTACCAAATTGCATACGTGACGCGGAGGGCGTCAGACTCCTTTAGTCGCCTGAAATCGAGTACTCCTACTTCTCTATATTGAGTCGATGTAGCTATTGCGTTATGATCAAACGAATTTTAAGTTCTATTCCAATTTAAGAAGCATCTTCAAATTGTGTGAGTTCCCTCAAAGCAGAGGAACACGCCTAGCCCAAGGGCAGATGCACAAAAAGCGTAATGATAAGCGTAATAATCATCACGTAGACTTAGTATAATACCGGCTCAAAATTAAACAGGAGACAAAGTTGTTGGAATCCGTTTGGTTGAAAAAACAATTTTCACCTGCGTCAGTCATTCGCTCTCTCGTTCACCCGCGCACTTGCGAACCCAACGCGTATTCCAACGGAGCGTCCTCTAGATAACCAGCTTTCCAACTGCCATAGGGTCTACACATGTGCTGGCCACTCACCTCCTCCCTCGAAATCCAGGACAGCGATCGTTCTCCGCCGTTGGGCCTCCGCAAACAAACCCGTCGCCGTGGAGTAGAGCCGGACCCAGCCGCACAAGAACTCACTCACTCTCGCCCTCCCGCTCGCTCGCCTCTTCCCTTGGCGTGCCACAGGAGTTGCGTGCTTCTCCGTAGAGTCGTGGGTTTTTGTTTGCCCACCGACAAGGCTCCATCTCTTGCCCCTCAGCTCAGGAAGCGAACGGCCTCCTTTCAACCTCCTCTCGCGGCCCTTCCCCCTTTCCTCCTGACCCTGTCCCTCTCTCTCTCCCTCGCCTCGTGCAGACACCCTCTCCCCACGCGCCGCACCTTCGCGTTATTCTCCCCCGGCGAGGCATCGCCCTCTACCCCCCAGCCCACACGTCCCCCCGTCACGCCCCCTCTTTTCCCCATCTACAGGATTCGAGGAGATCCAGTCAACTCACTCTAACTAACCCACGTGAAATTCACGAATCCGAAAGCGGCGTCTATACAGCAGAGAATATCGAATTTGAATACGGAGACGCACTGCATTCTTTGTCGCTCGAACCGTCAAAAATTGTTCGAAATTCAGGAAGCATCCATCTCTACCTACTAAAAATTAATAATTCGCAAAAGTTTCTATTTAACGGCAGGGGAATTAGTTTAGCTTCACGTTGCTTTTTTGCGTTAGTTCGTTTGGCGAGTGAATGTAGAAAAATAATGAAATTTAATCTCGTACAAATACGTAATGATTTTAGTGAAATCGCTGAATATTGTGTTGCACTTAATCTCCCCTCTTTCCCCACCTTGGGCGCCAGTGGCAACCTAAGTATGTCTTTTCCGCAAAATCCATTCTTTGGGAAAAAAAGTTGGCCAGCACTCTTTTTCTAAGAAAAGTCTTTAAAGCGTCCGTATTATTGGTGAAGTCTAGGATTAAATTGGCAATTCGGACTCGACCCAGCCAGGAGAATAGTTCACTTTTTTCGCTTCCCCATTGCGTGTTTTGTCACGTAATCTGCAATGGGCTTACGTGATAAAACACGCGTTCGTGCTAGCGTGTCGGAAGCCAAAGCAATCATTACTGTTGAGACGGTGATGAAACCCGACAAGAAATCGAATTGTGTACGCCGTGTTGTTTTATACATTGTTGAAGTTTCCATGTTTTAAAATTCGTGGCTGGATCAAAACCACCTTGGGAAGAAATAGAAAAAACCCAATTATTTTGTTTTTTTAATCAATTAACACAATCTCCTTGTAGTTCGATACATTTTTCCGAGCATTTCTCCCACTTCTTTAAGCCGTCCAAAAAGTAAGATTTCTGAAGCTGCTCAAAATAGGCATTTTTGTTGGTGATGACCTGCTCGTTCGACGTGAATCGTTTTCCGCCGAGACATTTTTTTCAAGTTTGGAAATTAAAAAAGTCACCGGGAGCAAACTCTGGTGAATACAGTAGCTGTTGCCATAATTCGAACTTTAATTTCATAATTTTCCCCATCGGAACTGCGCAGGGGCGCAACAATGCACTGACTTGAAGGAAGGGAACGTTTTTTCTGGATTTCTTTTGTCAACGAGTGCAAAGCGACGCATAATACTCTCAATTTATCGTTCGTCCTTATTCCGAGTAATCGATAGATGATATCGCAGCGATGAGCCCATAAAACAGCAGCATATTCCTAATGAGGTCTAACTAGTGAAAGATAACATCTCCCTTCAACCTTCTCGCTGCAATACTCTTCTGTCTTCATTTTTTGCTCGATCGTCCGTATGTTCCCCGCTTATGTTTCAATTAAAATACGTGCATGTCATGAGTAAATCTTAAATCCTTTAATCGAGAGTACCCTTTTTATTTCGATGGTCCTGATTCAGCTGGCGAACGAGAGGGAATTACTCCTATTCCAAAAATTCATCGCTACACACATATTTTGCGTTTGATTCTAATTTACAAGTGTCGGCCACAAGCGTAGCATTGCATCAAGGCCATCTTCTAATGTTACTTTGATAACCGAACTGCGGAAATATTTCTATAAACCTCTGCATCGTTGGCAAATAAGCGTTTTTACCGTTAACTACGGTGTTTCATACTCTCGGTGGCTAGCCCTTGACCATTCATTATTTTTTGAGGTACTTAAAACGAATATTTCACGGAATTGTTTTATAAGTATTCATTGGATTTAGCAGCAGTTAGCACGTACGTAGCACATATTCAGATTATCCTCTACATTCATAGATCGTTGCTTTGGTTTGACGCCGCTAATTTTTCATCGGACCCACCTTATCAGCTCTTCTTCCCCTCGAAGAAGTGTCGTACGTGTCGAAGAAGTGTCGCGTCTGTTTAACTTTCACTTCGCACGTATCACACCCCACCTTCGCCGCCATTGCGGTGCCTCGAATCACTCTCCCTTTCAGCCTCCCTCCCCCCCCCTTTGCGTCCTCGTCTTAGTTGGACCGCCTTCGTCCATCCCGCCGTTTATTCTTCATCATCCTCCACAATTCCTTCGCTACTCATGAAAATTGTCAAAGTACTATAAAATGACTATGCACAGTAAAGATTAACTCAGCTCCCCAATTGGTGCACAAGTCTCGGTCATCCTGGTCGCTCTTAATGCAGTGGCAACCATTTCCTTTGATTTGTTTTTTTTGTGCTTCGAGTTAATATTTCTATTTAGAGAATGTGTTTATGTTTTTTACCACTCCACTAATAGACCATCTGACATTTTCCATCGCAGATTGTCCTCCCTCTCTTGCATTTGACAAAAACTCTCCCACTACTTATTTATGTCGCAGGTATATATTTATCTTTTTCTGGCCATTACGTTGGTTTCATCTTGGAAATAAACCGTGCTTTTTCATCATCCTCTTCTCCGGACTCCCCTATCTCCTCATCATATTCTAGTGTTTTACTCTCTCGGTCTTCATAGATACGTTTATCTTGCCATAGAGACGATGGTGGTAATATCCCCGCCACAAGAGTTCATATCCTATTTTACGAATTCCTGCAGTGTTAGTTTCAAATTCATCTGTTGATATAAGCTGGACAAAGAACTCAATGAACGTTTATTTTAACAAGCCGATATGCTGGTTGAAATTCAACAAATCATAATAAGATAATGACGTAAATAATTAATGCTTAGCTCATCAATATATTCTTTGAAAAATAATACCCATTTAGTGGGATGGCAGTTTTATATGTTCACTGTCAAATATCCGCTGATAGAGATGTCCAATCGAGTATTTTTTTAATTCAGTGCCATCTTGACGTGCATGCATTTCCTGGGAAAGAAATTGGCTCTCTCACCCTGAGGTGTACACTTCACACTCAGTCGTGTATTGAATGAGGTCCTCGCCCATCAAATTAGCCTTCGGGTTTCTTACCGCGGTGGTTTTAAGTATATTGAATCATTAGCGGTAATATACGATATGTTTTTCCATGAATTCTCATTTATTTCCAGCAATATCTGTAGTTGTCGTTAATCAAATCTAAATTATTCAATACAACTGTTATTTTTTTCTAATGAAGTGCCTTCCTATCTGTGCATTGTTTCTTTCTATTGAATTTCTAGTCCCATGGGACAATTTACCGATGGGACATTGTCTCATGGGATCCATTATTCATCCATTATTATAAAAATCTTCGTCCCTGTTCGTCTTCCTTTTCCCATCCTTTGAAACAACTCATCTTTGGCCCACTCAGTCGCTATCCATCAGCTTTTACCTATCTATCATGTTCTTCCTGTTTTATCAATAATTCTATTGCAATCATCGAGAGGGATCATTTATACTATGCCAAAACTCATCTCTCTGCCATACGCCTCTACCTCACTCCTATTTTTCTCTGCAGCCAAGATAGCCCAGCCAGTGCTGCGTGCGGTATCTTTTATTAACCCTGGTAAAAATAAAATTTCAATTTTTCTCATACACGTATGCTCCATTGCCCTACTGGAAGGAGTAGGCCTCTGTTCGGAATGAGGATGGATTGGAGTCAAAACATCGGAGTGAAATCCTTAAGTTGTCAGTTCTGTCAGTCTAGCCAATATCATCACGAAAATTAAACATGAATCGGCTATTAGAAATCAGTAAATGATGAACTTTGAAAATTATCAAAAACCTAGACGGAGCCATGATATCCAACTCTTTTATTAAGTCATTGCAACTTTTTTACCTTAAGTCATTGCAAGATCGTCACTCATATTTCGGTATGGGAAAATTGGCAGCAGGAAGAATGGTTTTCCATGGTTTACCGAACTCAAGAAAAAGGAACAAATGAAGTGGGAGGTTGCTTTCCGAAATGTAATGAAGATGCGAAAGACGACTCGGAGAACAAATTAAGTAGCGTCAGGCGTGATGTGGTGGAAGTCGAACATAATGAATAACTGATCTTTGCACTTTTCCACGAGTTTAATTTTTATTTTATTTTACGACCAGGTGTTGATGTATTGTAATGTTTCGATGTAACTGATGACGATGTAATACCTCGAAACCCGGTCGTAAAATAAAAATTTTATCAAGTGAAAAAGTGCTACGATCAGTTATTCACGACTCACGGAGATAGAAAAACAAATTATAATAGTTGCATTTTTGTCCGAGGCTCATGCTAATAGTTACACGTCACTAACCATTTCGCATTTTAAAGCGTAGATGTAATTTGCTATTTGCACCAAAACATTTTTTGTCCCATTAAGCGCCATGCCAGATATGCACGTTCTTGTTTCGAACCCTGCATAATAATTAAAATGTTGATTAACCTAATAACTAGAAAGTTAATTTCTATGCTTATAGCTATTTAGAACTCAACTTAGACTATAGTTAATTTAACCTGAGAATTTTTTCATTCACATTTAGATATTAGTCAGAATTTCATATTTCTTTTTTGCAACATATCACTTGCAGCGTTAAAGTCACGTTAATCTAATCAGACGATTTGAAGAGCAGCAGTATATTGTATAATGCATGATTGAATTTGCAGAAGCATTTAATTTTGTGTCTTCGCAAAGTTTTGATAGTGTTTCTGTTATTTTGAAGAAACTGCTTGTAAACTCATGATTTTGCATTTATGAGACTCGTTCTTCATTCTCTATGGCCACCACAATTATTTCCACCGGTTTGATTGGAATTATCTCAGATTTAAAATCATAACCATCGACATCAAATTTTTCCATTTAAATCAATGGCCTCTTCATTATTTGGATCTGCCAGAATTAGTTCAGTGGCATCTGTCAGTTCACTGTTATTTATCCAATAAATTATTAAAATATGTTGGCTGATTCATTCTTGTTGCAATATTGCGGAAATGCAATGGAGCCAAATGCATTATCCATGCGATGCAATGCAATGAAGTCCTTATTTGTTCCTTACAGTTGCCTAATGAACGTGTTCAGTTTAAAATGCATTGGTGAAATACCTCAAATAATTGTGCACCATCGTTTGTAGGAGTTTTTTTTGGTTTTTCGTTCTACAGCTCATTAAAAGTATCTAATAATCCAATGAGTATTATCGGGGATACTCCTTGGA
The DNA here is from genome assembly GCF_022747635.1 of Hetaerina americana. NCBI lineage: Eukaryota > Metazoa > Arthropoda > Insecta > Odonata > Calopterygidae > Hetaerina > Hetaerina americana. Next base: position 89,088,542 of record NW_027287095.1, read on the forward strand.
GACGCATCTCGTCTCCTGCATGGTTACCATTTGTCATATTTATCCTCATAAGATTGTTTGAAGAGACGCTCGCACTTCGTATTTAGATTTCGGATACTAAATTATCTTTGTGAGCAACACGATACGCAAATAAATTTCACAATATTCATCCTTCTTTAATTTAAAATTATCAATAATTGATGTCATGTAAAAATCGATGCCAGACCCGGTGTTGGCGGGGTAACGTCCTCGCCTTCCAACCCAAGGGTCGTGGGTTCGATTTCCACCTAGAAAGGTTATCCTCCAGCTAGGGCTTGGGTGTTTGTGATTGTCCTTGATGTAATGTACAGGGGTTAGGCCGAAGAAGGGACAATGAAGTCTCAATTTCGCCCCGATAATGTCGTTAAATAAATGTATGAATTTCATTGAAATATTATTGGGGTCTTTTATAAATATCATTTTGCAGTCATTTTCAAAGCTTTACAGAACGGCGTTTCTTATTGAAATTTTTCACTACCAATATGCTCGACGAAGGCCGTCACTACAGCCTCACTCGCTGTCTCTTAAAGTTTATTCATCCTTAGAATTTTTCAATATTCTTAGCCTCAGCTTTGGAAAATGTTTTTTGTCCACCTCTTTGACCTTTTCATCTCTCATCTCATGCTTGTCATTGTTTTGCTGTTGGCATTGCTTTGAGTTGTCTATTTCTCCAGCATTGTTTTGAGAAAGGTTGTTCAATCCTTGCTTAATTTAATCTTCTCCTATGGGGTCATTTTTTCCTGATTCAGCGGATAACAATGGAATTTCGAAATTTTCTTCCAAGTTACGATTATGACATCCCACGGAAGAACTACACACTTAATACTAGTATTGTTTACTTTTCTGGAGTCAAGAGTTGCCGTCCTAACTTTACCTGTCTGACCTTGATCCACGCCGTGGGGGCTTTTGCCCCAGTCTTCAGCTTTTTCCTTCGGGAATACAGTGCTGCGACCACGATCATTGGTCACCGACGGTGATTATTTTTGGACCCTCTCCGCAATGAGGTGAGGAATGGAGCATCATTATATAATATCTACTCATGTGGGGCCACACGCCCTACATCGGGAAAGAGTACTCGAGACGTAGCGTGACCCGCATTCGGTCGTCTACCTCACTTGTGAACCCCGTGTACTTCGACACGCCCCCACTCTTTTTAAGACCACTGTGAACAATCTGCCTGCTTCTTCCCTTTCCATTCAAATGCTTTTTTTAAGTTATCTACCGGATAAGGTAGGTTTTGGATGGCACAACTACCAAATAAATATTTCGTGACTCCTAACAAAATATAAAATCCGGTATCCTACTCTGCATCGGGTCCCTCTTCATCTCTGAGTACTTTCTTCCTCCCTTCATTCCGTCCAACATCCCTATCCTGTTCCTTCCCTTTCGTCGTTTGCCTAACATCCTCCCCTCTATTACAGTCTTCAACATCCCACTGCCGGTCAACACCCCCTTCATCCATTTTTCCTGCCTCCATAGGATTTCTCCCAACAAACTCCTCTCTTCGGTCACCATACCATGTACTTCCTCATTTGTTTTCTTCTCGGTCCATTTCACCTTCTCCATTCTTCTCCACACCCACATTTCAAAATCCTCCAGTCTACGTCTATCCTCCTGATTCAATGACCGCTTTTCCGCACCGTACATAGCTACGCTCCATATCAAAGTTTTTACGAGTCTTTTCTTAACATCCTTTCTCAACGTCCCTGTCATTAACTCCCTCCTCTTTGTGAAAGCCTCTTTGCCTAGCGCAATTCTTCTCCTTACGGCCCTACTACTTTGACCGTGTTGATCCAAAACACTTCCGAGATACGTAAACTGTTCTACCTGCTCTAGTTTTTGCCCTCCTATTTTAATGTTTAGCTTAGCCTTTTTCTTTCTGGAAAATCGCATAACCTTTGCTTTGCTCAAATGTTTTGAGGTGTTAAAAATGAATAACACTTGCCTGGCTTGGGCTTTTATCGACTGGGCATATTTTTATGTCCGTGATACTCAGTCAATCCGTGCATATATTTAGTTGATTTGTTCGACTATGAATGGCTTTGATCTAGTTGACTATTCGATCGGAGTACAGGTATATTTATTGTACTTTATTTAGTTAAAAGGACAAATTCAATGTGATTCTACTCCTTGAAATGGAACTGCCCCCTTAGTCGTCCGTATTCCAATGCGCCTTCTCGCTAAACTGGGACCAATTTCGTTGATGGGAATTCTCACTTATTATTTATAATTTGGATGGGTCGGTCACAGACCATTATGTTAAGATTTGTCAGTGACTGCACAACTGAGTATTCTGTTTCCGCTGGTTTCGATACCGAGGTTTCTTGGGCATAGTATAGTGGTCATGTTTTTCTTGCTCTTTGATGTGAGAGGTTTTTCGTGTAATATGTCAGTTTTGTTAATAGTTGGACCTCACGCAAGTGGAACAGAATGAATGGGCCTGATGGACGCATTGATCTCCTTATCAGTGCTATCTCCTTGCATTTGCTAAATATCTGTTACTCGTGTCCTATATTTCTTTCTCCCGCTGGCTTCTTGAAAAATACCATCATAAAATGCAATATATTTCTAAATTCGAACTTAGAATCATTTTTTTGAGAATATTTTTTGATTGCATTTGACATTTTTCCCATCTTACGAAATTTATTTATGCGCATAATTTTAGGTTTTATTGGTTTTTCATACGAATAGAAAATCTTAATTCTAAATACATTTGGCGAAGCACTTAATTTTTAAAATTAATGATGGAAGGCGATGGATCAAGGTGAAAAAAGAAACATTTTGTGTGGGTAATTAAAACGGCTTGATAATTTTTCGCACATTTCTAATGAAAAAAAACCCAGCCGGTTTCAACTCTTTTGCTTAATTATCTCTGTAATCCCTTTCATAACGACGCGTCAGCTTATAAACAGGTTTGGATGTGTGGGTTATAATTAAATTATTTAATTACTTACAAAGTACGTCATTCGTATCTACTGGTGCGTGCCCTTCGACTCCAACCTCCGGAACTCTTAGCGGAACTTATTACGACGTTATTCATAAAGCCACCGAGGTACTTCATGTGCTTGTTTCTTGGCCGTTGGGTTTAGCTAAAGGTTTCTCTGAGGTCCGTGCGCATTAGTTAATGTTTATTTAATGCTTATTTTCTGATTTAATTGCATGACTTTAAATATCGGTGTGCAAGACACTTGTGTCCTGCCCTTTTTGAAAGACGTTTTTAAAAAAACTCTTCCTTTGTCAAAACGCAACTATACGTAATTTCTTGATTTGGGAATCTGGTAATTCTGAAATTGCTAAAAAATTGACTGTTATCAAATGACTCACTCCTGTCATTCACATTTACGGACGTTTACAATCAGATGCAGGTATTATCTTACGCCTGCATTCCATCAGTACATGTGCTTTTCATATTTGTACAGTCGAATTTTTTGTGATTTCTTTGGTGTCGCTTGCTTGTATGGTTCCTGCGCTTCCGGTTTGACTTACCATGGTGGCGTTATAACTTATCATGTGTCTTTGTCATTGTATTGCTGTTGCAGTTTACGCGCCAACAATTAGTTCATAAGTTTTAATGAGGGAAGTCGTTAAATCCGGTAACTGATGTTGGATGCATTTAATTAATGCGTTGTGCCTTGGATACGAAATCGACCGCTCGTCTGGTAAAATTTTGGAAGTAATTATGCTATCAATTGTAAATAAGTGTACATTCCTTTAAAGAAGTGGCATAAGTGAATGTGGATTTCGATTAAGAGAGGTATTCCGCCTATGGCGTAACTGGATGCATTAGAAGCCACAGTACGAACGCCGCCTTTTACACTGCGCTTTTATTGCATTAATGTGTCGCATAAATTTAAAATTAGGTAAACATCTTGGACAAGGAAAAAATGATTGCTTAAGAGAGCATGTGTGCACTAAGAGGAGAAATGATTATGATAGCATTTTTTCATTGGCATGTGTGACCGACTTCTTGAATGCCACCTCCGCAGTCGCACGTTTTCTCTGCATTAGTTCCTAGAAAGTGGATTATTTGAAGGTAATAAAAGGTATAATGAATTCTATAACCATCCTGTAAATTTTCCAAGTGTGAAGGGAAAGGAAATAGTTTAGAAATAAAGGTTTTTTACTGTTGTTAAAAACAATTTCTTCGAATAAAAAGAATTCGTTGTAGTTTCCAGGGGCTATTAAAAGCTGACTATAAGTATCATACAGTCCTAGCTGCATGCAGGTGTATCTGGCGAACAAAGTCTGCAGAAAATACAAAATGCCGTAACGGAACGTTTGAAAAAAAGTATTTTTTCTTGTAAGTGATGGAATATTTTAAACTGTCGATAGCGAAAGGCGTTTTTGATAACCGGTATCACTCAAATTAATCGGCCCAATAAATATGTGGTGAAAGATGGAATTGGAAGTCATGCGAGTTTCTAGACATCTATAATTAGAAAATTCACTGAGTTTTACTTGACAAATTAGGCTTATTCATCATAACTATTGATTTGAATTTTATTCGACAGCTTCAACGAATAAATTTCCTGAAGGCAAAGCCTATCTTGAATATTTGCGCGCGGATGAATCAACAATTATGGGTGTTTCATGCGTATATCTTTAATTTTATGTACAGGGTTCGTCCGGAAAATAAGTGTACTGAGCTCAGGAAAAAAAATTTATTACACTTTTACATATCTTAAGCTAATATTCCTCAAAAAAGGACCCTTGTGAGTCGATGCACTTGTTCCAGCGGCGTTCCCATTCCTGAAACGCTCCCGCGAAGGCATCATCGGGAACCTCTCGAAGACACGTCGTCACGGCCTCTTTGACGGCGTCCAAAGTCCCGTATCGCGTTCCTTTCAAACTCCTCTTTATCTTCTGGAACAGAAAGAAGTCCGGTGGTGCCAAGTCCGGGCTGTAGGGCGGGTGCGGCAGCGTTGCCACGCCGTGCTTGGCCGAGAAGTCCGACACGACAAGCGCGGTGTGAGACGGCGCATTGTCGTGATGCAGCCGCCAGATGTTTTTGATCGCTGGCCAGACGCGGGCGACTCGTTTTCGAAGCCTGTCGAGCACTTGGACGTAAAATGCAGCATTTACAGTTTGTCGTTCAGGTACAAATTCTTAGTGGACGACTCCCCTTTTGTCAAAAAAGACAATGAGCATCGCCTTGATCCGAGAATTGCTCATGCGAGCTTTCTTTTGACGGGGTGATGATGGGGTTTGCCACTCCGCACTTTGTCTCTTCGACTCCGGGTCGTACTCAAAGATCCACGTCTCGTCACCCGAAACAACGTTCTCTAAAAAATGTGGATCATTTTTGCAGTGATCCGCAAGTTGTGTCGCGATTTCCAAAGGATTGAGTCTTTGATCATCACTGAGCACTTTCGGCACCAACTTTGCACAAATTTTTCGCATCTGTAATTGCTCCCTAATAATCTCGTGCACTATTGTTTTTGGCACATTACACTGCTCTGCTATCATCCGAACACTAAGACGACGATCAGAGTTCAGTACATCGCGAACTTTTCGCACATTTTCGTCGGTGAGTGTCGTTGATGGGCGTCCAGGCCGTGGTTCGTCGTCGACCTTTTCTCTGCCCTCCACGAACATCTTGTGCCACCGAAAGATCATGTTTCTGGACATGGCTGACTCCCCGTAAGCCTGGTTAATCATACCGACAGTTTTGGTAGACGATTTCCCAAGCTTTACCGCAAATTTGATGGAATAACGCTGCTCCAAAAACTTCGGCATCGCGTTCCGTGACGTGGGTCGAGCGTGGAGGTTCGCGTTAACAGAGCTCCTCACTACACCACAGCTCAGAGCCGACTGCCTTTTTCAGCGTCGCTTGCCAACATACCCCCCCTCCAATCGCAGCCCGTCAGAGTGGTGCTAGGCGCGCCTGGAGCGGCGGGAAAAAATCAGTACACTTATTTTCCGGACGAACCCTGTATGTTGAATATATCGTGGGCGAACTAAGTAGTTGGGGTGACGAGTATTGGAAACTTTGGGTGAGATATCGTATTTAACAAAAATACCTAATGGTGTATGATGTTGATTTGAAATAGTATTTTGCTGGACTCTTGTTGCCCTCTCGTTTACATATTCCCGTGTGTAATATTTTTCTTTTCTAGACATTAAGGCTTCTAATTTAGTCTTTTCGTCACCACGCACATACTTAAAGCTCAACGTACCTTGCGAATTAAATCCTTTTCTGACTGTACAATTATATTCGTGTTAGCGTGTTCTCCAACGCCGAAGTGTTGAATCTCTTTGAAATTTACTTACTTATTTTGAGATGGACTTTGAAAAAGTAATTGTGATCCTTCTACACAAGGCTCGTTGAAATATGAAGTGCCATGAGAAAGGTGTGCCAAAATGGTCCCAAGTTGCTGTCGGGAGACTGCTTGTGTGACAATCTTTCCTTGGACCTCTTGAACCACCCTGAAAGATACTCGAAATTTTCAGAATAGGTGGTTGCTGGTGACGGGGCATGGGTCTCTGAACACGACCCTAGAATAACCCCTTTGAGTAGCATTTTGGACCACTGGATTAGGTGAAAGAGGCAGTGACGAGGTGCCTGAAGAGATTCTCGTCGACGCCTTCCAGGAAGCGTACCACAAGCGTGGCAGAGGCATCGGCATCGGTGCTTTGATGAACAAGGGTGTTTTGAAGGGATTTAGTAATTTGTAATTTGATCTAGAATTAAGTTTTCCCCCGATTAATTCTACTTATTTTTAGGAACAGATAATATATATTAGCTCCTAACAAAACACAGTCCCGCTACCTACTCTACATCTAGCCCTTCATCTCTGTGTACTTTCTTCCTCCCTTCATCCTGTCCAACATCCCTATCCTTTGCCTTCACTTTCCTCGTCTGCCTAACATTCTTCCCTCTATTACAGTCTTCAACATCCCACTGCCGATCAATACGCCCTTCATCCACTTTTCCTGCCTCCATAGGATTTCTCCCAACAAACCACTCTCTTCGCCCACCATACTAAGTACTTCCTCATATGTTTTCTTCTCGGTCCATTTCACCTTCTCCATTCTTCTCCACACCCACATTTCAAAAGCCTCCAGTGTACGTCTATCCTCCTGCTCCAATGACCACGTTTCCGCACCGTACACAGCTACGCTCCATATGAAAGCTTTTGCGAGTCTTTTCTTAATATCCCTACTCAACGTCCCCGTCATCAACTCCCTCCTCCTTGTGAAAGCCTCTTTGCCTAGCGCATTTCTTCTCCTTAGGTCCCTACTGCTTTGACCGCGTTGGTCTAAAACACTTCCGAGGTACGTAAAATTTTCTACCTGCTCTAGTTTTTGCCCTCCTATTTCAATGTTTACCTTAGCCTTTTTCTTTCTGGAAAATCGCATAACCTTTGTTTTATTAATATTGATTCTCATCCCATATCTATCGCACTGAGTTTCCAATTCACTCATTCCCTCAAATGCTTGCAACCCCTTGGTTGATTGGCAAACTACAGCTTTGTCATTAACAAACGCTACTGATTTTACGTATGCCCCGCTGACTTTCACCCCTTTCTATCTCATTGTCGAGTATGCCTAGACCGAGGTTATCTTCCTCTTCATCATGCTCCTTTTCTATGTCTAACCTTGTTGGCCTAAGTTCTTTGCCATACAGTTCTTCTGTACATATATTCCTTCTATCTCTCTTAGATCGTTTCCTTGTCCACTATTATATTACCATGTTACTATTATCTGTAAATATATATATATATATACACACATATATATATATATATATATATATATATATATATATATATATATATATATATATATATATGAATGTGTGTGTAATAGATTTAAGGAATAGGGATAGGAACACATATAAAGGGCGAACGCAGGAGTGGCGAGGAAGGTGAAATTTAGCTTATACATACATGTATATATATTCGGTAAGGTCGACCGAAAAAAGTAGGAGTATTTTAAATGTCATTTCTCTTTTCGCGATGACTTCATTGCTGTGAATGCTGTACCTTTAGCAAATGGCAGTAGTCTTTCTCCTCAACCATGTGACGGAGTGCCCTCACCGGCTTTGATTCTGAATCTTTTTCCTCAGTCGAGCGTCGTTTTCACATTCCAGTGACGATATTTCGCATTTCATGGTTACTCGAGCCAATTTTTTTCGCTCAAGTATTCTTCACGGCAAACGTTTAAAAAATTTTGGCACGAAAAGGCTAAGTTTGTCGGCGTTCACAATATTTAACGGTGAATTTCATTTGCTAATTAATTTCCTCTTTGTATGTATGTATGTGTGTGCATGTATATATATATATATATATATATATATATATATGTCTAATTCATCCATATTCGTTTTTTGTTGCGTAAGACTGAAAAAAATCAGGAATTTCCCTGATGCCTCGGACTCAAACTCACTTGCGGCGTATTGTGTTTCCCACGCCAAACAGCGGTGGAATTGATAAGATCTCCTGCTCATTGACTCCATTTAAGCTAGGTAACTAATTTGTTGTCTATTCATGGTAACTGCGGTTATTCGGGGCCAGAAATATCAACGGGGTAGGAATTCTCCGGAGGGAAATGTTTTTTTAGTTAGGGAAGTGAAGGGCTGCCTGATGTAAGAGCGTGTTCCAAATCCAGTTTCCGTCTCCACGTTTTCTCTGAATATTCCGGTTCGACTGCTCTCCCTCTCTCCTCCGTCCAAATAATGAGTCGCCCGAGTAAGAGCTCTTGCTCTCTCCCTCTGTCTCACTTAACGCTGTGCTTCGGAGAAATACCTATTCATTTCATTTCCACTGCATTATCATAGAAAGATCAGCCCTACATCTTAATTCGATCCATAGTGGAATAAATGTCCTAGTTTTTAATCCAGGCTTTAGAGCTTTAAATCATATCATGTATTTAATGCCCATACGATATCTCTGTCTCTTTACTCAGCGTTTTGACGGGGATTAGACTGGAATGCCAAAGAAAAGAAGTAATCTTAACTTCAAAAGCTGCGACAATTGCTTTAACGGTGTCATCCGCTGATTTTCTGTGAAACGTACGAATTTCACTGAGTGGGAGAATGGGTAGGAGTGTGAGGTTGCGTAACAGGGAAAAACACTCGACCGGATGTTGAGGGATCCGCGTTCGAGTTCCTGTCAAGGTGAATGATTTTGTGACGCAGTGAAATTAGTTTACTACGCATCGGCTAGTTCAGCCTATTTCTCGCATCGTTAAATGGATTAAAAACCGACTAGGCAACACCCAAGTTGTTTAGGAAAGGGTACATTTACGTGAATTAGATCGATAGATAGGCAGAATAGTTCAACGCTAGGCAGCTCCTTTCTTTAAAAACTGTGACGATAAAACGAAAAGCGTCACTGAAATGCTTCTGGAGTTGGGGTGGGAATCATTAGAAGAAAAACGATTCAATGCTAGGTTGAACTAACTAAATAAATTCAGATCTGCACGTTTAAGATCCGAGGTCTCGCAAATTATACGCACTCCAACATGTATTGGTCGCTTGGATCATGAATATAAAATTCGGGAAATAGATGCCAGAACTAGCAGACTCAAGGACTCCTTCTTCTCAAGGACAATACGGGAAAGAAACTGCAGGGTAATAGATAACAAAAATGCCACTTTCCCCCCACAGCGTCTAGGTAATAATTAGTTCTACTAAAATCCATGCGCTTTCACTAACCTCGTGTGTTTTGTTGTCAAAGGATGAAACTGTTATTAAAGAATGCAGTGCTCGTTACAGTATTGCTTACCTCTTTTGTTTGTTTTCATGTTTCTCCTTCTGTTCCTCGTCTCTTTCTATGGGGGGTATGCCTCTGCTGCCTGCTTGCTTCGGTGTGTCACATTCCCTACCTGTTGTTAGAAACTCGTTAAACTCGATGTCTTGCTTTACAATTCTAATTTCTACGTTATTAAATAGATTTTTACTGCATCTGTATGTGTAAGTATACTTCGGAAGATGGTATATATATATAGAGTACTTTTCGAGTAGACGGGGAATAGGGAGGGGGGATAGGCTTTTTTACCGTTCGAAGGCAGGCCGGAAGGTGGAATAAATGATGGAGGAAATAATGCTGGGCAAACAAAAGGAAGTCCATGAGAATCGTAGTATTATGTTTGGGGACGTCCAAAACATTTATTTATAAGTTTATTACAATTGAGAGCGATAATATAAAAACTCTTGTAAATGTGTATATTTGGGTCTTTTGAAACTGGAAAACGGATGGGTCTAAGTTATATCGAGCTCCCACTAATAAGCATTGGTAATCTAGCGGCTAAGGTAGATTTTGGATAAACACAAGCTACCAAACGGTACAGTGACAATTACCCTTGTCTCTGCTAACAAAACACAACCTGAAATCCAACATTACATTAAGCCTCTCTTAAAGTCCGTGTAATTCCTTCCTCTATTCATTCCGTCCAACGTCCCAATCCTATTTCTGCCCTCTCGTCGTTTGCCCTAACACTCTCCACTCTCCCCTCATAGTGTTCAACATCCCATTGCCAATCAAAATGCTTTTCATCCATTTTTGCTGGCTCCTAAGATGTCCCTCTACGATCCGCTCTCCTCCCCACCATAACTTGCCCTTCCTCATTTATTTTTCTTTCTGTCCACTTTCACCCTTTCAATCTTTCCCCGTAGCCGCATTTCAAAAGCCTCCAATCTTCGTCCATCTTGCTCCTCTCCATCATGCTCTAGTGCCCATGCTTCCTGGCCGTACACAACTACTCTCCATATCGAAATTTTGACGGGTCTTTTCTTAACATATTTACTCAATGTCCTTGTCATCAATATCCTCCTCCTTGTGAAAGCTTTGCCCAACGCCATTATTCGGCTTATGCCTTCCCTACTTTGACCATTTTGGTCCGAAACACTTACAAGATAAGTAAGCTGTTCCACCTGCTGAAGTTTATGAGCTTCTATTTAGATATTTAACCTAACCTTTCTCTTTCTGAACAATCACATATCCTTCGTTTTGTTTACATATAGCATTAATTATAATACATGATAACATAACCTCGCCATTAAATATAATACATGATGAAATTTCCTTTCTTATCTTTGGGAATCTTATAACATTTGATAGTGTTTTTAAATGGCGTGGTAAATGCATTTCCCCTAAAATTTCTCTAAACATTTATAATGGCACATTTTTGGGAATGAATGGAAGTTCTCATAGACGCAGTGTGAAAATTGGATCCCTTTGAGTTAATTTAATTAAAATTTCATTGTATTTCATATACCTACTGCCACTTAATGTCGATGGTCATTTTGTCTGTTATTATAATTGAACTATCATTATTGATTCTTAGGTACTTAAGAATGTCTCTTAATCAAAGAAATATTTCGTTGGTATTAGTATATTAATTTATTCTTGAATATTTTTACTCATTAACGAATAGAATGTTTTTATTCATAGAATGTCATTAAAATATACTTAGTGGTTGTAGTTACGAGAGCGACATATTTTCACCATATTCTCTAAGCACTTGTGTAATGGAATTGCACGTTCAATTCAAGCAGAACGAAGGAGAACATCTTTTGAAGAAATCGTTGTTGATGGTTTTCCATTTTAACTTTTTTCCCGACGGTGGCTCCACTTCCCGAGAAGGCGTAGGATGGAGATCAACACGCAGTATTATCTCGTGAATTGGTGGCGTTATTTTGAATTTCTTGAAACACTTATGCTCAGAAATTAGTCGTGTATCCATATTCATCGCGTTCATCAGCAACCGCGTGATCTTCTTTCACCATATCAGCGCCTTTCTCCGCAATCGCTATAACGGGTGCGTTTGTGTTCCCCGTGACTATGTATGGCATTATAGAAGCGTCTATCACCCGAATCCCACGAATCCCTCCCCTCAATCTCAATCGGGAGTCCACAACGGCGCTCGGGTCGTTTTCTGGGCCCATTTTGCAGGTCCCCACGGGGTGGTAAATGGTCGTCGTATAGTGACGGATGGCACACTCCCAGTATTCATCGGAAATAAAATCTAAATGCTCGCACCCAGGGAATGGAATAGGGTTGATTCTCGCTCCTAGCTTTTGCATGCCCGGGGTCTGGCTAAGGGCGTAGCCTAACTTTGCGCCTTCTCTTAGCACCATTATGTCCTCGGGATCGTTGAAATAGTTGGGATAGAGGACCGGTGGACTGAGCGGGTTTTTATCCCTCAGTCTGATCATGCCCCGAGACTTTGGACGCAGAAGTAGCGGTAATGCGGTGAAGGAATCTTTGTAAAGGTGTGGTTCGTACACTTTGGCGTAGAATTCGTCCTTCAGGCCCTGATCTCTTTTGCCAAAGATGCCTCCATCGGTATTATCCGAATAAGATGCGATGAAGATTTGAACGTCTGGCCAGTCATCAGTCTGATTTGCGTAAATCGTTTTGGCGAATATCATTATTTCACAAACGGGGGAGGCGTACAAAGCACCTTCATGGTTGTTCAGAAACTTCCTCAGGTTGTTGAGGGTCAATTCGCGAGGGACGACGAATGCCACTGGATCGTCCACAAGGTATACCGCTCCGCCCATTCCAGGGTGGTCTTGAAGGTTGTAGCCCACTGCCAAGTCGGCTATAACGGGTATATCCAAATCTTCAAGATGTCTGGAGGGTCCGATGCCAGATAGCATCAACAGCTGGGGAGTCTGAAGAGACCCTGCGCTCATGATCACTTCTTTGCTCGCTAGTATCCTGTAGTCGTTACCGTCCTTGTGAAACTCAACTCCCACGGCGGTTTTCCCCTTCATCATGATCCTCTTCACTTGGGAGAAGAAGCTGAGGTGGAAGTTTGGTCTGTTCCGGATCGGTCTGATAAATGCCTTCGCCGTGCTGCACCGAAGACCGTCCCTGAGGGTTCCCTGGGGGTAGCCGAAACCTGTTTGCGTCTCTCCGTTCATATCTACCTTGTTCAATCCTAGTTCGTAGCACGCTTCCTCGATGAACGGGGCGATTTCCGCACTAAAACGGTAGTGTTCCACGCTCAGTGGTCCTCCTCTCCCATGGTAAGGTGACCTCTTTAGCTCTGGTATCCTGATATCTTCAGATTTCTTAAAATAAGTCAACATGTCATCGTAACCCCACCCGGGGTTTCCCAGGGATTCCCACCGGTCGTAATCCCTGCGATTTCCCCTGACGTACATCATGGCGTTGAGGACCGAGGACCCTCCCAGAACCTTGCCCCTCGGCCACTTGCACTGATTCCCAATCATGGCCAGGCAGCTCGTCCCAGAGGGCTCCGTCTTAAACATCCAGTCCAGCGGGGAGCCCTGCAGGGAGGCAAACATCAGCGGGAGGTCGGTCAGGATCGTTTCGTCTCCGCCGGCCTCCAGCAGGAGCACCTTCCACCGGGGGTTCTCGGTCAACCGGTTGGCGACGACGCAGCCCGCGGATCCACCCCCGACTATAATGAAGTCATACTCGTGCAAGAAGTCGAAGCCCACGTCCATGGGCCTTTGGTCCATGGCGACGATGTCCGGGCGGTAGAAGAGGATGCCGGTCCGGAGGAAGACGAAGACGAAGCTGAATCCAGCGCCGTAGGTGACAGCGATGCGGAAAGCTGAGGCGGCGGCGGCCGCGTTCAAGGGGTTGTAGTTGAAGGAAATCGCCGAGGACATGGCGGTCGGCTCCTCCTGTCACGGGAGAAGAAGCAAGGCTTTTAGGGTTATTTAGCTACTGTCGAATTGCGGATATTACGCCAAGACATACCCTCTCTTCTTCATATTCGAGCGTTTAATATCATTTCGGTTCTCAAATGACGGAGCTCAAGGTTTGCATTGATGGCAACTTTTGTTTCCTCCTTGGTGAAATCACCTCTCTTGGTGCTTTTTAAGAGTGCACCTTTTCTAAATCCCCTCATCACTTGATTTTTTTGGGTCCGACCTTCATAGATTAGCCGGAAGATGCGAGTAAATACTATTAAGATATAAGGGTATGTTATGTAGAAATATTAATATTGTTTTATGGTTAGTCATGTATTCAGGAATACCGGGTTCAACTCACCGCAGTTTTCTCGGAGCAGATATGAATTCGAATCACCATTAGGTGCTCATGAAGTGTAGTGCTAATTTAATAAAGTGAGAAAGGGAAGGAGTCTCGGAAAACGGAATGTAGAAGACTAATGGGACTGGGAAAAGGTAGGAGTGCCAGGAGGTAGTTGATAAGTATTGAGGGAGGGAGAGGAAACGGGTGAAGTAGAAGAAAGATGGGGAATATCTCAAATGAGGTATAGAGAAAGCAGCAAACGAAGCAATAGGAACGTATTCGTTTCTCGGATTACAGAAGATATGATTAGGAAGATTTGTAAAAGAAGGAAATGGAAGAATGTGAAATCCATATTACGAAGATTGAAGTGCAAATAGCTAAAATATGAATTGAGACGAATAATTAATGGGACAAGGAAAACATGTTGGAAAGAGAGTAGTGCGAGGGAATGCAGAGTTAATGGAGACAAGGTGAAATGGGCGCCCTATGCAGAAAATGTGAAAGAACTGTCTGGACTCCGTTTACACTTCCGGAGATGCAACGGGTAAAATTATCAATCGAATAGGAAGAGGTTCTCTCATGTGAAAAGAATATGTAGTGGAGGGAAGATGATAAAGATAATATGCCAGTGAGCTACGGTATAAGAATGGAATATGGTGTGGGTTAGGATGGCTTAGGATCCGGAATGACAGGAGTGCGACATAGAGAAGGCATTAATTGAAATGAAATTGAAGAAGACTACGGGAATAAACAACATTTATTTTGCATCATTTCGAAAACAGTACTTCGACCTTTGCATCGGACTTTGAAAATTGATTTAACAATCTGACAATTACGTGCATCCAAGCCCTAGGTGGAGGGAAAACCACCTAGGCGGGCATTGAAGCAGCGACCTCTAGGTTGGCAGACGAGGACGTTATCCCGCCGCCACCGGGGCTGGCTAACATCCTTGCAGAAATGCTCTGCGATTTAGGAAAACGTGGAAGGAAGAGTTTTCATGGACTAATTCTCATCCAGGAGGGAGGAATTTGCTAGAGCAGCATTTTTAACTTTCCCAATTAAAGGAAAAATCATCAACTTGTAACGGCTACAATGAAGATGTAGGATTATGAGTAACTTTGATTTCACTAGCAGCACAGATATGGGATAGGATAGTCGGCTAAATGATGGAGAAAAGATTATGAGTACTTACGAGATCAGTTTGGGTAAGTAAATGGAATGGTTACGCTTGATACCATAGTCATAATGAAGTCACTTTTGAAGAGAAACATTGTGTATGTTTCGTGGATTTTTTATGGCGCTCGAAAGAGTAAAATGAACACTGATAGAAGGATAGAGTACTGGAGTGATAGACGAGTACATGTCTCAGGCTGCACACTTTCTGAAAGAGAATCATGGTGGTGGTAGTCGTGGTGGGAAGTGCAAGAGAGAGGAGTTAGACCAGGATATCCACTATCTCCTGTTATTATCGATATGAATAAGCTTAGGAAATGATGGAGGAGGCTGGAGGGAAAGGGCTGGAGTAAAGTAGGAGGGGATATCCCTCAAACTCTAATGACTTTTACTGCAAAGCGAAATGATATTCGAATTCGAAACATGTTTTAATACAAATTACATGAATGCATATTGCGTGTGTTTGGGCGCATGCGCCGAATCCCGTACGATTGAAGTCGATGTTTTTCGTCCAATCCTTATTTCGATTGATGAAAGTCAAAACGCATTAATTGAAAGAAAAGGTTTTTAGTGTCATCTTCCTCAAATGGTTTATCTTTTCGTCCGCGTATAAATATTTCTTATCGCCTAACTTTAAGGGAAAAAACGACCATAGCCTCAAAATAAAAATAAGGACTCAAAAAACCAATAAGAAAAAATACTCTTTTTTAAATAGAACTATTATTGATTGGAACCAGCTGCCTGGAGGTTTGTTTGAGCCCTTTCCATCCAATTTTAGAAGTTTTAAGTTGAAATGTAAAGTAGCCACTGGGTAATAAACTTTACTGTAGTTTTCTGTGGTACTGTGGTACTGTAGTACTGTAGTTTTGAAAATATTGTTTGTATGTGATGTGGACGGCATTTTGTAGGTGGTGTGGAAATTTTTTTGTATGTGATGTGGAAGTGTCATTATGTAAAAATATTTTGTCTCTTATCTGTTTTTATGTGTTCGTATGTAATTTTCGTTGTTAGAGTTATCTTTGACCTAACCTGACCGTTGCCACCAGGAAATTTGCCTAATTGCAACGTAATTGTGTAAAATAAAATAAAAAATAATATCATCATGTACATTTTCGCCTTATTAATCCTTCTATGTGGCGACGAATGGAAACAAATGTAATGGATGGATAGTGGGCAAACGAAGAATTGCGAGGCATGTTTTTGTGGAGGAGGGAAGAGTCTTTAGGGGAAATTTGAGGGCGGGGAAGACGGGGAAGTCGGCCAGGTATACTGACTGAGTGACGGAGGAATGTCGAAAACTGTCCGGGAGGGCGGAGTGTTGTGTAAGCGAGAGAAGAAAGGGGAATGGGCATTCTGAACGGAATGAAGTGATGCAGCAAATACGTCGAGTTTTGCTGTTTTACGTCCTGCTTAGTGCCATCCTACGTGAGACGTAGACGAGTGGGTAAGTAATATCTTGGTCCCTGTGTCCTTTAACAACTTACTTAGGTCGGTGGACTGCGGTTATTAATATTTTTTTCAGCCAAGTTTGCGTATGAGTGCTATTGCTCTTCAAATTATTTCTACGCGTTTAAAGATTATGATAATGAATGGAAGATTTTTCAGGAAATATTATAAATGAATTGAATTGCGTTGGCTCTAGTTGGAGCTTGATTAGATAAGATCTAACTGCCCGAATGCATTGTGGGAAGAGTCTCAATATTATTTCTATTATGTAATGCCGCGAAATCGGTAATCTACAAGCTCAAGTTTTTGAGGATTGAATCGTCATCACACTACTTTAAACTAATCGGCTAAGGACACCCCAATTTCATTCCCTCGGTTCGATTTCCGCAACCACTGCATGCGCTTTTTAAGAGCCATTAATCAGATTCCTGGATGCGCTCGAGAAATCTCAAGAAATAGTGTACAAATGTTCTCATTGGTTTTACCTTTTATTTACATCTTTCGATAAATGCTATGGTTGAATTTTTTCTTGAAATAATTATCATATTAGTTCCTTTAAAAATATATTTGTTTTGGAAATGTTAAATTTGGAATTTAAAAATATATTAGGATTGAAAATATATATTTGGAGTAACGCCGTAAAAAAACTGCAGGTCCATTTGTATGAATGAGTCAGCTTTACATTTAAATACTATTAATTAACACCACTCAGTCGAACCCGTTGATGGATCGAAGAGCCAAGCAGTAGCAATCCAATCTTTTGCTCTTCGGCTGACCGTAAAGCTCTGGTTCTTATTATCATTAATACATCGATCAAGGAATTTGTTGGACTCGCCCAGGGGCACTCAAAGCAGGTGCTGTCTGTTTCGTACTCGTACCATGGGACCAGGATTCGCGTAAGGACACTTATTGGCCAGGAGTTGAACGAAGGGTAGTGGCTGACAAGCAAATTCCGCTGGGTAGATGGGCAACGGGCGAGAGAGTCCAATTTTAGTTATTGGTTAGGGTCCACGTTCGAACGGTCGTCTTTTGCATCACATGCGTCCAATTTATTCCTCCCATCCTTGGCCATTTTCAATACTACGACCGATAATGAAGGTTTCCCACTGCTTCCGTGAGTTAACTTCGCGTAAGTTGGCTCTGTTGATCCTTAATTGACCGAACAGACGTTGTGGAAACCTAAAATATAATGCGATGACTGATCGTTTATAATCCTTACGAAAGCTCGCCTTATCGTGAACCAGTGTCGTATTTGACGCAGGCATTTTTACAACGGTTATTCAGTCATTTATTTCCTCCGTTATTCGTTAAATCAATTGAATCAAGTACGATAATGATATGTTTTAATGGCCTATATTTAGGAAAAATATTTTTAAAGTTTAAATTTCTAATACTTCCACCTTTTCTCCCAAAAATATATATGTTTCAAACGGTGAAGCTGTGTAGTCAAGTGGAAACTGAGAGCGGCTAAATGAGTTGAAGTTATTGTTTTGTTATTAACTATTTCACTCTTTTGGTTTGTTACTCTATAGCACGGGCGTCTCAATTTCTCTGGTCAAAAACCGCCTGATATGTGTCATGAAGCCAGGCGTTTCAATCCTTTCATCCCTAATAAGGATTTTTCCCTATCTCTTTTACGAATCTGGCCGTACATTGAAGTTAACTTATTGAAAAAGGCATAAAATGTTACTCCCCTTATTTTAAAGATAGTAATTTTTTTAATGAAATTTTTATCCTCTTCGACGATCGAAAATTATCTCGCATTATGAACAGGAGCAGACTACAATTTGTGAAACCAAGATTTCAATTCCTTTGGCGGAATTGGAATCATAGGGATAGCAGCTGAGCACAATGTTCGCAATTTAAACGAGTATTACATATATCGATATGGCTGTTATGTTGCATTCCTCCGCGACCAAAAACGGTACCTCTCTCAGGGAGAATATTTTTTGATGTTTCGTCGCCGTATTAAAAGGCGATGGCTTGTCAATCAGTGGCGTGTTACAGGTGGTTGAGTAATGCGAGAACTATTTTCAATATGCGGGAAAAAGAATTCCGTGGTAGACACGACTTTATTTGGCGCCACCCTTGTTTCCAGGTGAGACCTGGTCGTCATCAGGTCACCTGACAATGATGACGTGACGAAACCCGTGCCAAATAAAATTCGTATGGAAACAAAGTTTCTCGTTTCATTTCCAGCGTGAAATCATTCCACCAAGGAAGCCGACTGCCTCCGAATACACTTTCTCGAGCATGGAAAATAGTCTTCTATTTACTCAACCGCATTTAACCAACCATTACTTTCAATTCCAGTACGGGAAAGGGAATTGTAAAATTTCTGTTAACCGCAGTGAAATTATTTTTTAAAAGTGGTTCCCAACAAATAAGAAAAAATATACTAAACCACAGAATAAGAAACTGTTGGACTGCGTAGGTCGACAAACGAGTTGTGAGAACCTAATGCTAACGATATCTAAGAAAGGTAGATCTCGTTCATCGAAATGTTAATCGTTATAGTGTAATTGATTCGTTTTAAGGTGATCCAATTCCTAATGCATCACTTCGCCTGTGTCGCCGATACTAAAACGAACACATTATTTGTGAAATAAGCGGGATTCGAGCCCGCATGCTTGGGCTACCAAGCTATTCTGCTTCCGAGCTGGCAGCCGTGGCTGCTTTCACAGTCTTTGTTGTGAAAACGGGAAAAATTAGTTTGAAAAGTTAACCGACAGTTCACGACCTTTGCTTTTCTCGCAAACCGAGGAAGAAATATCTCACATAATTTTTCCAAAACAATTTACCGTGGCAGCACATGTGTTCTCATAAAAAGCTATTTATAAAATATTTACCTAGATTTGTGGACCCACGCGGTTTAGCAAAGTTTCCGAAACCAAAAATGTGATGAGCTCTACTGTTTCACGCAGGGCTCAGCGGTGAATTGGAAAATCCTTCTCTCCTCCGCCTGACAGCAGATGACATCTCACACAATCGTCGTGGGAACTCGCGTTGAATGGTTGCTCTTCGATATCCTTGCCGTTTCCGTGTTGACACTCTTGAGGCTTATTGTTTTCCTTATCGCTGCGTATAAACGTGCGAATTCGTCAGCTAACCACTGCCGCCCCTGCCGTCTTCGCATTCGCCATTATTCGTCCGGTCCTAGAATCGATTTCCGTTTCCCTCGGCTCCGCTTCGACGGGGAAGAAACTATCGCGATTCGTCCATCGCGTACCACCCATAGCTGTCGATTAGCGAATCCGCGGTGGCATGTAATTTGCAAGCTCTGCAATTTCCTCGCTGTCTTAGGATTTCTATGTAGCGCCCGACGACTGCTTCGAGGAATGCCGTCACGCCATTTATTACGCAGGAAGGCACGCCGAGGGCGGCCGACAGGGGATGCGGGGCACCTGACAAAGTCGCGGTTAATTTCGAGAATTTTTGTTTCAGCTCGTTACTCAATTTTCATAACTGAATGTCGTTGCTTCAATCGCAATGCGGTGCTGTAATGTCCCGATCCGCAGCAATGCCTTCAATATTTTGCTTATGCTGCTCGAATTTATTTCTTCCATCGAATCTTTTCTCTCTCTCTCTCTCTCAAATCGTGTGCGATGTTGATGTCGTATTTTGGTGGCACGAGAAGGTCTCACTTCATTTTTTTTTTTTTTGAGTTTCTACAAATGTTTGCAGCGTATCGCAATATGATTGTGATGTAATTATGTATCGCAAAATGGTGACCGTGGCTTTCCCTTCAATCAGCCACTTTCCTTTTTTTTTAGTGTCTATCTAATTTTTACAACATATTTATGCTAAATTTTTGATTTACACATTTGCAAACACCAAACCAAATAATGCGAAACTATTCAAAACCCTGTGGGCTTACGGATAAATCTTGTGCGCTTTTCGTGGTTTGATGGTTTCCGGCGTGACTCTATGAAACTTGCTGCTTGCTATTCATTTTGAATCGTACTGTACATATGAAACAATGGTTGCGTAAAAATATTAAAAATTATCATGGAAATGTGCAAAGGACGAAGTTTTATTCAAAATGATCGCTTTTTGTTGGGTTGAGGATTTCGCTGTTCAAATGATGATTTAATATAATGCGTGTCTGAACATATTCCGCGTGGGTATCAAATCAAACCTTCGGCATTCGGCTTGGGGTGAATCGAAATTTTTAACCATTTCCGATTACACATTTCAGAAGCACCTGAAGTGGACGAAGGCAGTGACATTTACAATGGAGCAGAATTTAGGAATGAGGATATTATGGTCCTGCCAATTTGAATGCAATGTTTCCGAGTACCTGTGCATAAAAGTAATCCATAAAATACGGTTGAATGCGATGCACATACCATGTGAATACGTATGTGAGTTGGGTGTATACCATGTGAATCCCTTGCACTGTGCTTGGGTGAAGCCTCACCAAAGAACGTATAGGAAAGGCTGAATATATTGTTGTCTGTCCTCGGAATAAGGAAGGGAAGCTGTTTATTTTTAGAGACGTGTCTTTTGTGGTCGACTTCACGAGTTGTTCGGCGGTCAGTGACCTGACGAATACGTCTGACATTGCATTCTTTCTGCTTTAGTACTGAGTTCCAGTACAACCTTTGTTTACATTTGGTTGATTTTAAATGCCTCTTGACGTGTTAGTGCGTACTCGCCTCTGAGACTTCTCTCAGTTTTCGTCTCTCTCCATTAAAAAGATAATTCCTTCTTCGGGAAATGATTTCTCCTATGAATGCTCAAAACTTCTTCAGCTCAGGAAATTACGAGTAGAAATATGAATATGGCCAGGTGTTGATAGTGACTTCGAATGACAATTTTGGAGAAATTCTTCGTCAATTTTAATGAATCTATCGTGAAATAGGAATCTTAAGCGGTATTTTCTGTTGATGTAACGTCTTGGTATGTAGTATTTCTTTGAACAGGCAATCGAAACGTCTCTTTAATGTGTGGGGAATACCATGTGTATTGCCATGTCTTCTGAAGCAATGTTGATTTTGAAGTTCTTATTTTGCTCTGTGTTCCTTAATTTTATCCTTGGATCTTTGTTTTAGCTAGTTTTTTTGTTTCTTAAATGTGTTATCTGTTTTCAAAACACGTTGTAAATGTATGCTTGAAATTGTATATACAATAAAAGTACTCTCAACAACATAATATGCTCGATAGTGGACAAAAAGTACGTAGGGCATAAAATAATACAAACAAGTGGATAATTGTTTACTTTTTCCTGAATATCATGATTGAAATGACGAAAAACCGTGGGAGGTATAGAGAGAATAATTACAAGGGAAGACCGGGTCAGTAGTCGGTTTAGAAGATCGTATTAATTTGTTTTGAGGATGCCATTTATTGTTTCAACTGGTTTCATAATTTTTTCAGATGTTCTCAAGTGATTTATCGGTCTTGTAATATTACTGTGATATGACTCACGCGGAAACCTTGTAAAGTTAAATCGTGTTAGCCTTCATTTAGGATAAATGATCAGGTCTTTTATTCATGACTCTTAATGTACTTTTTTTAATTCGTAATTCTAGTGCGGAGATTAAAACCAGAAGTGTATTATGAAGTTTTTTATTTGTACTCGACTCGAGTTGAAATTTTACATTCATTTCACAACACTAAAAATATTTCATAGAATACAGTGTCATATTTTGTTTACACTTGATTTTCTTATGCGCGGATGCTGTTCCCGCATTTTGAAGTCCGCTTTGAATCGTGCCGCGGGGGAATTGAGAACTACCACTGCTCTCGTATCCGAAGGAGACCACAGGTGGCTCTGCATGCAAGAAGCGAAGCTAATTTTCCACGGGTCAGGCGTTACTATCTCCCGACGAATGGCGGTTAATTCAGTGTGCACAAAAAAAACAATCAGCATCCGAGTCTTTTGAGATTGCACTGCCTTATTACGTATGTACCTAACTCCAGCTCTTCCCCATACCTCTTTTTGAAGCTGGAGATTGAGATGGAGGTAGTTGGGGAATCGGTGAAATCAGTTACATTTATGGATGATCAAGTTGTGGTTTGCCAGTAAGCCATCATTTCCTACATCAATTGGTTGCAGTCGGAACTGCAATTCTAAGCGCATTAGAAAATCAGTGGCATATGGTACGGGATGAAGATCAATTCAAACAAACCAAGTATCATAAGTTTTCGAGGAAGGTGAAGTCATCCAATTTCACATTACGAGCATTTTCTTAGAAAATTATATTCGATTAATAAAATCTTTTGACGTTATTTTTAAAATTGAATAATTTAAAATTTGAAAAATATGTTGGAATCAACTATCAAGACTTAACTCTGCCAGTCACATAATTTTAAAATTGTGATTTTTGAGCTAAAGATAACAAGCAATATTGAGCCAAGTGAAACGAATAATTTGCAGTAATTAAAGAGCTTTCAGCTCTAGTGAGGGGGCAATACCGTATCTCTATGTGATGTTTACGTACGTATATCGCTTCATGTTTGCTCAAGAATGGATATGCTCAAAGTAAATACTGTGCTCACGTTAAATGTTACGAGGGAAATTAAATATCGTCCAATTCAGCGTAATGTTAATGGCACGCCAAATTTTTTTAGGTGATGCCTATTGTTTTTTTTTATTCTGTGATATCCCCCATAGCTTTATATGTATTGCAAATCAATTTCCATGTGAGTATTTCAATTGGAGAGATAGAATCGAAGGATCATCGGTACCACTTTGAAAATACTTCCTTTAGATAATTAGAATTGGAGTATTGCTTTTAGAAATCATTTAACTGGAAAGTACTGGTATTAGTAAGACCACTCCTGGAAACACATAATTTAAGAAGTTTCAAAGACCTAGGCTTTAAGATTTGTTTTATCTTTTTAATCTTAAATGAATAAATATAAGCCTGCTAAAAATATGTTTCCATCGCTTTTACATCGCTTGGTGGATCAGGTTTCAACAGTAAATTCCACATGAATCCACCGAAACTCCCAGGATATTAAGGACAAATATTTTTGTGTAATAATTGTATATCTACGTGCACATATACTTGTACATCATATTTCTATGTTCCCAAAGTGTGCTTGTGTCAGTCACTTACCTGAGCACCATGATATATTTTGCATTTTGAATCGTCGTTTAGATTAGTTTTTTCAAAGATGATAGAGTATTTCTTTTTTAATTTTTGCCTCTTAGTTTTAGTGCATACAATATTTTTATTATATATTGACCTTCAGGTAAATGTTAGAATTTTTGTTCCTTGTGACGTTTCAGGAGGGTTATCACCCAGTGACATCAACGAAATCTTATTGTTCTCCACTCAAACAGTTTTTTTCTTCCTCTCTTTGCAGGTGATTCTTTCTCGATTCATCTAACCTGACTGGAATGTATATTTTTGGGTCAATAGTCCCAATCTGGGTGCGTTAAGAGGTCAGTGAATGAATTATTCATGCCAACTATGTGAGTGGATGAGGTACGTCTGCAACGTAATTCATGTAATGATAAAAGTGTGGACTCGAATTAAATTTGTGCAATTTTCATGTAAAATTTAACATTTTATATTTCATATTTGCATTTTATGTTCCTGTAAACCTTGATTCAGTTTAAATATCTCTTGAATATTCGGGAACCAGCTTAGCTATGTCCAATGAAGCCACAGTAAATCCAGGATAAAATATTTCTCTTGTGTTCAAAATTGCTGTGAGTGAATATTGCGCCATTATTTGCGGTGCGAATTGTGACACGTGAATGATTCAACCAAATACGATTTGTACCCCTTCATCCTCTCCTGTCCATCCCCTATGGCGCAAATGGCCTCAGCAGTCGGTCGCCTCCCCTAAAAACTAATACTACTACTCGACGCTAGTTGTAACAGTTGATATGCCAGATAAAACCGGTAGGTATCCCATATAGGTTGGTAGATCAAAATAGGGAGTAATGGGAAATAGATGGACGTCCATATTTGGATCCACTATTCCCGTGTAATTAAAAAGGAAAAAACGCCACAGCTCTATGAACTAGTAAATTATAAACCTTTACTTAATTTTATTTTATATTTCGTGATTAAATCACAATTTGCTGGGATTTCTCTTAATTTCAATTATCCCTAACTCCCTTTTTCCTGCCCTTCTTTGGCAGATTGTGGAGTAAAATGCTGATTAAGAAACCGTAGGTATTACTATACCTGTTCCATGAACTATTTAAATACTTACAGTACTCGATGGATGCTCGTTGAGTAGCCTCAGCCGGTGTAGAATTTCTCTTTTTCATTTATGACGTAGGTAGTATTCTAAATTTCGCCTGAATTCACCGGCGTTTTCATTTTACTGTTGTGGGTATTTTTTATAACTGCGTGAAATATGAATTTAATGAAAGAGAGGAGCCAAAGGCATTACGTCTGGTGGGGAACGAATTAATATTATCCGCTTCGAAGATGATGTAGTAATAATGTCAGATTCTAATAAAGAATGTTAAAGATAGTAGAAATACCTGAAGCCTTTGAAGATTTTAATTTCCGACACATTCCGAATTGCAATTGTCCATATAAGGACAATAGTAATAATAATAGGAAAAGGAATAGAAATTTTTGATTCTGAAATAGAACTCCACACTGCCATCGTGGATGAGGTTGAAAAGTTCTGCTATCAGACATGCCTGCCTTTATAGTAACTTTGATAGAAATAAATAAAAAAATAGCTCTTGAAAAGCAAGTTTCCGTGAACAGAAAATAAATGATCGTGTGAGCATGGTGGCCAGAAAAATGTTCACCAAAGCATATGTCTGGAGCGTGTGAACGTACAGTTGTGTGACATCCAGGAATGCGGACAGGAAGAGGCTTGAAGCAGCAGGAATGCGCGCCTGGAGGAAGCTGAAGAAGGCAAGCTGGGTAGGTAGAAAAGGTAGCAAGCAAGATATGAAAGAAGAGAAAGAAAATAGAGCCGTTTTTGAAGGTAATAGGAGGGTAAAATTGTTTGGGCGTGTGTGCTAAGGCATAATCAATTCTTAACAAACGCATTCGGAGGAAAGGTGTTTGCGAAGAGGACATTATCTCATAACGGCACTCTTCAAGACCATGAAGAGGGAGGGAGTTGGACTTCGCATCGGTTAGCTGCTTGAAGAAAGCGGCAATGGAGGGACAAGACTTGAGTATTCCGACAATGCATCCCCTTCAGAATACGATGGTAATTTTGGGCACATCATTTAAGTCAATAGGTAAGACTCAATAGGTAAGACTCAATAGGTAAGACTCAATAAGGTACAATATACGTTCTCCGGTAGTTTGACCGCCGGGGAATCTTATTTTAAGGATAAAGTGACTTTTCGGGATCGCAAGAACAACTGAGCCGCCAAAGATATTGGCAAAACTGAAAAAGAATATCCAAATTCTTTAGAATATAACAAATAAATTTGAATCTCTGTTACCTCACACCATGCTCACCTTTCTCGATAGCAACAATTTAACCACGTACTTCTCTGGAGTGATGTTTAATTAATGGACACTTCCATCTTTTAGCAAGATTTTTATTTGTTATTGTCTTAACGGAACACGAATGCTGATTATATCAAACACGTTGTAAACAGAAAGTGTCAAAATGCCCATTCTATTATTACAAGTATTCCTCTTCCTTAACGTGTAACCATTATATTGATGTTGCTATTTTTATCTGCGTTATATTATAGTACAGTTTCACTGTTTATCACTTAATTGGTATAAACGGAGCCCTCCTTCGGAATGAACTGCCCCTACGGGGCCTTTTCCGACTTCTCACTGTTTATTTTAATCCAGCTTAACGGGGGTGAAATCGGTTTTTTTAAATTACTTTTTATAATTCGGTAGAAATTTCATAGAATGATCTTCTTTTCTCCACATCAATCACTCGTAACTAAAACGAATGACTTGTCGTTCTTTTTGGTCATATTCTCCTTCATCTATGTTGTATACTATAAAACAATAATTCAAAGTGTTCATTTGCACTATATAATTTCTGTTTTATCGTAACCATTCTTCTGGTATGTGTTCGTTTTCTGTAACACCTACGTGATCTTGCACTTGGAAAACATTTGACCACTATCATTGTTTTAATAGCCACTGGTCAAGATGCCAATTCAAAGCATACAACTCTTTGTTTCTCTGACTAATCGTATCATTACATCATTTCCACATTCACTGTTTCACTGATCATGAACACTACAATTTACATGCCAACAGTATTGCAGCGTTCGCCCCATGCGTTCGTTCACATTTTCACATTGTGTTTTCGTTCGAAAGTTTGTTTTCACATTTCCATGCTGAATCGATGCTCTCAGGACCTTCCACGATTTCAAAAAACAGTGGAAGTTGGGCGGGTGAAAGCAATTCAACATTTGGCTATTTCTTCAAAACCCTTGGTCTCCTACTCCACCCGACTCGGTTTAGCAGTCTCCGCCTCCTCTTCATTGGTCCCTTGGTCCAGAATTCTTTTATGAGGTCTGAACCCTTCTCCGCCACCATTATCACTGGGGCGTTGGTGTTCCCGGACACCAACGTGGGCATTATGGAGGCGTCTATGACTCTCAAGCCCTCCACACCGTAAACTTTCAACTGTGGATCAACCACGGCTTCTGGATCCCAATACGGACCCATCTTGCAAGTGCCCACCGGATGGTATATCGTGACAGAGTATTGTTTTATCATGCAAGCCCAATACTCGTCCGTGTAACGCTTCACATGCCTGCACGCGGGGAACGGGATGGAGTGCATCTTGGAGCCATATTTCCTGAAAGCTTTGGTTTGACTGAGCGCTACTACTATCTTTACGCCCTCCACGAGGGTGGCTAGATCGAAGGGATCGGAGAAGTAATTGGGGTATATGAGGGGGTAATCGTAAGGGTTTCTGCTTCTAAGCAGAATTTCACCTCTGGAACGTGGCCTTAGGAGGACTGGTATGATGCTCCAGGTGTCCAAGTTGTTTATTGGACGGTAAACTGAATCATAGAGCTTGTCGGTTATTCCATGAGCCTTTCGGATCTGCCTCCCTCCGTCAGACTGAGTGGAGCCAGAGATGAAGTGGAACTCTATGTCAGGAAAGTCAATACTGGTGTTGGCGTACTTGGTGTTCACGAAAGCCAACCCTTCGACTCCTCCCATTACCGTCAAAGGCCCGTCTCCGAACATGGCGTACTTAAGAACGGCCGGCACGTTTTCGTAGCGACTTTGTACCAGAGATACTGGCTGGTCCACCATGAATGTAAAGCCACCTAGGCCAATATGATCTTGCAGATTTTTTCCAACCTGAAATAAATAAAAAATGCATTTTAGTCGTATCGGAATACTACACCAATCCATACTTTAGGCAGCAAAGGGTAGGCAACAAGTTTTAGAACTTTATTCATCTCAATCAGATGTGAAAATAATGGAGCGTAGTTATAAACAAAGCAAATATTTGAGGAAATATGTGGAAGTCATGTTTGTAAAAATATAAATGATTTCATTAACCGTACTAAATAAATTACCATTACAAGTCTGTGTCTGAGATTTAAGGGCAATGTAGTTTGACAACTAATTAACTAATTGGTGAAACTAGGACTTTAAACCTTGGATAAATTACGCAACATTCAGTGTCAAAAATATTCCACAGCTACTATAGTATATGTCCTGGAGTTATTAAAGTACTTAATATTAGAAAGTTTATGGTAATTTATGTTATTTTCCTAAAGAACAATCCACCGAATCATGATCATGTTCATAAAAGAGGGTCCATGAATTGTGATATGATCTTTATCTTACTGGCTACCCAATTGACTTGACCTGAATCCTAAGATTAACAATTCAGTCATAATCGACGAGATATTTTCGCCCAGGTTTTAAGAATAGGTTAACTGAAACTATATCGATGCGGAGAAAAATTATAAACTGGCAGTATTTATATCGATATTTTAAGAATGGTGATTTTGACAATACTCACAATGCAGTTTGGCAGAGGCTTTCTGCTTAAATGCAGGTCCTATAGTTAACATATGCAAGCTGAAATATTAGGACCCCAAAGAAACTCTAGCCATATTCAAATTCAGTTCATGTCAACGACGTTCGGTCTCACCTGAAGATCAGATATCACGGGTATGCCGTGTTCCTGCAGGTGCGCTCTGGGGCCGACGCCCGACAGCATTAGAAGCTGAGGAGAAGCCACCGAGCCCCCTGATAGAATGATCTCCTTTCGCGCCCTCACGACGTTGAGCTTGCCGTTCCTCAGGAACTCGACGCCGTAGGCCTTCTTGACCCTTGGGTCTATGAGGACCCTTGTCACGTGGGCATGCATGGCTACGTGAAGGTTCTTCCTGAGCCGAGCGGGCCTCAGGAAGGCCTTGGCCGTGCTGCACCGTGAACCCCTCCTTATCGTACCCTGGGCCACCATGAACCCCGTCTGCTTCTCCCCGTTGATATCCCTGATGTCGTACCCGAGCTCCGAGCCGCCCTGCACGAAGGCTTGGGCCAGCGGCGTGTGCCACGGAGCCTCCTGGACGGTCAGGTATCCCCCCGTGGAGTGATATGGGGTACGGGCCACGTACGGGTTCCTGTTGTCCTCTGACTTCTTGAAGTAGTAGAGAGCGTCCATCCAGCCCCAACCTGGATTGCCGGCGGCCTCCCACTGCCGGTAGTCGTTAGCGTTCCCCCTCACGTACAGCATGTAGTTGAGGACGGAGGAGCCCCCCAACACCTTCCCCCTGGGCCAGTTGCACCTCTGGTCCTTCATCCCCAGACACGCGGACTCCTGCGGTTCAGTCTTGTACTGCCAGTCCAGCTTGCTCAGCTGGAGGTAGGCGGCCAGGACGGGAACGTCCGAGATCTCCGTTTCGTCTCCGCCGGCCTCCAACAGCAGCACGTTCCAGTCGGCCATTTCGGTGAGGCGATTGGCCACGACGGCCCCCGCCGACCCCGCCCCCACTACTATGAAGTCGTACTCCTTGTAGAGTTCCTCGACGTCGATGGGTCTCGCCTCGGGGTCCATGACCTCGTAGTGGAAGTAAGTGACAGCCGCGACGAGCAACGGGACGAACCAGAGGCCGGCGCCCATGACGGAGGAGGCGGCATTGGCGATGAGGGGCAGGGCTCCCGCGGCGGCGACTGCTGCGCTCATCTTGGAGCCGGGGAATGCTCGTGGTACTGATTATTGGTGATGGGGCGGACCTCTCTCCCTCTCTCTGCGTCTACCGCAACGACACTCTGCTGTCCTCGCCCTCTCCCTTAGGTGGGATGCTTCCTAACCATGGCGATATGGTACTCTTGATCTGTAACTGTTGGGATGAAAAATTACAACGTGTTTCAACTCTCTTCCATAGCATAATTATGAAGCACACATAGTTTACATACAGAGTGCGCAATCGTGAATGACGCAACTTGTGGAAACACTCTTTTGATTTGAAAAAAAATAAAATATTGCTATCTCACGGAACGCACATTAATCACTAGCCTTTTCACGTTTACAGTATGGGGCATGTTTGAATTATTTTCGTGTTTACATTAATCGCTAAATAGCAATTTTCCTGCTGACGCCACTCCACTTTTCCCGATTATCCGTTGTTCCATTCCCAACGCCGTAAATCCCAATGGTTCTTACACTCGGGCGGCCAATTTTAACTCCCCTCACCCTCCTCCTCATTACACTAGGCCACCCCCAAGGGCTCCCCACCCTCGCGCACCTGCACACCCTCCACTTCCATAAGATTAGTCATCCTGAGTAATGATATGTTTCTTGAGCACGAAAACATAATATTTATGGATAACAAAATCCGATAAAGATGAATGCATCGAATTTCATTTATATATATAGTATTTCATAAAATACAAACGGTAGAAATTTGATTTGCCGAGAAACATTGCTTAGGTGATGAATTGGTCTCAAATAGTTTGTTAAACGTAAAAGACGTGTAATTTTTTTAAGTTACTCTAATCGATGCAATTTTTAATTATTGATAATAATTAATGAGAATGCATACATTTCTCTCAGTTCTTGTGGTATCATACTAGCTCATGGTTTAAAAAATTTGTCAAACGAAAATATTTAACATCATAGGCACTGACTCTATTTCTCCTTTATTTCTGAAGAAACATAAATACGCAATTTGTTCTCTTTCATATTTTGTTCTGTAGTTCCCTTTTAAAGAATTATTTCCAAAGTCTTGCCCAAATTGTTCAGAGTTGCGTGAAAGGTAGGAGAAGGACAATGAAATGATCGATCACAGATGAGTTGATAAAGAATGAATGATGGGAGAAGGGAAAAGAAGTGTGGCGTAAGGCACAGAATGTGCAAGTATGAAGTAAAAAGAGATAAATAATAAACTGGGACGCAAAAATTGTAGGGCCGAAGAAGTATGGTGGAAGATACTGTGCGGGATGTATGGAGAGTTTAAAAAAGGAAGGGAGAAATAGTTTCAATTCACATAAAGGTGAAGGCATTATCCGGAAGTAAGAAATGAAAAACCGTGAATTCTTTTATGTGAATATACGTTGGGGTAATTATTAATAGAACCAAGATAGATTCATGGGAGATGGAAAAAATGTACAGAGGATCCATTTGGTAAAGATATTAGTCCAGGAATATCGGGAGATTACGGGGAGAATATGAGTTAGATGAGGATAGCTTAGGCCCGGCCATAGTTCATTGCGAAATAAAAAGAGCATTAAGGGAATTGAAATGTAATAAGGCCGTGGGGTGGATAAGATCCCTGCAGAACTATTTTAAGGTCTGAATAGTTAGAGCAGTGTTTAGTCTCCACAACTCCCGTGTGTGAGGATTATGGAACAATGAGTTTGAACTCACGCGCAGAAAAAGTGATGATTAGGGTTATCAAGAAAAGGATGGCAAGGAGAGCAAATGAGCACTCGGCGGATGGCCATTTCTTATTCCGGCAAGGGGAGAGGGACACGCGATGCCATAGCTGTGATGAGGACGCTAATAGAAAGGAACATGGGAGGCAATCAGCATCTATTTGTTTGCTTCGTATATTTGGAGAAAGCGTTTGATAAAGTGGATCGGGAAAACATAATGAGCGCATTAGAGAAGATAGGGGTAGATAGGAGAGAGAGAGGGGAATCATCCGCATCCTGTTCATACTATTTCAGGCTGCTCAGGTGCGTGTGGCAGATGGAGAGTCAGAATAGGCAGTGTTAGGAAGAGGGGTAAGACGGGAGGCCACATTATCTATTACCCGTGATTTTGGGGTAATGCGTGAGAAAAATGATAAATGGGAAGGACTAGCAATAGGAATTAAAATCAATGAGGAATACATAATTTCAGTTTTGCTTGCGGATGATGAAGCTGAATATGTCAAGTGCAGTCAGGGGTTACAAACATATCTGAGCGCATTAGAAGGTTAATGTGACAGTCATGGAATGGGAAGCAAGGTAAACAAAACAAAGGCAATGAGGCATGAGAAATAGGAAAGCCAAGGTAAACGTTCTAGCAGGAGGGCAAGAACTTCGTAGAGCAGACGAAACTGTATGCCTTTCTTGGCATTGATGGTGGCAAGATGGTCAAAGTAGTCAGGAGAATCAGGTGAAGACATTCGTTTCACACAGAAGCTTTCTCATGGAGGAAAGAATGATAGGGACGTGGATTAAGGGTGTTTTAAAATGATTGGTGAAAGCTTTGGTACAGAGTGTTGCTTTGTTTGGCGCGGAAAAATGGTAGTTTAATCAAGGCGATCGGAGTAGATTGGAGGCATTTGAAATGTGGGTGTGGGGAAGGATGGAAATGCGAAATGGTCAGAAGGGAAAACAAATGAAGAAGTGCTAGTCATGGTGGTGGAGAAGAGAGGAGTGCTGGGAGAAATCCAAAAAAGACCGAAAATGTGAAAGAAAACTTTTTGATCGGTGATAGGCTGCTGAAGAATGCGATAAAGGGGAGGAAATGTAGCAATAGAGGTCAAGAAAGTCTCACGGATGGGAATAATAAATCCAACGAATGAGCGAGATGGTGTCAGCGGTCACAAATGTAGATAGAAACATAAAAAATAACATTCACAATATTCCGAAATTTCCCAAAGTTGCTCATATTGTTTCAAGTGTGTCATCTATTATCATATCCCAAATTTCTATTTGCCACAATGTGCCTATTTTTTTAATTTTTAAGATTTGTTTTTCATTGGTGAAGGTCATATATCTTTAATGTATAGATTAATGTCTATATCGAAGGTGATCATTGTTATAAATTTGTAATAAATTTTGGATGCGCCCATCTATGGTAGAGTTCTCTGTGAATAAAATATTTAATGAAACGAGCTATAACTTATGACGTATGCCCGAAGACGATACTCTGTATCAAAATTGATCGCAAACTTAGCCCATTCTTTCGAACAGCCTTGTTAATTTTTGTACGTATAGTCTGCAAACTGACTGTTCTCATAATTGCAGGAACTTTTGCTTTGGGCTTGACTCTTAGGATTTTTGCGGTTATGTTTGCGAGCACCCTCAAACCATAAATACTCCCAAATCAGTATTGTCCAAAATTTCACTCTGACAAGTTTTTAATAGCACTTAAAACGTAGATGTAATTACTTTTTTCTGCCTTGTCATCAGCTTTCGCTTGCTTAAGCATATTTTCGGTATTTAGACCCATGCCTTGCATAAAATACTTATAGACGGGTGAATATACAGGTACAATGCTCTATGTACAGACCTGTTTATAGAGCATTCTCTATTTTCTGATGAAAATTATTTTATGTTTTAGGATCGCAAGGCAGAAGATTATGGCTACATTTTAATGTGCGTTTGAAGGAAAAGAGTTGAAAATTTTGATTGTCGCAATCGCAGGTTTTCGGAGAGAGAATTAGATCGACTACCGTTGTTATTTCGTAATATTGCGAAGGATATTGCGCGTTTCATTCTTTCAACATTATTTTGTGGTGCATAAGATTGTACAAAGCATTCAATCCTCAGTTTTTTGATTGATCGTCGATAAATTATGATTGGATGGCGTGGTAGAAGTCGCTGGCTTATTAATTAGCGTAACTAATTAACTTTTGTATTTCTGACTCCGAAATAAAAATCTAATCTTGATAGTTACTTTTCGTAAGAGAGAATCATACCTTGAGCGGTTTTAAAATTTTCTCCGTTTATTTCGTTTAATTCACATTTCCTTAATTATAGTTGCCCTTTGAGTTGGCAATGTACGTATGCCCTCAGACATCTATTGCCATATCCTTCTGCAGTTTTTTCTTTCCTCATATTGTGCTAATCATGACCAATTGAATTGCCACATCTTGAGCATGAAAGGGTGTTTCTGTTGAAGTACTTTGCGTCCTTCGTATTGCTGTACGCTTTAATCTTGAAGTGACAAGATTCGCTTCACTGATTCGGATAAATACCTGTTCCATTAATCGGCCTCATTTGTTCCTTCCACGGCGTTTTACTGCTTAATGAGTGTTAGCGTGAAAATTGCCGCATTGTGATTTCTTTGATTTTCATTTTTTTTCGATTAGTTTATCTAATAAAAAAACATAAAAGTAAAGGTTCAATTGTTTCCAAATAAATTGATTTCGATGTACATTTGATTTGGTATCTCAAAAAAAAAGAAATAAAAGAGAAGAGGATTTAGACTTTAAATTTTTAATAGCTCCTGTTCTACATAATCTGATTATCTAGGTGGGAATAGCGAACTGTCTTCGGTTGATTGCGAAATTTAATGTATTTGCATATGGATGGTGCTGAGGAAGCCCTATTTTTATTTATGTTTAGGATTGATAAATGGCCTTGAGAACGCCGTTTCAAATTTTCGAAAATTGGTTCGATATTTCGAGTGAATTTTGCCGTCGCATTAAAATAAACAGTCACGTATCTCAGCCACCGTCCTTGGAGCACTTATGCTAATCAAAATTAGGTATGCGACGAAATAACTTTTAAGGGTGTTTATTTTCAACCATAAAAATGATTTTATGTATGTAATGAAGCCGAAACGATTCTTCTTAGCTTTACCCAGTGCATGACGTTTATCCTACGATATGGGTGACAAATGATGGGTAAATTACGGGAACTTTATCGGCCGAAATCTATGTGAAGTCGTGTAAAGGGTTGTAATTTCTTCATTAGAGACGATGTTCTTGATTTTGGTGTGGCGTTCTGCGACCCCAAAGTTCGGCTTCCCCTGTAGAACTTTCATCATGCAATCACGAAGCTGTCCGACGCTTACCTCCTGACCTACTCGTTAGGCAAACGGTAAAAGCGATGCCCGGCGATCGGACGCCTTATTCACACGATAGTCGCGTCCTCCTCGTTAGTCATCCATTGTTCCCCCACACCTGAGCTCCGTCCTCAGAAATCTGCCGCTCCCTACATATAGTATGTTGGTAGTGCGTTTATTCCCTGGGTAGACGTTGGGGTTGATTGTCCTAGGTATGCTTTCCTTAGCCCTTAAAATCAGTACTCTCCAGAAAGTGGATTTTGAGGGTTAATTTGATCTCGATGAAAAATGGGAAATTAACGAAGGCGATCATTACATTTGGCGGGGGAGGGGTGCGATGCAGAGCCTCCACTGAACTCCCAGTTAAGCTTAAGAAAAGGTCAAAGTGCAATGTAATTAAGACCGTACCAACAAGAATCAATCCCCCTCGAAGACATCGGTCGCTTTTCACTTCGAACAATTAATTTTAAGAGAGGATCAAGTTTGTAAAATTCATACATATACTCGTAATATTCCTTTGAAATTGATTTTATAAAATTAATTAGCCGAATATTTTAAGCTTCAGCGTACCAATTTAAGCAGTGTCGAATTTTTTATTTTGCGCAAACCAGGTAAGGAGTAAAAAAGAGAAGTAGTAGGATTCATTTGACCTCTTGCCACTATAACTGTTAGCTATGTCATGAACAGAAACAACTAAAATGTTGCAATGATTAGGTTTTGCTCCAAAGAATTTAAGTTTTTCTCGTCAAAAATCGATAGTTTTGAAGTTTTCGTGTGGAGTTCGATTCTAGAATTAAGTCTATGTGTGGAGGGGTGCCGTTTAGGAGTCACTGGAAAGAAATCAAATTCTCGGTCACTCACAGGAATTCGTGGGCCTCTTCGATCGGTCGATACGAGTAACTTCGTGCGATGTAGCATTAGAATAAGAAAAGCTTCTCATTCGTAGAACTGCTATCTTGCAGGGCGCGGAGAGGGGTCACGGGAAGAGCAGGGTATATCCGCAAAATACCACGGGAGCCCGAGCGAACTCGCACCATCCACCTGATGCCTCCCTCCCTCTCCCTCCCTGTGGAGCACGCGTTCAGGGCTCTCCGGCGGTCGATCCGGGTTCTTCTCCCCGCTTCTAAAAAGACACTGCAACTGAGAATTAGATGTTCCACTCTCTCCAATGTCCCTGGGACCAGTGTCCACTTCGTTATCCTCGCCCACCGCTCTCCCTTATAACCCCACACCTCGTTTAAGCGGGGCCTCCACGCCCCGTTTTCTCTTCCCCGCGCCCCACCCCCTCCCCACCCTCTGCCCCCTCTCCGCCCGACCGCGCATCCACGGCTTCCCCCGACAAACTCACCCCCCAGCATCATAGATCGCTCCGTTATGTTTCAAATGGAGACAGTTCTGCACGGCAAATGCATCTATTTTTTATTGCTGCACGTGATTGATACATGTACCTGGTTCTGGAGGCCATCACCGACGAAAGGGTTTTTTTTGTAAATTCGTGCGGGGTCAGATTACAAACACGATGCTGATAGAATTATTTTATTTTCGCGTTTCGTTCTTCCTTTAGAACCCATTTGTAATCGCTTTGTATTTCCATAAGATGAGCCAATCAAACAAAGACTACGGAGGCAAGAAACGTGGATTCAGGGCATTTTGATTGGCGATGGAGTGTTGAAGACTGATGGCTGAAAGATTGTTAGACAAGTGAGGTAGAGGTATGAAAAGATGTTCTGAAAGGTATCGGATGGAACGAAGTGAGAGAGAAAGTATGAGGAGTTGAAGGACTTATTTTATTGTAGAGTGTCTCGTTGTGTCGTGTTGAGTCAGGTTTGGATTTGTAGTGGGGCTTAGTCTGTGTGTGAATACAAAACATATCTGAACGGGTACGTTACCATTAATAAAAAAATATTACTATGTTGTGTAGGTATGGCGTCACTTGGTGGGACTCCTACGGATTGTATTTCCACAAATGAAATCTACTTGCGACCTGTTTCGTTGTGGTCCATCACATTCTGTTCCAGTTCTCCTGTCCAGACAATGACGCGACCCGCTGAAATCGATAGTACATAAAGTGTATTTTGAGTAACTGCGGCGACTTATTTTTTCATGCACGAATCATATTGAAATGCTTTCATTAATTGCCCGAAGTATACGTAGACATTGGGATAGTAGCGATGGCTAAAGTACTGACTTCCTACTCAGAGGACCCGGGTTCAAATCCTGGAGACGGCAGATCTTTTTCAGTGGTATCCTGATCCCTACTTGAGATGCTTTGCGGAGAGCACTTTGAGTGATTACGCCGTCCGTCGGATGGGACGTTAAGCTGCGGACCCCTTGGCGCCTTTCGTTAAGAGTAGGCGACGTCGTGTTTCTCTCCAACCTTCATCCTTTCCCATCCATCCCTAATGGCGCAAATGACCTCAGCTGTCGGTCGCCTCCCCTAAAACCACTATCACCCGATGTATACGTGTTAGTTTTATACCCTTGTATGTTGCCACTTTCTTGTGTGGACGAGTGTTGCTTTAGTAATCTTTGATCTCCAAACAAGGATTACTCTGTCGTCATCCAAACCTTATATTATAGGTACTTTTATTCAGTCGAATGAAATAGTTCTATCTCTCCCTGCGTGTTGGGCACCCTCGGATGATAGAGACATTTAGTTTCCATGCAACCTTTGTCATCCCTTTAGGTAATGGAAAATTTTAAGCAGAATTATTTATTTTCATATCACCGAGGCACTTCCAGGGACTACCGCCAGCTGCTTTAGACATGCGAATTGGACGAAGATGGAAGGAAATACTGGGATTAGATTCCGATCGAGAGGGACAACAAGCGCCCTGGGAAATGAAGGCGAATTAGGCCTTATACATATCGTATGCATAATATCGCATGCATAATATCCCAGTAGAATTACTGAAGATTTTAAAGAAAGTTGGAAGGATTAGATTTTGGAGTAGGCTTCATTCTTCTTCTGGAGTTCCATTGGTTGCTTTGTTGACAACATTTCCGACGAGGAGGCCTCTTAAGAGGGACTTCTATTCCTAACTCTGGCGCCTTTTGCCAAACAGTGCCATTTTGTCATCAGCTACGTGAAATAGAATCAGTAACTATTCCGTCAAAGTTGTCGATGCCATTTCTGGATGCCATCTGAGCGTCCGGCTACTGAGGTCGTGGAATAATGTTGATTCCTGAAATAGCATCGTCAGATGCGTTGCTCCGTGGTCGCATATTATCCTTATCGCCTGCTGACACCTACACAAAACTCCTTGAAAATGGTATGAGAATTCAGGGAGTTGAGGCATTTGATTTTCTTCGATCGAATCTTTTATTGTAGGACGTAGATTTTTTGGCAAGTTTCCAGAATATCGTGAAATAGTTATGGCCTGCCGTATTTCAAGGCCTTGATATTTATTTTTGTGAATAGGCAATTCGGA
Organism: Hetaerina americana; assembly: GCF_022747635.1. NCBI lineage: Eukaryota > Metazoa > Arthropoda > Insecta > Odonata > Calopterygidae > Hetaerina > Hetaerina americana. Next base: position 89,126,688 of record NW_027287095.1, read on the forward strand.
CTTCTCTTTAATTTGTCTGGAGTGTTGATTTATATACTCAGGTGTCTTCTGAACTAATGCCAGTTCTTAAGTTTTCACGTGCATGATGAAGATTTTAGAACTCCCTTCGGACATTTCACTTCATATCTATGTACCCATGTCAGTAATTGGAAGCAAACCTTAGACTTCAACCATGTACTGCTTCGTAAATATAAATACGCCAGAGTATATTAAGATTTTCCATAGCTGACGACAATCCGCGACGTTTATACTGCCTACAATTATTATTTGCAAACTGTGGAAATATAGTTACTAATATTTCAAGAAATATAGCATTCAGAAAGTCATTAGTTCATCATAATATTTTTAAAATGAGATCTGAATATCCCTATTGGTTGGTGAATGAATAAAAGAGAATTGAAGATTGAGAAGGTTTTGCTCATTCCAAGATTGATTGCTAAAGAAACTACCTACGAGGTTTTGGACATGATTTCATGGTGTCGCCCGGCATAATCTATTTATAATAAATCAAATATATGAAAACAAATATTTGGAAAGGGTAGAGCACTGATGCTTGTGGAACTCCACAAAAGACGTCCAGTTGGGACAATTTACGAATAGAGTCTTTGACTGCCCCTCTGTGCGCGAGTAAAACCAATTGAGCGAGTAACTGGAAAAATGTAGCTCTCTCATCATCCGTGGAAACATGCAATGGTAAAAAGACCGAATCCATTAGTGAAATAGATTGAGCCAATCAAAGCGTAACAACCATATTTTTAAATTACTTACGTATCTTGCGAGACAGTTACTTAATCAGAGTTTACTAAGTAGAAAAATTTTTAGAAAAAGCAGACTGAGAAGATTCATAATCGTTATTAAGATTGAGGTAATGAATAACCTGTTGGAAGGGCAATGTCTCGGATCTGGGGGGAGGGGATGGAGATACGGGGCCTGCGCCCCCGGCGCCAAAGAATCAGGGACACCAACGCGATGTTTTGTATAATTATGCGGCTTGACCGAGTGAGCAAAGTATGACGTGATGGACGAAGGGAAATGAAAAATGACATTTTTATGGTAAAGTAGGATTTTAATTTTAGTTTAAGGTAGGATTATTCTAATGGATTGCTGTGTCGCAGTGGCCCTTAAAGAGATTTGCCGAAAGAAATGTATCGTCCGTTTGCTATTTTCCGATTACTATTTCTTCTCCTCCAAATGATACATCCAGTAGGAGAAAGGAAATTCGGGTGTAACCGAAGACTATCAGTAACACTCTCCCGAGCAGTTTGTACAGAGTAATGCATTTTAGGGGGAGGGAGATTGGTCACAAGGGAGCCTCAGATGCTGCTCTTTTAAAGGCCCCACGCTTCTAAATTCCTTGAACCAGCTCTGCGCCCTCGACGCGAGAGAGCTCAAAGAATACAATCGAACGATAATCCCCGGGATGATCGAGGGATAACCCCGGGCATATTAGTTTCATAATAGGCGTCATCAGATATGATTTCCAAATCGAGGAGAAGTCGGCAGACGAAGGGAAAATTATAAATATCAAGCGAATCAGGAAATTTCATCAGTGCTGATTTTTTCATCTTAAATAGAAACTATACCGATAGATGATCCCCACCAGCAGAGTCGGATTAAGATCAAGATAACACATTTATCACTGTTACATTTGTGACGAGCTGGAATTTAAAAACCTGATGATGTCATTGTAATGGTTCACTGTTTGGAATATAGAATGCTTCGTAATCAGTGCTGGTTGAGGAGGTACGCTGGCATTTGAGGCAATGTGGTCATTTATCGATAACCGAACCGATGGGCAACCGAATTTTCTCGTTGTCGAACAAGGCCAAGGTGCCTAAACTCTCTCCACATGCTCGATATTGGGCTCGCACGAGTTGGAAAGAGGTTGCAATTTGGCGGTTTCATTTGAACTAGATCACGAGTTGTTCCGACCATTTACGTAACATAATGAATATTTTGGGCAAGTTCGGTATTTCGTTGCGGATGGAAACTCGGCGTTGTCTGTCTTTCTCTTGCATTTTTTTTTGTCTTAGATCACATGTCTATTATGGAACTGAAGGCCATCGAGATTTGAAGACACGCTCGGTTGCAAAACGATTCACGCAATTCAATTCACTTGGGATAAAAAAATGGCACTCTTGGGTCAGTTGAGGTGTAATTTGTACATTTACAATCAACATCAAACAGCTCTTCTTGGGATCGATGGGCATCGATGTTTTCACATCGCGGTAGATATAACGGGATGGTACGTAATTTAATTGCTGTGGTCAAGAAATTGTAGTTTTTTCGTGGGCTGAAAGAAATGGAATAGAAGATTGGGAAAACGAAGACCATTTGTTTGGACCATCAACAATATAAAGATGAAAGAGGATGTGACCGTTTCCTGTCAGATGAGTGGCATTGCACTGGACAATGTAAAGACTATTTCTGAAGATTAATATTCCTAAAAATGGAGATGGTAAATCTCGCGAAACACACATCCGCGTTGAAATCACCGACGATGACGCTATATTTTTAAAGTTTCGTGAAAGCACATTCAATGTCAGGGATCCCAACTTTTGAGGTCGGTATAAGAAGAGTGGCATGGAGAGTTTTCTCGCATTCCCTTCGTGAAGAAATAGCGGGTCGCATTCATTCTCCATTATTGAAGATGATGACGGACGGCTGCTCAGACCCAGCCTCCAGTTTTCCCAGCCCGATCCTGCAGGATCAGATTATAGCAAGCGTTTTTGACCTTGTCGTCCAAACTGGTCTGGACATTAGGTTTTAGCAATTTTCACTCAAACAGGTGTTGTTGTTTGGACAGGAAGAGAAGTGGAAATGGAATTCATCGACGTGCCGCCGTACGCAATAAATGGCAATTATCAAAACATATTTGGATATGAAATAAAATGAAAAAATAGAAGGATGTTGTGCTCTTATGCTTAGCATTTATTTAAAAATGTTATTTCCCTGAGAAAAAAATATTGATGCCAAAGTATCTTCCTTTAAAACTACGAGATTTGAATCAAATAATAATACTTCGTTCACCTCTGCTAATACATGAGGATGTGTTAAAGTCTGCCGTCAGCAGGCTTCAGTCTTGAAGCTAATCATATCCTCGTGATGTGTTTGTTCGTGATGCGTTCTGTATTTGGCGGTGATTTTATGGTTTTTATCTTTTACACATGTAAGGATTGTGTCATACTACTAACTGTGGAGCAGTGCGCATCGCCTCTCTGCATTTGCCTTTTCACTTACTCCCTTTGGAGATAATGGTGGCCAAGAAAGGAAGCTTCCCGTTTGCTCTATAATATTTCCTATTCCATTTACACGAAGAGTTTGCCTCTCTCATTCGAAATGCTTCGCACGCCGCCAAGAACGGAGTTGCACAGCTCTGGATTCAAAGAATCACCCTTGCATGAGATGCACCACCACCCTGACCAGGAGAAGATTCCTCCTCGTAGTGGCCTTCTTTTGAAGAGTTCTTGTATGTTGCTGTTCCTATTTTTCCATCGTATTCCTGTTTTGCCTTCTCAACCTTTCCCCCCGTGCAACATTAAGACGAACTTTTTAACCGGTCTCTTTATGCCGGGCTAAATAAAACGACATAGGCTATGAATAATTGAAATGATTTTCTGAAAAGTTATATGTTACCTCTACTTCGTCTCAGCCTTGTGTCAACATTTTGAATACTCATATATTGCTGTCCTTGCGCGAAGAAACGAACTGTTTCATTACCGCCCTGAATACATTAGAGAGAAGAATAAGTATCATTATGATACTTGATGCTATGAAAACATGTAATTATCAAACCATGTCTTTAAAAATTGTTTAAACTCAATAGGTAATGCTGTGGGGGAGTAATCATGCTTCCTTGTGATATGGTGTATCGAATGACGGTTGCTGTATGTTATATGTGCTTTCTTGCTAAGGAGTAAATATTCTTCTTACTCCAGTTGGATAATTTTTCATGAAAATGGAAAAATTATTCCCAAATTGCATTCATTTCATGATTGTAAACATTACTGACGATTCCAAAACTCTATTCCTAGTTCAATCAATTGTTTTTGGCTGCCGTATATTTTTTATTTCATCCTCCGTCTCTGATTTCTCTGCAATTATGGTCCCAACTATATTTAATTGCCTCTCCTAGTAGTTTTATTTTTTTTCAATATTTATAAATTATTAATTATTATTATTGGTATTCTACCGGTTAAGTTAGGTCTTGGATAGACAGTTCTGTTCATTCCACAATTCTGTCCAAAATCATCGATACAATATTTTGTCAATCCAAATCCTATGTATAAATATCTAAGTAATCAATTTTAATCATAATAATTACGTGCATAAAGTTTTGAATGAATATTTCTTCCCTTCAGAACAATTACAATGTTTTTTAAGACTGCTTTGTCTATTCGGGCCTGTAATTTTATCAAATCTCACAAAATAACCAAAATAGCATTTGTGTCTTATTTCAGACATTTAAAGTGATAGCAATGGATATTCTCGACATAATTGGATGTGTATTCCAAAAATGACGAAGGATCTTCGTAAGGGTTTCTCTTTCTTATCGGTTAAGAGGATGATTAAAACACTATGACAGTAAAAATTGCCACGCAAAATTTAGCAATTTTTGAGTTAACTTGACTTTTCTTGTGATGGCAATCGTTTACAATTTCAGTGCATTTTGATGAACGTATCTCGAATGAAATTATCATCGAATTCGCAAAGGGTGAAGTGAACCAGAAGTATGTCGCATTAGGAGCTTCTTCGAGATCTCTATCGCGTATTTCTTCGGATCGGAGCGAATGCTAAATTCCGCGCCGCTGCCGCCAGGAAGCAGAAATCCTGGCCAGCCCCAACGTGACTTTTAAAACGCCGGACGTGGAGGACTCTCGCCGAAATATCAATTTTTTCCATGCGATCCTCGCAACACGGTCGCTCCTCCTAGTGCGACCCAATAACCCAAACGCCGTCGCGACCGTTAAACGAGTTCGCTGCTTACGTGCGACCCCCGGCGTAGGAGGGACGCGATGGAGGGGAGGGAGAAGGTGGCGTCGGAGCGAACCACGGAGGACGCGGCTCGGAAGGGGGACGGGGGGACGGGAAGAAGAAACCGTGGCCCCCATCCCCGCGGCACCTCCCCCTCCCCAACCCAATGAATCGACGGCTCCTCCCTTGATTGTTGTGTTGTTCTCTTTGTTCTACGTACCTTTGAATTTGTTCCCAGCTACTCTACGTACTGCGACACGCAGCCAACACGCGTAGTTTTCTTTTTCACTAGAAGACTGTCAGCATTTGCGCTTTATTGGACATTCGCGTTCATCTTCAGGTTCTCGTGGGGAGGTAATCGAGCCGACGTGATCCTCCTGACGTGGGTTCCCCTCTCCCGCACTCCCGGTATCCTTGCTCTTATTGGCCGTCGCAATGTGTCGGAGGCATTAGAAAAATACTAGTTTTATCATGGGTATTAAGTGCAGGCCGTGAGGAAACGCCTTAAAGTCCAACGATGTGCATTCATTTTGAGGAGACGTATGAATCTCACCTCACACGAGAAGCCAGCCTACGTCAATACATATTGATCATCAAGTTATGTGTACGTATTGTAATTTTAATTCACTGACGAATGCATTAACATTATATGTGTGTTAGATTGTTTGAAAAAATATCGCTCTTTGTGTTTTAAGTTCTGAACCGTTGCATGAAATGGGAATTTAAACTTTCGTACTTCTGTAAAAAATTACTACCTCTATTTTATAAGTGGTGCCAAAACAAACTCCCAGATGGTTGAGTTTTTTCCTCTAATTTAGATTGAAATGACGTACGTAATATAGGTCGAGAAAAGGAGCATCACATGAGTTTCCATTTTTTTCGCCTCTGAACAAGTTCACTCAGCTTCGGCAAGTTCTCAAGTTCTTTTCAGCATTATAGCTAAGCGTATGGAGTTCATAGGAATCATGAAAAAACAAAAGGGAGGTTATAACAGAGAAGATGGAGCATTTCACGTACAGGTATTAGGGTGGTTTCTGCAGGATAATGGGAGTACGAGTAAATGCATTGCTTGAGGTGCATGGATTGGCAGGAGAAAAAAATGACGAAAATTATAAATGAAGAATGAGTGTGTGTGTGTGGGGTAATTGAACGTGGAGTAGACGACAGAGGAATCAGGGTTAATGGAGAGGAAACCAAGCGTCGTTGTATTTTATTGGAAGGAGAAAGAACTCGACGGAGAAGAAATTGGCCAGGTAGTGGAGGTATGTTGAAGTCTCGGACGGAAGGAATAATTTTGGTGCGATGGGCGAAGAGGGAGGGAAGGCAAAGGTTTTCATTGAAAGCACGATGAGGGTTGGAAGGATGAAACACTGAGAGAAAAATGGTGTGAGGAATGCGGTGTTTACAGAGCCTTGAAGCTCCTTGAAGTTTCCCGACGGTCCGTCGTGGGTTTTGAGGGCCATGCAAAACCTATTTGAAATCGTTAGACTGTTAGAAGATAAGGGAGGCCCAGCAAGGCTTTCAGGACACGGACAGGTTGCGAAAGGTATCGATTGGAAAGTATGATGAGTCGGGCAATGATTGCGTTAGTGGCGGGGAAATGAGGATGTAGTCGAACTGAATCAACTTTGTCGGAGGGGGTATTGGTAGTGTAGTTTGAAATTGTATTCCCACCTGGTCTTCAATTCTATCGCGTATATTTATCGGAAAATTTCAAAGACCATGTGTCCTGATCCCCCTTTCTCCCACAATTCATATTCGTGATCCGATTCGAGTACTCCAGCGCCCCGTGAAGAAGATTCTGTGGTGGAGAGAGAGAGAGTGAGCGAGCGAGCGAGCATGCAGCCTGGTCACGGATGGCGTGAGGCAACTGTCATTCGGGGGAAGGACGGGAAGTGGGGACACCGCGACGGCGTGACCTCCTCGGCCGCACGGCGTGTGCCCACCCGGAGAGTATATTTCGACCCCCATCCCCCGCGGGGGTGGTCTCCCTGGAGCTGAGGGGTAGGGGTTGAGACTGCGGGGGAAGTAGTTCTGTGTAAGTGGGTGCGCGCACTCGGGAGGTGGGAATGCGCATCGAGTCTTCTTCCTTCCGGCGAGAGCGGAGGCATCGGCGAAGGGCGCGGGTCTCATTCGAGGGTCCCGTTCCACTTCGGGCCAATGACTATGCAATGCTCTTTGCCTCGTCGAAACGTGTCCGCTTTTCATCGATTTGAAACGTGAGATTCGAATTAAAGTCGACCCTCGAAATGTTAACTGTGGTTGTGGTGGTTGCCATAGCTTTTTTTCGCAAACAAACCTTCGGTAATATCCGTGGTAGCCTCGAATGCCGGTGAAGGGTCTCGCAATGCGGACCTACCTATGTATTATCATTCGAAATATTCGTATTCCATTGCTCATTTCATCAACTGCGTCTTTCGAATAAATTTGAGAGTTCACTGAGCCGCGGACTTTTTCTTCTATTTTCCTTCCCATCATATTCCATACAAATCCATTTTGGTCCCAAACTTCATGTTCCTATTCCTTACTACAAATATACATGCTCCGCAATGTCTTTTTCACTCTTCTAATGCCTACTACGTGCAACTTAGTCTTTACATTTTGTCTTTAGGGTCCGTCGGTAGCATCTTGTTTGGAACGATTTGAAAATTGAAAACGAAATGAAAATTTTTTCATCCACCTGTATAGCCAATGGTCCGTATCTGTTATTTACTGTGTGTCACACTACGCAGGAGTATTTTTGGGCACTGCTTACTTCTGTGTTCAGCTGAAATATTCCTCTGACTCGCGTGTTTCCAAATATTTGTAATCGGTTTCTCCGTTCAGCATAATGTTAATTTCTCTTTATTCTTGCTTGTACCACGTCATAAACTCGGAGTACTTGATAAATAGTGCTCATGGAAGACTATTGGGTATCTCTGTTCACCGCGGCAGCAATTGAACGTGCCATCTGTTAAATGCAGGATATTTCTTTCGGTTACTTTGATCCCTGCTCAGATTTCCTTAGTATCCCAACCATATTGAATGATGTTTCCGAGACTCTGGATCCTTTTCTGATTCTCCCAATATATTTCACTTCTCTTTTTCTCCACCCTTCAATTTTGGCGACTTACTTCTTGTAGAGTTTATATTATATTCTTCCGTCTTAATTCCCTCTTAGAATTTCCAGGATTTGCATATCTTGTTTAACTGCTTGTTGTCAAGTACTTGCTTGTTGGTCGCGAATCCCATATTGAAGTGGACGCCTGTCGTCTTGTCAACGAGTATCAATTGGCAAACCGTGGTCTCCCACGGTTCCCTAGTCTTCCTGGAATCCGAATTAGCCTTTTGAGAAATCGTCTCTAATTATATCTTCTGTGGCCTTCGGAATTTATAATCATTAAACTCTTCTCATTGCATGGGCAGTTGCGTACTTCCGTGGTTGTCGCTGAATACTCAAAGCAATATCTCTTAGGCTTTACCTCCGAGCGCCTTGATAATTTCTCCATTCGTTTTCTTTGTTCGCACGAATTAACAGTTATGCGTAGTAACACGGAAATACATATTATTATACGCTCTATCCTTAAATTCATATTTTACTCAATAAGGATGTTGTTTTAGCATTTTGAGGAAACTCACAGTTGAAAATATATTGAAAATTTAATTGCATGGATTCCACACAGTATTTTCGAAATGGTGAGCGGCTATTTGATGGATCTTTGGAATAATCATTTGTGTCTAAGTTCAACTAACCTCCTACATAATCACAGTTTGAGTTCATTAATAACATAGTTCTAAGTTTTGTCGGTCGATTCACAATTTAATTCTAAGTGACAAAAGCAAAAATTTAGGTGAACGGATAGACATCGACGGGTATCGCACCTTACTCTGTGGCAAACATCTTGGATACCTCACTATTGCTCCCAATTGCATTAGTATCCACGTGTGTGAGCATTAGATTGAAATCCGTGGTCGCTTGGATTGCGAGGAGCAGGTGGCCGACAATTGTCAAAAGTGAAGTAGGAGTAAGCATGTGGAGACTTCGGTAATCGCTGCAGGGGCATTGGTATTTTCCTCGGTTGGCCAGAGGCATGCTAAGTTGCTTCTGGTGTTTTTGCCCTTGTTGCCCTCTGGTTTTGAAACGCTTGCCCCGCCCCCAGCCATCACCCCCTCGGCGATTGATTTCATCGATCCTTGGCTGGGTCCTCTTCCGGCGAATGGGAGTTCCGCGGCGGCTGAGCCCGCGGGGAGGCGTCACCGTCCGCCCACGCACTCCGTGATTTCTTTCGCCATCCGAACTTGCGCGTCATCGGAAGAAGCTCATTGGCGATTCGGAGGTCGTCCTCTCCCCCCACCCCCTCACCCGGTTGCGGTGTTCGCGGCGTCCTGTGCCACATACCTCAGTGTCATTCAGTCAAGGGAAAAGTCCCTGGGAAATGGACGCATATCGGCGACTTTAGTAGTTTATGCTACCGTGCACTTTCGTAAATCATCGATTTCAGTCACACCTGTCATATTTTCCTAACTTTCATCGTGAACTCCAGATTCCTTAACAAAATTAATTTCTGCCTTCCTGTTGACGATAGAAATTGAATTTGATTTTGACTATTTCCGAGTACAAATATAGTTTTTTTGAATCTTCATGTACACACCCTAGATCCCTTAGTTCATTATAACCTCTGTCGTTATTGAGCTATATTATGTTGTTATGATTATATTGATGAATTATAAGTTTGCATTTCCTTTTATTTCGTTGCCTGATAAATTGAACGCTTCTGTAAGAGTGTCCCAGAGTGATGATGGATTTGCTTAACCCTTATTGGTTTCTCAAGTTTTCCTAAACTCACTCGTTGACACGGTTTCCTCTGGTAGGTTTTTTCGTTCAGGGTATCAGATCCTACCCCATTTTATAAACAATCCTGAATTCAGCCGTGTTACCTCTCTCAGAATTTTGTTTGAGAAAGTTTGTCTCATATTTAAATAAAAACTATCATAGTTTAGGTATGGCGTTGACAAGAAATTATTTGCCAGAGAAAGCTATTTTAATGGGAGTCTTTCCAGTAAAAACAGTTTTAATAATTATTTTATTTCCTCTTGAATGTTCAAGTTTCAGTTCATCCCGGATTTTCGCTAAAAATATTTTTTGTGTATATTTCTTAATGTTTGAGTTCCATTTATGGATTTATTAATTTTTTTTAAATATGATTTTTTTTCCTGAGTGCAAAGTTTTGGCGATATTTCTTTCGGAGAGCTAGTTCGATACCGTCTATTTTATTTTAAAAATCCTGAATAAATTAATTGGAGAATTGGATGGATTAAATAAGTTTGATTATTTACAATGGATAAAATAATTAAGACAAAAGCGTTAAAGTAACAGTTGATTAAAAAAATTTACAATATTGCGAGATGAACCTCGTTTCCCTATTATTACCCGCGCTTCGATGTTATGACGATTCCGATTTTAAACGTGGGAGCGTTCGGTGCTCGTCAGAGGGACGGATTTGAAGAGCATCGTTTCGTAACCCCTCCCCCTCTTTCTGTCGGAAACACACAAAATTAATAAGACGCGATAGGCATGGCACATCCCGATTCGGTTATCATTCTTAACGATACCTCTTCGATTGTACCGCTCAACTTGCTCGAATTCACGATTTCTTGAGTCGTAGAAACGATTCACGCGTAATGATTGTCGATTCGATTATGTTCTTTGAATCGCTCGGCGTCAGCACGCACGTCGAGTTTGTGTTCTTAATGGAACAAAACATTGTATGTACTTCACGGGAGTGAAACTTCTTCTCTCTGGAAATTTCGCGAAGAAGAATGAAATACCTCGATGCGCTTTCACACACAAGTCCAGATGTTTGACGGACGGGGAGAGCAGGATTTCCTGCGGAGGGGAAAAGAGTAGGTCACTTTGTGACCCATCATGTGCTTAACATCTGTTGCGTTCCGTATTTTCTCTTCTTTTCGACTGCATCGCTTCCCATTGTGTTGTTTTCGCGTAAAATATGATAGAATATTTCAATGCTGTTAAAAAAAACTCTTCTTCTTCATTCTCCCGTCTAATTACGTAGTTCGCTCTCACTCCCGGGAGTGCTGAATGAAATGCTGTCAATTGCTTACCGCACGGGTCGTGGTTTTTTACATTGCCTTGAAATCGTTTTAACGGCGTTCGCAATCGAGAAACTCACTTGCACCCGATTGTAAAAATGATTCCTGACAAGTGCGTGTACGAGAAACACTGAACATGGCAAAAAGGGACAGGTGTAATTGAAGCCACCTCGGAAGAGACAACGGATTAATCATAGTTTATGGCACCTGTTAGCTTATCCCTTCACGGGACACGGTGAAATGTTTAATGCGGTTCGTACAAACTTAAATTAGTAATCTCAGTTGTAATACCTGTATAGAATGGTTCTGTAATAGTTGTAGCTGTTAATACACGTATGTATAAGTAAAATCGAGATTCGCAAGGAAACATTGACACATCGAAAGTTCTAACTGTGACATTAGTGTTAAAATGTTTTCTCTCGGCACATTACCGTAAGACTTAAGTGGAACCCAAAGTTCAATAATCATACAGAGGTATATTGATCGATGTCACCATCAATCCATCAGTGCAGTCAGAGCACTAGGACACATTTTTACCCTTAAAGACTCCATGGGAGCTTGAGGCTGTGGTTATATTAGGTTATTAGTCATTAGTAAGACAGTAATTGGTCATTGTTGGCTCTCTGTACAGATGTGTATCCATTAAGTCGCAGTTGTCATACTTGGTGCCTCCCGCTGTTGTGGTAACGAACTTAGAGATCGATAAACAATTCCGAATGCATCGGTCATTTATTATAATAACAATGTAACAATAATTCTAAAATCTTTTATTATATCATAATAATTTCGTTAATGTTAATGAAAAAAGGAGGGGATCAATCATACCTCCTTGTGGCACGCCGGAGGCTACGTACATTCGCAAAATGGGAACTAATTCCACCAGTCATCATATTCCGCTTATATCCCGAATCCGTTTTATTATTCGTTGAATTCGTGCGTCGTTATTTCCGAATGAGGCAGTTTTTATGTTGGCTCATTGCATGATTCTTGTTCAAGCCTTTTTTTGAGGTCTAAAACTGCACTGTCTATTTGCTTGTACTCTCGACTCCCTCGTTATCATTAAGTCATAAATGAATCATCTAAATTGGCACTCAATGGATCTGCTCTTTTGGGAAACATCTTTGTTGTTTCTCAAAATGCTTACTATACGGGACGGAATTCTATATACACGTACTGAAATCTCTTCACAGCCTCTGGATTTGTTAACTGTTGTAGAATGTAGCTGCTATTTTTTTACGATTATGAACACTACGCCGCTTATCATTTCATTGATGTTAGGGATATCATAAATTGTTTCTGAGCCTATCTTCATGCTATCTAAATATATGTTCAGGACGTTAGCTTTGTTTACGCTGTCTGTAAATACTCCACCATTTTGTTCCTCAAGTGATTCAATGGGTGGACGCCATGGTTTATCCTCTCAACTCCCCAGTGAAAGACCAAAATGTCTCGGGATTGTCTACCTCCGAGCAAGGAAATATTGCCTTTTTAAAATTATGTAACTAAATGGTATTAACCTATTCGCAGTTTTCCGTGGAACAGCGCATACTTTTTTCAACCGCTTGCCCAGTGTTACGTATAATCAGTAGTCTACAGCATCAGTTTCCGTAGGAAATCTGTGTGTGTGTCCATTGCTGACGTAACGTGAGCTGATTAATTTTATACTTGAATACTTATTAACGGGTAGAATATGTGTACGGTAATTGAGATCATGTCAATAAAATCAGAGATATTAAGTGTATTACAGATTGATTTAAGATTTAAGTTTTTCCACGAACGATCAGGGATCAGAATAACATTGTCTGACCACTGTAGGGTCATATTCGGGTCAAATTAGTCTGGTGTATATTCACCCCATGCCACACACCCTAGCGATGGCTTGCAGGTTACTAAAATATCAAATATTATCAAATTTCAGAAATTGTGTTGGTGTGGTAGTGTATTTGTGGGCTGACCTTTCGTTTACTATCCAAATAATACTGGTTTCAAATTCCATTAATTAACTCGTCGAGTGCCTCGATGAAAAACTCTGACTTAATTTTCCCGTGTTTATATACTATGGTTTTCTGGGAAATCCCAGACAGCACTGTGAACTATCTTCCGCCCCTGAATAAGGCCATATTACCAGTTGTTGATTGACACTTGTGAATTGCAGTATTTAAAATATTTGTGAATCAAGATTTTATCGAAAGCCACGATTGAAGAGAGTGAAAGATATTGGTACCTCCTTCTTCGATGTACTAATGACTATGTATTTCCAAATTAATGCGTTATTTTCCTTCACTCTGAATGTATATTTATATTTTGGAAAGAGGGAATGCCTAATAATCGAAGCTGTGCACTTTGGGCTTTAAGTACTTCTTTTCATTTATTATTTTATTTTAATTTAACTGTTCAGTAATTTTTCGGAAGGCTAGTTTTCTCCCTGGCCTTAAGAATTGAGCCACAGCCCATAATGACGTGAGGTTCCTTATTTTGTTGATGGAGCCAAAGCAAGGCAAACATTCAGACGACTCATATGAGTAGTGTGTGCAAGCAGCCCAACTCAGTCGTTAAAGGCAAACATCGAGTCTTGGGGTAACTGTTATACAATTCTCAGTACATTGTGCTGGGAAGACTCCCAGGCTGTGCGCCCAATGGGGAGATTCAGAATTACGTCAAAGAAGACAAGATTATAGGAAGGAAGGTTGCAAAGTAAAATTAATCTTTGTTAACTCATGGCAAATCTTAAAAGCACGCTGCAGGATTATTTGACGAGTGGGCGATTTTCTTTGGCTGTATTTTTTAATCAGCGGTATAAAAATCTTTGAATTCGAGTCTTTTGGATTTTCCTGCTGACAAATTGTAGTATATTTCATAAATAAATAAGTTTAAAATTAACTTTAATGAGCTAATGCTGAGAACGTCGGCGATAGTGGAATCGGCAATCAATAATGAATTTTCTCTTCTGCGAAACTCAATTTGAGCACTTTTATAAACTTTAATCTAATCACAATTCTTGAACTAAATCCATTTGTCTTATTAAATGTTATCCTCTCTATAACCGTCAACGAGAGGCGTTTTTCAGTTCTACGTTCATAGGCTTTTTGATGATACGCCTTATTGTTCGTTCATCTTTGACGCTGAAGAACCTACGAGTAAATAGCTAATTTTGAAGTTACGGAGATTTAGTTCCTAGCCATTGGAGCTTATGCTGCTCTCTCCTCGTCCCCAGCATTAACTCATTCGTCTTCAACCATAAATAAGCGCTTCCTTAAGCAAGCGTTAATCTTTAATGGAAAGCATGTTCAGGGATTAGATAATGATTCCGAGATAGCTTTCGAATGTGATATCGTACAGGGTATGTTTCAGCTCCACTTTTTCTTCTTGTCTCCAGAAAATAAATATGATTAAATTTCCTCTTGGAAGACAGTCGCTGCAACTCGAGAGACACGCTGCGCCACATGCTTAAGGCGCTATGTCTTTAATTGAATGATAAATAGTTTAAATTAGGTTTAATCTTTTTTTTCAACCGGGACATAATGAATAGAATTCGGTTATTTGATCATCCAGGTCAAACAATTAGGATTTTCATCATTATTTCTTATTATTTCAATCTTTCTTCTATAATATAGTTGATAGATTAATGTGCTCTGACTGAGTATGTAATAGGAAAGAACCGCCTCAATTTTTCACTCTATTTTCTAATGTATTTATATTTTTTGTGAGTGATTATTGATGGACAAGGTTTGTATAACAGTATCGGTAACAATATTCTCCTGACGTGTGCCTGAAGCGCTGAATTCCGACCTTCGGTTAAGTGTGCGCATGATCGCAGATCGTATTGGCATTGATTAGATGACAGTGCACACCTTTACCACTGAAAATTTGGCGATGGGAAAGATCTGCGCCAAGCTCGTCCCGAAGGTTTTTGGAAGGACGGCCAAAAGCTGAGTCGGGTGTCTGCTTGCGAAGACCTCCAGAAATGTAATCGCGACGATCCCCCAACACCCTTACCGTCCAGAATTGGCACCAGCAGACTATTTCCTATTCCTTAAAGCGAAATCCTCCCTAAAAGGACACCACCATGGGACCCTAAGTCAAGCTGTCAAAGAAACTTGCATGCGTACTCTTAAGGACCTTATGTCTACCAGGGAGCCTTCGAATTGTGGAAAAGTCGCTGGCAAAATTGTGTCCACGCTCAAGGGATGTACTTGGAAGAATTTTGAGGCACTGCAGCGATATCTGGAATAAATCTATTTATTTTTTTAACTTTTCCCGACACTCTTAATACGAACCTTGTATGTTTTGGGGTTTTCATTTAGAAAACGACATCTTTACTTCATGTTCTGTGTTGTGGTATCATTATTCTTCATTAGAGGGCGTGCAGGACGATAGAGTTTCTTTTCTTCAATGAGCAGCTGGTGTGACAAGTTGATCCAGTTAGAAGTGCACGGCGCAGATGTTCTACAAGTTGTAAATCGTGACAGTAGTGGCGGATCGTAAGTAGTCCCGTACGACTAACAAAATGTTTGAATTTTTGTTATCATTCCTAATTATTTGATGACTCTAGCTCTGAATGAAAGCGTCTAAGATTCCAAAGCACTGTGCATTCTTCTGCAGTGCTTACTTACAAGTTGGAGGGAAAAAAATCGGAGAACGGTGGTAGATTAATGAGAATTGGTCAGAGGACAAATCGTCAGTTTAAGAGATGAGTCCTAAGAGATGATGACTGCTACCGTATCGGTGATTGGTTCGTCCATTTTAAGATCAAACTAGATGTAAGTCAAACACGTCATTCATACGGATTATTTATTATACAGATTTTTAACTTGCAGGGCAAAATTTTACAAAATATTTGTAAGAAAGGATTGTAACAACCTAGGAGATAATTATTTCAAGAACAAACTTTCATTGCACAACCTTTTAATTCATATGATTTCCGTAGAATTATTGAAAACTATTGTCTGTACTTCTTGAGTTTGCTATAAAATTAAATCGTGAGTAAAAAGAGAATCCGTCTTTGCTTCCAAGTGGTGGCAAAATCTTTCTATACTGGAGGGACAGAATTTCATGACGAGACCAACGTCCTGCAGTTATGATTTCAAGAGGGTCATCGTTGAAGATAACCTTTGCCGATTACTTACTCTGAATTAAACATATTGTTGAGCTCCCTCTAGCGAATCGTGGAAAAATATTGATAATGAGTCGCCAACTATTAAAAAAGAGATATTTTAGTATTAAAATTTTGAAATTTCTGCACTAATCACATCACCTTAATGGCATATCGATGGGAAAGACCTTTCAAACATTTTTGCATAAAAATATTTCCTTTAGTGATGTTCCTCAGAAATTATCACTGCCTATCTTAGAGGGTAAGGCTCATTACGTCATTTTTCAGGCTAGACCCCTGACATTATAACACTGGTATTAGAGTTGAAATAACGCACTTCGAGTCTTCATCGAGTCACCTCAATAATTCTTCACAGGTAGGTTTCCCAAAGAAATAACAATCCAGTGTCAAATTTAATGAATAAAGTGTTAAAAATGATTTTTATGGCGCTTAACAATAAATATTTAATTTAAAAAATTTCATAAATACTACTTCCTGGCTATGTATTTCACTTTTCGTAATAGTAGCAATGACCAATGCACTCCCAGCTCCTGTGCTGAATACATGTAGGTAATGGAAACAAGTTCATGGCATATTATTTTGCATGATATTGCAAAATAGAGTATTAAGATGAAATTGATAATATTAGCAGGGGCTTTACTAAGCCTGAATTCACTCTGTGCCGTCGATATTGGCTTGTGGATCGTGTTTCGAAGGGCACGTGCTTGGGAGGTTCCGCTAGCCGGAGGGCTTTCGTTCCGCGCCGCCGTTCATTCCCCTCGCGGCACCCGCATCGAAATCCGTTAGCATCAGATTCGACCATTTGCACTCTCTCGGCAGAATGCAGTCCCGGCGATCAGAATCCAGCGGATCGGCCGGAGCGCATGTACTGGGCTTCGCGTCCATCCGCCGTCGCGTCCCCACGGCCGCTCGCCCGCCAAGCAATGGCCTCGATTCCCTCGACCCAACCCACTCCCGTCTGCACCGGTCACAGAAAAAAGAACACAAGGGAGCTAGCTGGTTTACCCACTTCGCTCGCCATCTATAAACGTCCACCCCGACCCCGAACTCTCTCCCTTTCCCTCCAGACGGACTCACGGAAAATCCCCCTTACTCGCTAAGGATTGGATATTGCTCATTGGTGTCCCGCCCTTCCCTTTTGACGTGGAACTTCCCTCTGACGATGAAAATCAGCATGCCAGGAACTCCGTGTCCCGCATGTGGATTCCATCAGATGCAACATATAAATTGGAAGCCTGATAAAAGTTTCATGGCTACATCGTAACATATATAAAATTCATCTTCTAAATTATAAAATGCTGAATTAATGCAAGAATCAGGATTCAAGAGCAACTTAGGCAGTTAAACCTGTGAGTTTGATCAGTATGAGAAGCATGAACATCGAACATATTCATCTGTGCTTATCGGACGACAGGTGATTGACTTTTACCATTAAATTTCCGGCGTAGCGCTCTCCATTAGGTGTTACCTTGAGTGTGTGCCTGATTCCAATGAGCTATAGTACTCATCCTACTCGTGATTCAGCTCACAAATTCATGCTTCTATTTGCCATATTTTAAGTTATAATCGTGGAAAATGTTCGTTTACAAAATTGAAAATCACACGTGATGCCTGATGAAAAGAGATAAAATAAGTTGTTTGATTCTTCGTTTTAACTAGCAAAATAATGGCCTCTTACCGCCTGTTGTTTTACGATGGTGCAAAATTGAAAAAGGTATGATAATTATTTGAATTCCTTTTTCTAACGAATGTAGAGCAATTGTCATTTTTGGAAGAGTGCAGTTATCCCCCCTGATCAACCATAAATTAATATTTTGTTGTATACTTAGTATTTGTATAGAATTTAGCGTATTGCTAGAATATATGTATACGTATATGGAATCAAATACCGTGTGTAAGTACAATATGCTTTAAGTTCTACAAGGTGGTCAAAGTAGCAGACATATAAGAAAGAGAAATGCATCTGACAAGGATACTTTCACAAGGAGGAGGGAATTAATGGTAGGGACGTTGAGTCATGTTGTTAAGGAAAGACTTGTGGAAACTTTGGTATGAGGCTTTGCACCTTTGGTATGGTCTGGTACGACTCGGAAAGTTGGTCGTTGAAGCTTGATGGCAGGCGTAGATTGGCGGCTTATGGGATGGAGAGGGTAGGAAAATATGAAATGTACAGATAGGAAAACAGACGAAGTTCTGGTTATCGTGGAGGAGGAGAAACGTTTGTTGGAGAAATCAAAATGAGACGGGAAAGGAGAATACAGAGCATTTTCATTGGTGATGAACACCAATGTTTAAGACCATGGTATAGGAACATTAGGCAAGCGAGGTAGGACAAGTATAGGGATGGTGGACAGAATGAAGGGTGGTGGAATGAATGTGGAATTGAAGAACAGATTATTGTAGTGTGGGGTGTGTCATGTGTAGCGAGGCCAAGAAATGTTGGCGTGTTCATCCTGTCCATCCAAATCTGCCTTAAACAGTTAGCTTGGGATTTTGAGTAAAAATTGTATATTGTTAGGGTCAATCTATCCTAAAACGGTAGATTACGACTGATAACAATGTATTTTACCAATGGATATTAATGGAAGTGGTAACATTTCAAATTATATTATTCTCTAGCTTTCACTAATTGCTTTATATGTAGTCAAACTGGTTAGTGTGGGGTTTCACTCCTCTCTACGCCTATCCTAAGTCCTTGCTAACGTGGCATAAAATATTCTTTAATCCTATTCTAAATATAAAAATAACTCTTTGCGTACCTTTGCATACTTTCTACCACCCATAATTATATCCTGTATGCAAATATGTTTCTTCCCTCTACTTGCGTTCAACCCTGCATCCTCTTGCTCAGCCTTCCAATTTCTCCAAAAAATCATCTCTCTTCCACTTTCATTTATATGGCGTCATCGTTGGTTTTCCTTTCGATCCAATTTATTTCTCTATGTTGTTGTTTCTTGTTAGACAATAGAGCGATTATCCAATAGTAGTAACTCTAAATACTTTTCCAAACCCATATCTGAGAAATATGATCAATCTATATATAATCATCCTCTTGCCTCAACGGCAAAACTCCCGAGCCATATAAAGCGACGATCTATCAGAAATTTTCCCTAATCTTTTCCGTGAATCTTAACTTAAGGTACCTGTCATCAACTCCCACCTCTACGTAAACGCTTCCTCACCGAACTCAAATCTTCTTTTCGTGTCACTGCTACTCTCCCAACTGTTCAACAAATCACTTACCCAATAGGTGAACCTATCCGTTCCAGCATGTTTATGACCCCGAACTTTAATGTTTATCTTAGCCTTCCTATTTTGTTAAGGATTACATTACCTTTGTTTTCTTACGATTAATTGTCATTCACGTGCCTGTCGCACTGATTCTACAATGCGCTAATTAATGGTTATGGCCCTTTGTCTGACTGACTAATTAACACTTGTTCTTCCGCAATCCTAATTTGTTTGAAGAGATTCCCACCTTCCATCAGTCCAACCTTTCCCAAGTCTCGTTTAATGTTTCCTCCGAAAATATATTGAGGAGAATAAGGGATAACAGGCATGCCCGTCTAACGGCCCTTACTGCCCATCCCGACTCTTCAATCGCAATCCGCACCTGTGTAGTCCTACCTTTATAATAAAAAGTAAATATTTTATACCAATTTTTTAGAAAATTAATTTACGCGTGATAAGAATTCACACACATTCCGGTATTTCGGTACGTATTACACTTGCATACAAATTTCTCTCATGCCTACTCCAAAAATCCTGAAAATCATTATCTGCCAGTAAATCCTAATTTTGAATTGTTTGGAAGCGTGACTCCGTCGACTTGGCATGTGGGTCGTCCTTTATGTCTCCGCGGAACGATCTGGAATCGGTTGGAAAAGTGATGAGCGGTCTTTTGCTTATGGTCGACTATGTAGGCTATGCACTGATCGGATGTGAAAAGGTTGTCACGTACTCCCAGTTACTATTTGCTCGACAGACGTCTGGGACGCTTCCATCATTCCTTCCAACTCCGGTTTTATTCAGCTACTTCTCTTTTTGCCATCTCATTTATTTTTAATCTCATAATACGTATTGATTTTTAAATTTAAATTTTGAATTCCCATATCATTGTACTGAAGTCGTATTAAAAAACTGTGTGTATACTTTTAGAGCAAAACACCCGGTATTTTATTGTTATAAACATTGTGTTTAATTTTAAAATATCTCTTTTTAAAGGGGTAAAGGATTTTACTTCCGTGGATCATTGGTTGTCTACCGTCGTCATTTTATTGCCGAATAAACTTTATCTCATTGAATTAGATTACATCAAGGCAAAACCTACTGTTAGGCCCGATAGTGGTAGACATAGAAATCTCCTTCGGGCGACTTCAATTTGCTGCAAGCCTCGACGAAGATGCGAGTGAAATGAGGTCGTAACACTTCTAGTTTTCTTTCATCCAATTTTGTCGTGTATCGTTTCATTCGCGACTTGGTTAACATAATTAATTCATTTTTTAACGCACAAACTCTATTTAGATTCTGTTCTCAATAAAAATTTACGGTAGCATGTCACTGCGAACCCCATTGGATGTTGTCATTTACCACGAGTAATTTAGTTATTAGTTTGAAGTAAATTTCCAATTGGAATCAAATAATCGTTTCGAACAATAAAATACAATCTGCTGACTTACCGAAGAGCATCCAGTTGTAGAAATATTCGGAATCACCACAGATACCAGGCATCAATCCAGAAAGGATTAAGCTGGTGAAGCTAAGGTCACTTATGTTTATTGGCTAGCGAAACACTGGGTACACTATTTAACACAGTTAAAAAAGTTTTTTTCTTCCCTTATCTGAAAATCTATATAGTATTTGTTGTAAAAATTGATAATATCTACTGTACTGTAGAGTTACGATGTATCACATGCACAAAAAGCAAATGTTTCAATTATGAATGTTCTTAGGTCTATAATTTTTTCCTATTATGAAGATGAAACGCTCACAATTGTATTTGACATCCATCGCAGTGGTTGATGCGCTACTGAAGATCGCAGCCTTCGTGTGTGTAATTATTTTTCTCGCACGGGTAGATGTCAAGTGCAAATGCCAAAACGACCGTGACTGATGAACACCATTTGATTCCTCAAGGAACTTCTTCCACACATATTTCACCTAACACTAATATTCAGGAACACAAGATATTCCAACATTCCAAGTTCTTCGTACGTCACCCGTTTTTATTTCGATCGGCTGTTGAAGTCACCGTCCGGCGTTGAAGTCTCCAATCAGCCCCGATCTTTACAACCAATCGCAGATCACGTATATCCTCCATGCACTTCGATATTTGAATCACCTTTCCGGTCCCTTTGCTTTTCACTATATTTCCGCTACGGAACTTCGTATCATCAATGTTACTCTGCACAAGAACTTCGAATCCCTTAATCGAACGGAATCACCCTTCCGCGACTCACCAAGGCCGAGTGCCAGTTTTGACTGCGACGGGGTCTAATTTTCTATGAATCTCACCTCCTCCACCATCCCTTCCGCATCCCGCCCTCGCCGTTAACGGGTCGCCACGGCTGCATAACGGGAACGAGCCCATCCCTCCTCTGGCAAGGCACTCCCCTCCCCGCTCTCCTCGCTGAGTGACGATGCGCAAGGGAAGAGGGCTTCAAGGTGAAGGCTTTGACTTCACCAACCCTCGGTCATTCGCTGAAGGCCTCTGCGATGTGGTTCCGTTGGGAATTTCATCTTTCCGGTTCCAGTAAAAGCGATCCATCGGAGTGGGCCCATCGACTTAATGACTTACTCCGAATCCTCGGGTCCCATCTCTCACCGTCGTGTGGTCGTGCGAGCCAATTGAGATTTTCCTTTCATCTCCGCCATTGTTTATGAGTGTGTAGATAAGGTACTTCGAAACTCCTTACGCCTTCTCTGGAGTCGGCGTCGTTAACTTCAGCTTATTTTACCGATTTTTCACTTTAATATACCTTTATATACTTTATATACCTTCAAGAGAGGAAGGGCAAGTGAATACTTAGATTTGAATTTAAGGTAGAAATCTTGCAACTGTATTCGCGTCAGCTCCCCTTTCCCATTTTATGATGAATATAAATCGATATAGGACTATTATCAACATTATAAATTTTGGTGAACCAACAAATTTCAACGTTCAATACTTTTTTTAAGAGAATGGTTTGGCCGTAGCGTGCATAGATCCTTGCTTATTCCACTCCTGAAACGATGGATTCCGCCTCAGTATTTGAATTACCCTCCTATCAATCCAAGAAAAGTGTATAAACACCTGGTACTTATGCCAACTTGACACCGCTCTTTCCTCGTAAACATCTCGTATCACACAAGACGTTTTTATTTTATAGAAATTCCTCTTTATTGGGAAAATCCCAAGAAGATGTGAGTTGTGTCCGAGCCCATCAGTCGGGAGTCTAAATCCCTCACATTTAGGACGGACGCCTTCTTGACGGGTGTCCAAACTCGTAAGACAGCAAGGGGTACGCGGAATTAAAAACCGATATCGGCCGCTGAATTTAGGACACATGGAGTGTACTTCAAAATCGATTCTAGATAGGAGACCCCAGAATAGCAAGAACTGAAATTGTGGAACTCTGACGGAAGTAATTGTGGCGGGGGAATGTTTGCAAATCACTAATGAATGAATCAAGTGCGCCTGAATATAAAAAAGTCTACGCGCTGTAAAGCCTATCTTAAAACAATTAATTATAAGAAACAATAATCTAAAGCCTAAGCTAGGTATTATATATTATAAGATACCAAACTACCGTTATTGAAATGAAATACTACCGTAAATATAAATAAAAACTACAAAACGGATAACCTGTAAAGAAAAAACTATTTTATCAGTTCAAGGATTCTTACGCACGCATGTCTTCTTTTCTCTGCTATCCTGTTGTAATGAGGTATGTTTTTGGACGGTCTCCAACGCCTATTATTTTCAATATTCCTCATGCTCGCACTACATCATTTCCTTCTTCATTTTTTGGCGAAAGAAAACAAGTACGACTTGTATTCCCTACACGCAATTGTATAAACCACTAAATTAATGAAACATATGGTAAAAATAAAAATGTAAAATAAAAAGACCAAAATGATTATAAAGTGAACTTTGATGCTTTAAAAAACCGCTCTGGGCACTGGCTACCATCTCGTCTATCTCATATTCTCTTTCGCCCCATTTTAGGACCCATCGTCAGTGTCTAGATTCATTTGTCACCTGTAATTTCCCATTCTTAGGTGCATAGATGGCAGTGCTACTGCGTAGGGCGTCTAAACTCAAGCTGCTCTTTTAATAGGCACCCTAATTGGGAACCAGCGTGGATGTTGCTGTAAAGAGGAAGGGTCAAACCTCTTTTCATTGGCGGAATAGTTGAGCCAATAATCGTATTTCATGTGAGATGAGTCGAAGCCCTTGACTAACGGTGCAAAATATAAATTGGCATCGGCTGGCCGCGATAGGAAAGCCGGTATCTAACGCGCCGGTCTGGTCACCCCAAGGTCAATGGTTCGAATCCTGCCGTGGGTAGAGACACTAATGACCTGTTTTCATAGTTCAGAATGTGATGTAACCATGGTGATGTTATTATTATGACATAGGACCTTACAAGCCATGCTAGGGTGTGTAACGGGTGATTACCCACCAAACTCATTTTGGCCCAAAATACCTTTCCCCGCCAGCGCAGTCGGACAACGTGATTCTGTTACATTATTGCTCTTGGGAGAAATGACATCTTAATTTTACACTAATCTCTTTAATTTTATTGACATGATCTCTTCTACCGTAGA
The DNA here is from genome assembly GCF_022747635.1 of Hetaerina americana. Lineage (NCBI taxonomy): Eukaryota > Metazoa > Arthropoda > Insecta > Odonata > Calopterygidae > Hetaerina > Hetaerina americana. The sequence continues at coordinate 89,150,674 of NW_027287095.1, forward strand.
ACAAGGGGACTAATAATACATTTTGCGCATCATCCCTAAAGAGACATCCTTCCAATTAATGCAAGACTAGAAGAATCTGTAATTCAACCTTTGCTCCGTGAGTGTCTCAGCATAGCTCCTCTAATAATTTTCATACGCTTCTCAGTATCTCAGAACAGTGTTATACAAATATTGTTCCCCTACGCTGCTCGCGATCCTCTCCGACAATCAGTCCAACTTCATGAGGATACCATATTCTAAACGAGGCCTAACGAGCGAAAGATGACATTAAAAAAAATTCTTTTCGTCACATTTCCCCATTAATCTTATAATAAATCAAATAAGTCATAATCTTTTGTTAGCTTGTCCACATAGTCCCCGTATGTGTTTCACTCGGGAGAGGTCGTGAGTGAGAATAATGCAAAAGTTGGGAATCCTACTGAAAGCTCCTCCAATCTACTAATTATGGATTAGCGTCGACGTGGCATTATCAATTGAGTCTTTTATTGTCTCTTTACTGAAACCCTGTCCTCTTGTCTCTCTTTCCTCCAGGAGGATGCTGTGGCTCGACGAAGAAAACAACCATCGTGGGAGGATGGGCGTGGGCCTGGTGGTTGGTCACGGACGTGCAGCGACTCTCCCTCGAAGTAAGTTTGAGTATTCCTTTGTATTACTATTATTATTTTTACCCCTCAGCAGCAATTAATACGGGGCGGGGGAGCACCTCGCCTGCAGCTCCCACGTCCACTCTCGGCGCCCCACCCCAGCGAGGGAGCACGCACAACACACCGAAGGCATCCATTTTCGCTAATGCTACGTTCCAAGAGATACCTGCAGAACATTATGCTGCATCAAAAAACTACTTCGATTTCTGTTGTATTCAAATATTTGCATAGCATTGATATAATGTTTTTTTCTGATTAAGTTTACTTATATAAAAGGCAATTTATGGGTACAATACTGGCTAATAATTGACTCCGCGGAGTGTGGTTTTTTTGTCTTTTCTAACCAGTTGGCGAATTATAGTCAAATGCTCAGTATTTCAAGGAAATTACTTTTCGAAAAATTGTTGAATATTAGAGAAATAATCATTCCGCCTCTCTTCTGTTTATTAAAAAAGGAAGCGACGTAATAAAGCGTTAAAATGGAGACGTGAAAGGAGTCGTTGAGTAGAATTATCTACGACGAATTTTGTACGAATGCTTACTTCATTGTTTACATTCATTTCTCATCTCATGCAAACCAAGTGAATCTAAGCTGTAGTCAACGCCTTCATCTATCAGCACCGATGAGGTTTTTCTCTGCTATCCTTTTAAAGACAAGCGTGATATAGTATAACATGATGTATGGGGACTTACTTCATGAATTCCAACCACAGGCTCCATGTATGCAATTGACTACATCTAGTTGTTGTCAATTCCTCATCGTCAACCCAAAGTAATGTTGTGTGTTTCATTGAAACAGACTGCTTGCAATGCTCATCCTTATTGACGCCTAGCGCGCTTACATTTTACAATGCCACCAAATGTTCTGATGATAGAAAAAATACGGAGTTTCAAACATCATAAGACTAAAACAACTTTGCAAGTTGTGTACGCGCCTACGTTATGTAATGTCATGTCAAGCAGGACTTAGTAGATGAGTAGGGTAAGAAGTGCAGTGATGCATTGTCCCTGGATCAATAAAAAATCCATCTTGACCAGTGGACTGCGGTCAGCTAATATTAATAACTAAAATATGCCAGTGCCATCGGTGTTCGATGGAATTAAAAAACTCGAATATTTCAGCAGTTGATGAAACTTTATGATTCCGACCCATAGTCGTTCGCCACTGGCTATTTAGGTCACAACGCAACTTAACATAAACGAGAAACACGTCAATGTCAAAATCCTGGAGTGAAATCTGAGGGATTTCAGGTTTTAGAGAACAGAATTCCTCCACAGAGGGAGTTGAACTTTAGTACATCTTGATATTCCATACTTGTCTACGCATTGGCTCTGTTTAAAATTCACGTATTCTGGTCTGAGATTTGATGAGATGTTAATGGAACGGCGATTTATTGATTTCCATCCGAGCTTGTGGCCCGCATTCAGGGCATTCCTGACGTCATTTGGGAGGCGGGGTCGGCGTACGTAAGTAAACAACGATCGCGTTTTTTTCCTGAATGTGGTCTCCAATTCACGCGAGTCGGGGAGACGTTGTGAGAGCGTTCCCTATGGCACTTGAGACGGAGAGAACATTTCGAGTATTCGTGTCTCTTTTTTTATTCTGAATGTCTCCCTGTTTCTGGGTGAGGTTGTTCGATCAAGTGTGTTGAACTTCAGTAGATGACCACGCGTTTAATGATCATGGTCGAAGCATTAGGTGTATTGGAAGGATGTACGCGATGGTAAACCACGCAAACGAGGGGCTCGCATTCGTCCCGTGGGTCCTATTCTTAAATTAAGTTCACAATGAACACACAAGAATCTCCTGTTTCGTCGCTCTAATCCTACCTGGCCTTTTGCATCCCCGTCGCACTTTCTGGAATTGAGGGACTGTTTTTTTTATTTTCCCCATTCGTTAGCAAGTATTTTGTTCAAGTTTACAATGGATTAGGCAAGGAGAGATTTAATAAATTGATAAGCAATGTCAGTATTTCAGTGAATGCGTAAAGTATTCAGGGCTTATTTACTGTGATGTCGTTATTGAATGTTTCAGCGGTGAGTTTCATTCCTTTTGAGTCCAGGAGGATTGTGCGAAATTTAGATTTCTTCTGTCTTTGACTAATTGGAGTGTAAGTTCCAATATTAAGAGAATATGTCATCTTCAACATCAGGATTTCAATCCTGAGATTTCTCTGCTGCAGCCCTTCGTTTTCTCTATTCAGTGTCAATTCCCTCACCTCTTGATAGCTTCTCTTTTTTACGTCCTTCTTAACTTGTCCTACAGGTATTTGTTACTTGTCCCTTGGTCTTCCTTTGGGAAACTTCCCTTCTATTACGTTTTTGACTCCATATGTAGTTTTACTCTGCCGTAGTGTTCTCTCCATTAAATGCTTTTCTCTTCTGCTCTTCAATATACGTACTTCCTCTTTCCTCAATTTCGATGTCCATTCAATCTTCAGAATTCTTATCCATCGCCATGTTTCAAAGGCTTCTTTTACTCGTTGGTCCACTTAACCAAGTTCTGTGTCTCTAATCTATAGATCGGAGAACCATGCGCCATACGAAGCATAATGAATTTGTATGCCTCCTAATTTGGGGCCATTAGTGAGTAAGTAGCCTTACCCATGACTTAGAAAAAATAAGTAATGTGATTAATCTTAAAACGGAAATTTGAAATTTTATTTTCAGATTGAAATTTTTACTGATGTAAGGTTCTAAATATTTGGCAAACCAAAAACACTATTCAATCACCGTGTAATACATTCCGGGACCTATGTTGGTAAAAAAATAAATTACTGACACTGTAATAGAAGAATCTGTATATGTTGTACAAAATCAAGACTGTAGCCGAATTTTGCTATTATGTATGTAAACATTTTAAGTACATTCCTAAACGTTGTGTCTGCCCAAGTGATCTCGGTTCAAGCAGCGTTTATATGCCTATGGTTGAATCTCTTATCTATTTTATGAGAGAAATGTAAGAATAATTAAGAAATTTTGCATCCATGTCCTGGAAGATTGTGTACTAATCGGGGTATCATAGGGACAAATATGAGGAGTGGTGAATTGATAAGGTAATCCGTTAGGTTCAGTTGGAGAAGTGTAAATATTCATTTTTGCATCGCGGCGGAAACATTTTCCATAAAATACTTTGAAAGACATATTATCCGGTTAATGTTGAATTGGGCAGGTAACCCTCTCGCCAGCCTGCTTGTAGGTAGCATGTTCAAAATCCAACCGCCGGACATAGACGTAGCTTCTTAGATTGTATCGTTGTGTCGTATATGACATGAACCGTGTGGAATCAGTCGTCGGTGGACCTTACAAATGCAGACTTTTTTATCATTGATCGTAGGCATTAGATCGAATTGATGCGTGGCTCTCATCCTAAGCCTCAACGCGGGAGTGTGGCACGGAGGGCTCTGTATCCCGACCCCCGTTGTGATGAGACTTTAGAAACACGAGCAATTGTAATGGCATTTAGATTTGTTCCAGGCTCAACTGAAATTTCATTGATTCATTAAAAATCATTTCTTATCCGAAACTATTTCGTAAAAAAAATGTATTTAGTAGATTATGCGTCATCGTCAAGTTCGTGATTCGCGTCACTCCTTTGACCGTAATGACCGCAATTGTATGATGTGTGTGCTGAAGTTTTCAAATCAGTGATTCCTGCGTTTGACTTCAGTCGCCTATTAATGTTTCTGAAACAATTATTTTTTTGTTAATGGAAGTCTACCATTTAAACTAAGTAGTTTTGAAATATACGTAGAATAGCCACCAGTTATACAGGCCTGTATCTATAAGCCGCTCCTGACTCGACACAAAGCGACGCCCTACAATAGAATAAAGTGTTTTTCAATTCCGCATACCTTCTGTTTCCCTTCAATCTGTCCGGCATCTCTATCCTTTCCCGACCCTTCCTTGTTTGTCCAACGTCCTCCTCTCTATCAGTCTTCAGCATGCCATCGCTAATCAAAATGGTTTGCATCCATCTTTCCTGCCTCCTTTGGATCTCTCCTCTCTCACCATGCCCAGCGCTTCTTCGTTTGTTTTCCTATCCGTCTATTTTACCTTTTCCATCCTTCTCTACACCCATACCTTAAAATTCCCCTATCGACACCTATCATTTTTCTTCGACGTCCACGTCTCCATGCCGCATAGATCCACGCTCCATATTAAAGTTTCCACTTATCTTTTTCTGACGTAATTCTTCAAGTTCCTTGTCAACTTAAACATATATGACCTGAAAAATGGCTCACATGCTCTTCCCGTACTTAACCGAGATCCCCAAAAGCCGTAGCCTCTCAACAGGTTTTCCAGTAATCGAAACGTTTTAGAGTTTGCACAATACCCCCACACACCACGCTGAACTCGCTACCTTGTGGTGATCTGGTGGACTGGTTATCCCGCAGGCTCTCCGCCATCAACATTCTTTAGCTCAACATAACAGTTTCAGGCTTAAATTTGTGGAATTCCTTCATGTTAAGGGTAGAAATCTGTAGCTCTTATTCTTTATTTATTCAGTATTAGTCCGAAAACAGCACATTTTGGCCTTTACATCGAACTATTAACAACGATAACAATGGACACATTTACAAACACCCAAGCCCTAGATGGAGGGAAACTAACCCAGCCGGTAATCGAACCCGCGACCCTTGGAATGGCAGACGAGGACGTTACCCCGCCGCCACCGGGGTCGGTTTAGCTCATCTGTCACGGAAATCGGTCGCATATAATGGATCTCGCCTGCCTAAACACTGCCATATCGTGTGGACCAAGTAAGTCGTTAAGGAGAATAGTGAACCGAAAAATGACATGTATCATATGATAACATGTATGAACGAGCTGAATAATAGCGGCGCAGGGTAGCAAATGTCTTTTTTGAAGACTCTCTCCTTCCATCTCCCCACCCTCGCAGGTCATGACGCTGAACCCGATGTGTGAGCACGTGGAGACGGCGCAGGGAGTGCCCCTCACGGTCACCGGCGTGGCGCAGTGTAAGATCATGAAGGCGGAAGAGCTGCTGCAGACGGCCTCCGAACAGTTCCTTGGGAAGACCACAAAGGAAGTCAAGATGACCGTTTTGCAGACCCTCGAAGGCCACCTGAGAGCCATCCTCGGTGAGTACACTGGCCGCTTTCCTTCCCGGCGGCCCGCGCGTGAGGCCCTGGCGATGAGGACCGAACTCCCGTTTACGCAGAAGTATCGAATCGCGAATCTCATTCCTTGACAATGAATCTTGCATTATCATTTCTAATGGCGACTTTCACGCCAAGTAAAAGAAAATATTTTCTTTTAATGTTTTCTAAAACTTGAACGAAAAATGAAATTTCTTGGTGAATAGGGTTCGATGGTTCGGTGTTACTAAAGTACGACGGGTTGTCTTAAAGTTTAAATTATTACTGAATAATAATCAAGATATAAAATTAATTTTTATTTGTTATTCGTAAGATTTCTATACACAGGTACCGTCAAGAGTCATACATTTCTCCGTAGATTTATTGACCTTTAGAAGGCCGTCAATGTTCAACTCAGATTTCTTCGAAAGCCATTGTTCCACTTCAGGAACGATGTCATTTTTGTTGACAAATTCTCGACCCTGCAATAGTTTTTTGGAATATGGTAATGAGAAAAAGTCATTTGGGGTGAGATCGGGACAATGGAACGAATGTGGTGAAATTTCAAAGCCACATCGCTTCGATTCCTCAACCGCACCTCGAGATGGGTGAGCATTGTCGGCAGGAAGACGGATCCCTTTGTTGTTCATACTGCGCCGCTTACTCTTCAGATCATAACGCAATGAGTTCAGCAGTGTGCAGAAATAGGCCCCAGTGTTAGTTGACCCTTCTCCAGGTATTCTGTTTAGATGACTCCACGACAGTCCCAAAAAACAGACCGTATGACTTTCCCTGCAGACTTCTGCGCCATAGTCTTCTTGGGGGAAGGTGAGTAGCTTCCCACTCCTTGTTCCTCCCTTTGGTTTCTGGATCATGTTGATATAGCCAAGTTTCATTGATTGTTACCAAGGGACCAAAATAATCCTCTTCATCATCATGCCCTCGACAGTTCGCGCCGTCTTAGCTTCTTAACAGGAGTCAGTACGAGTCGTGGAACCCAACGTGCTGACCCCTTTGACGTGTGCCGTTATTCGTGAATAATTTTCCTCACACTACCGTACCTAGATAGTTTTCATTCATGATCATTTAGAGGATTGCTTTTTCGGTTCAATAGGATTAAGTCCTCCACTTTATTCACTGTGACAGCGTCGTCCCTGGGTCTTCCACTTCTTGGACCACCTGTAAGGGACATGTGGCCAGTTTGAAAATTCCTTTTGCACCTAACAACTTTGTTGTGCCATGATGGGCTATCATTTCCATAAACAGCCATCATTTCATCTTTGGATTTTCCGGGCACTATAACCTTTCAAATGAAGGAACTTAATAGCACGGCGAGCCTCTATCCTCTCCATTCCAGGAGTTACTTCAGTATATGGCCTCCTGAAACAAAACAAATTAACATTAATAGCTTTAATTTACAGCTTTATGTACATAAGGATCAATTAATACACGGAATAAATTTGATCCAGATCTCTGTTATTTCTTAGTAGTAATTACTTAAAAATTTTACCCCCATTTGTATTACTTTCTATGGATAATAAAAGGGTGTAGAAATTGATTGTAAAATTGGCTTCAAACTCTGGTTATTAATAGTCTACTCCTGAAGCAGCTTAATTTACTTGCGGGGTAATGTTATTGCCTGATATTCTGGAGTCGCAGGTTTTTATTCAGCGTTGATAGGTTATATTTCAGCCATAATATAGGTGTCTCTTGAAAATAATTTTTATGATTATCAACTTTATTGAAATGCACTTCATTAGCGATCAACAGCGTGCCCTAAATAAGAACTTATTCCAGCATTACTGCTGGCGTTATATTAACCGTGACTCAAGTTCGCCTCGGAAAGCAGTAACTGAAACATAAATCCATTCCTATGAATGGGAGTCATTATTCGGTCTGAATTTATTGAGAAGGAAAAAACACACTGGCTGCTCCTGAGGTGTTCCATGTTCACTGCCAGTTTTCCAATATTCTAGTATTGTTGGACAATGTTAAAAAAAAGTCTTCTTGTGGAAAAACAAGGAAGCTTTTTTTTGTAGAGTATAGAAACGTTATATTCAATACGACCCTCCTTTTTCTGCTCCAACAATGATACTTGATGCAAATGCATACGACTGAGAGGCGTTTTTCCTTTAGGAAGTAAAGGTTAAGCTGAAGTTTTCCTTACCTTATTTAGTCGACGCGAGAGCCGACAGTCAAACGGTGTCCCCCCAATTTCTAAACTTTAAAAATGATACACTTTTTCTTAGCCCGTCTGAAAGCATATGCATCGTAGGCTTTCAACTTCAATTGAATTTACTTCTGTATCCTATGTGTTATTACGAGTCATTTTCCGCATTTATTCTGAATGCTTTAAAAGCCGCTCCGCGTTTTATACATACCCCATACGTCAGGGTTTATCTCTGCATTTATATTTGTTAAATTTTGGGTAGATATAATTTCTCGATACCCATGACCTTATGGACCAAACATCTTTTTTGCATCCATATAAGTGGATTAAAATGTTTGTTTAAATATTTTATGACGCTACCTAATCATTTGAAATTCGGTGTTGTCTTTTTATTCTTCAGGAAATGTTCCTTTTTTCTAGCTATGATCTAAATTGGTAATTTAAGTGTGTTTTGCCAATCTTTGGTGCAATCAATTATGGAAGTGGATATTTCCTTCAAAGGCTTCAGCTCTCGCGTTGGTCGTGTCTACTCACACTTGGGCCTTCATTTCTTCTCGGATAAGTCGACATTTATTATTCATTCGCCTCTTCTGAGTTTTGGTCGCAGTCGGGCGAACCAGAAAAAGCTCTCTTATTTTCTGTCCCATCAAAGGCATCTGTTCGGGTCGGAGTGCGGTGTACTAGGAAATGCTCTCCCATTTTCTGACGGACCAATAGCAGTCCATCTGTTTGTTTTCGGTGAGATTGCCCGGCCCCACCCGCCTCAATTTGCGTTGCGTCTGGTTTTCATCGCATGAGGGCACTCGCACCTTTCATCGACAGTTCCTGCGGAGGTTTTCCAACACTCTCTGTTGGCGAGAGCGTAAACTAAGAGGAGGCCACTTTATCTCTTGGTTCTTTGTTTTCTCACTGATGTCGCTACCATTTCTCCGCGAGAGTTTGCACACGTCTTACTCAAAAGCTATCTGGTGACATTCTAATGAATTTTAGATGTGCGATTATGTTGCTTTGCAATCTAAGAACAAATAATGGAAAACATTGGCCTTAATTAATCCTATTAAGTGCTGACATGATGCCACTAATTTTTGAAAAAAAATTACTTTTTAAGTGGTCATTTGAAAACTCATTAACATTAGGTTATGACCGCTGTTGACATGTATACTAAGTTAGAACATTAACAGAGAAGCGCATAGTGAACTGCTCTCCGATCAAAGTTTAAAAATATTTGGCCTGGTGAACCCGTTAACCCATTGTTTTGGTGATAATCACGTCTCTTTAGCTCTTACTTTAACCGTCGTAATTTCAGCATAAGCATGAAAATCAAATAAGCGTTCTCCCGTAAATGACAGTTTGTGTGTCATAAGCCGTCGGTCATTGTCGTGTTCTCCATGATAATCTTTTTGACAGCTCGTTGTAGTACCTGGCACCGATCTGGTTAGTGTTTAGCTGATTGGTCTGAAAACGTAGATCAGCGCGTCATGCATGAAATGATTTCCCCCCCTTAGAAGAGTGTAGAATCCGAATAGTTTGTAACCATTCATTGGAATGAAATTATTTTCCTTTCATTCATAAGTTCCTTTTCTTCCTCGCTAAAGCCGGACTGGGCGAGAAAGTTTCCTTGACGTCGAACTTGTCTAAGTTCGCTTAAGTGTCGCTTGGCGGGAACCGCGCCACCCAGCGGTGACTGTGAGTGCCCAGATTCCCCCCGCTGCAAATTAAGGGTCAATGGAAACGAATGTCCGGGCGCGCGAGTGCGTCTGTCGTTGGAGCGATCGTAGATTTATGACGCGACGAGTGCGCTGTTTCGAATTTCATTCCTGCTGACTCGTTTGCGTAGCGGTGGCTCATGCGACTAGCGGCGCCGACTATGCAGTGAATCACTCCATCGCACGTGGAGGTAATTTTACCTCACAGGGGGTGGTTTGTTGAAAGATAATTTGCCCCGTTTAGAGAGTCTCGAGTCTCTTTCGTGATGTGAGGTATACGATGAAATTGGTCACCGTGGTTTTTTATGTTCAGCTTAAATTCTTAAGTGTTTAGTTTTAAAGATGGTGTAATTCTTCGGATGAATGTAGTTTCATGGTTTTTTCTCATCAGAATCTCAAGAACACCCACATTGTGAAGTTATTTCATTAAAATAACTCTGCTTTTCGCGTTCATTTGTTGGTCGTTTCTCCGCTGATATTTTAGTCGTTGTCTCATAGTGGATTGACCTCTTATTTTTCTTAATTTGTAAAAATGTCACACATACATAATTTAGTCGTCTGAGAAATAAAGACTCCAAAGCTGGGTATTGTGCTCTGTAAATCTCTTCCGCTGAATTAAGTGATTTAAATATGGAATATTTTTTTCGCTTGTGTTATCGGATTGCCAGTGTTTAGAATGGGTTTCTTTGAGGTGCACGTGAATTTCTTTAAGGGTTGAGGTGTATCACATGTCATTTTTTATGGACACCGGGTTGTCGCTTGCTTTGGGTTCGTGGAATTGATATCTAGTCTAAGGTGCGAACGTTGAAAAAATATAGCACGATTCCCAAGCAGTGACATGCAGGGCTATATATGAACTATGTATACGTACATATATTATGAAGCCTAGCCGGTGATTAGTCAAGGTCGGAGAAAAGCGAGTATATCCTTCAATGAAACTGAACACTGAAATTGCAACGTCTACACTGCTGTGATGTATATGCGATATATTCGAACTCGGAAGTGTGAATAAACCGTGATAAGATATGATTAGTTTTTTTGTAACCTTTTAAAATCAGAGTGGTTCATAATAGAGGATGTGGAGCTATTGGCTGTTGAAGAAATTGACACAAGAAGAGAATCCTACAGCCAATAAAAATAATTAAGAAGAACTCCAATACCGGTATTTCAGTCACCTGGTGACCATCTACGGGGAGAATCAAATGGGGCCTTGAATTTGGAAGACTATGCACTAGGCACTGTCCAAAGTCAAGTGACTCCAAAGTCAAAGTCCACTAAACAACGTGGCGTCTTCAAACTTGAAACATATGGTTTATAAATTGGGTACTTTCTAAGACAGCGATATGTTTTAAACAACTACCGCCATCTCTTGGTCAGGCCGGGTACTTATTGGCCCCCAATGTATTAGTCCCCACAATTTGGAAACTATAATTGTGAAATGAATCTTGAAAGGGAGCGAGCTCATTTCAACCAGCATTTATGTTCCCTTGATTGTGTCAAAGGAAAAACCCCTGGATCACCACTGGTCCTGCACGTAATGCTGGCAATGCCTCATACGGTTCTTTTCGTGCGCACATATATTTCATTTGAATACCATGCCTTTTCGCTGTTCTAATGCAAATAGGCGAATGTTAGTTGCACATTTAAAATAATATAATAGCAATAAATCTCCTCGGTTACCAAGTGCATGCATTGGTCAAACTGAGAGGGTTGTGTTGTTTTTGATGTTGTCTCAGTTTCTTGAATGTGAAAATGCTGTTTTTTAACTGACCTCAACTAATTTACGGAGTCCTTCGATCTATTTTAAACTGTAGGTACAAGGTATGTCCCAAAAGTAGTATGATTTCCAGATAGATGGACGAACGAGCGGCTGTTTCTCTAGCTGGGTTCGAGGGAGGGAAGTCTCAGGAAAGGCTGGAGGCCCTTGGCAGTTGGCTCTCAGTCTTTGCAGAGGGCGGATCGTTCGTTTACAAAGCCTCTATAACGTGACCCCGTTACGCTCCGTCATGAGCCATTGGAACAGCACGACGCATCAAATTTTGCGTGAAACTGGGCAAAACCGGGAAAGAGACTCAAAACATGCTCAAGTCAGCTTATGATGATAACACTATGGGTAGATCTGGTGTTTTTGAATGTCACAAGATGTTTCGAAAGGGTAGAGAAAATGTTGAAGACGCCGAACGTTCAGGACGCCCTTCGCCTTCAAAGAGTGACGGAAATATAGAAAAAGCGAGGACTTTGTTGGACAGGGATTTCTGATTAAATATTCGCATTGTCTCTGATGAACTTGGTATGCTTGTGTCTGTCTTGTAATTGTCCAGTACTTGACCGGGACTCGAACCACGGACCTTCAACTAGCTTGGTCGATAATCTTACCATTTTAATGCTCATACATTTTTGTTTAATATTATTTCCACCCTTCTCTCGTTCTCGTCCCGTCCGCTATATATTGCTCTAAATTTATCGCTCCAATAATCCCCGCTATCCTCCCATCTCACCTCGCCTAGACCTAAAATACAGGTATGTGCATTTCCTCTCTCAATATCTCGCTTTATATTTCCTAATTTCCCTGTCCTCAAGCATCGACCGAACATCCCAAGTCCCTTTTCTGTTTCAGTTCTCTTCCGCTGTGTCTTCTGTAGCTCTGCTGCTGTGGGTTTTGCTTCAGAAGTAATACGTGGGATAAGGTGAGAGAGCGTGGGGTGAGAGGGACGTGGTCCTATCGATAATCTTATCTTAATTCGCGAAGGGGATATCATTGCGGGTTGAATAGAATTGGCCGACTCTGGGATAGCATCTATTTGGACTTCTTGTTTAGGGCGCTTATCTGCTCTGCAAGAATCCAAACGGAGTGGAATTTTTGCGGAAATACTAGTACTCGAACTTACTTTTTGGGACACCTAAGGCGGCGCAGGGTTAAGAATTGGACGCAGATATGACTGCGTTTCTTTGCATTTCTCACGGTTCTGTGCTCTTGTCGACTGGACTGCCCGTTGGGTTCATTGCTCCTGAGGACGGGGGTTGGGGAGGATACTTCTGAGGAATCAAAAACATTGTGGAATTCCTGGAATTGAGCGCAGATAACGCCGGGGGGAATTTTTCACGAAAAATAATTTTCTTCAGAACGGTTTCTCACGAGACTGAATTTTTTGGTATCTGGGAAGATAGCAAAGGAAGAAAACCTGATTATAATTATAACGACTTATTTGGCAGAATTATATCGTTTGATAATAAAATGCGTGCCTTTGGCGATGCTCTACCCAGACGCATTGTTTAGACTTAATCGCAAGTTATTCCGCAAAAAGTGAACGTGTAAGCAGGCGAGGAGAGTTGTTTGGATGCTTTCGTATTCATGCTGAATTTTTCAACGGAAGTAAAAAATAGGCAATTAAGGTATCTGTGTCAAAACTCTCACGCACCAAACTCCGCCGCCTACGTTTTCCGGAAGCAGCGATGCCTATTTTTCTCTAACTCTTTGCGTCTCTGTCACCCACATGCTCGTTTGCGTCGTGTATTGCCGCCTCTTCGGGTGGTACGGACTTACGAAAAACCCCTACCCCCTCTCTTCCCCCCTTTCCCCCCTTTTCCATTCCTCGGCTTTCATTGGGAGGTTCATAGACTGCATCGTGTCTGGGTGGGTGTCTAGGAGATCACATGTGGCTGCGAACATGATTGTTGAAAAAATGACTTACCGCCATTAAGGTTGTATACACTGGTTATTAAAAAAACGTTCTATTTAAAAACTATTAAAATTAATAAAGATTGAACGGTGTTAGTGTGGGTAGAAGGTGAAGGTCTTTTCCTTCCGTATTAATACTATGGCATCACGCGTGCCTCTCTGATTGCTGAACATTGACTGGTCATTCACCATTTGCCATCCCCTATATTCTCTTATTGATGATCCTAAGTATTGCTTTAGCTGCCTGCCAAATCAAACCTCTTATATGGTTTAATGTCGTCTATTCCCTTTTGTGGATTAGGATCTAGCACTGATCTGACGAAATCTTCCGGACGTATTCCTCCCTCATAAGTTCTACGAATTAGTCAAAAAAATCTCTTCCCCCCATTTTCTTTAACCCTAATATAATTCCGTCGAAATGTTTTCTACTCCCACGGCCTTATTTTATTTCAGTTTTCTTAACTCCCTCTCCGTCTTGCCATCAAGTATGCGTGGAAGTAAGCTTCCTTACTGACATCATATAATCTTTCTATGACCGATCTTGATAACCTAATGCCTTTATCATATAATTCTTCTGAATGCTCCTTCCGTCTGACGATCCTCATATACTCGTATGTGTTTATTATTACTCTTGCAATAATTAATTCTGATTAATTTTCTACCTGTATTCACCATCGAAATGAACTCATTTCACCTTAATTTTATTCATTTACCCTCTCCATTGGCCGTCATCGGGAAATTATTTCGATATCTTTATGGATTGGTGTCGTATCATTAGCGTTTCGAACGATTGACGAAGGCAGCCTTAAATGTATTATTACTGTTATCCTCGGAGGAATCGCGAAATTAGCCATTATCTACTCATCTTGGTTTCCAACTCCTCACGGGTGATGTTATAAACACTCCTCCAAGCATTCCCTCTTACCTCACACTCATTCATTCTCTGACAGCGAGCGGACTTCTCCTCCTCAAATATAATAGCCCAGAAGCGAGGCGTGAAATGCTTTGCGATGCACTTGGGCTGGCTTGACGTTGAGAAAACGACGGTCTGTGAGTGCATATCTCGGGAGATAACCCTAATTGCACCACCCAGGGGTAGAGCAGGAGGAAGGGGGGGGACTCAGGAACTGCATGAGGGAAGGGGACAGCGCTGAGGAGGAGGGGGAGGAGTCGTTGAACCCTGCCAAAGTGATTGCGATCAAGGTTACATTCACTCATCCACACCTGAGGGGGGGGGAGGAAAATATACCACCACCCCCTTTTGCGAAATCGGACCCAACTGCCCCGGTCCCTAACGGGGAGCTTCCTTCTGATTTGTTATTTATAAAAGTATCGAACTGTCGTGGACGGTTACGTATTGGTATGTTTTCATGCTTTGGACTGAAATTCTGTTCCTCTCTTTCGTGGGTCACTCTAAAGCGTACATAATCAAAGAACATCTGTTAACGCTTGCATATATTGGCGATATATGAGCAAATTTGTGGAGTGAGTCACAGAAAGAGAATTGTTTAAATTCATATTTGTTATAATAAAGTTCGTGCACAATATTGATGTAGATTTTTACTATCTGGTTCAGCTCTAGTTATCAGGTAAAATGGGACGTAAATTTTCTATCTGATATAAAAAAATGTTAATATATGCTGTTTTCTTAGAGATATGGTTCGAATGTAAGTTCAAGGGGAGCCATTTACATCATTGCCCTGTTCGGTTTTTTGAGAGCTGATTTCACCATTGGGACCTATATTTTGTTAACTTATATTTCGCTACGGTATTTAAAATATTTTTAACTAATGACTCACCGAGTAATCGGATGATTTGGGCTTGGAGAGATGTTATGATGACCAGGTTTCAGCGCTCATTCCAAGTAAAATCAAACCATGGATTGATTGTCATATCAAGGTGATGAAATCTGCGTCAGTCAAATTCCCGAGTATGTCTGCGCAAAAAATAAGTACAGCACAATTTGCGCTTTTAGGCTGTTAGAAGTGCCGCAGACATCACCTCGTATAAGTTCGGTGGGTCAGCTAATCTCATTTCGTAATAGCGTTCCATTTCTTAATCAGCATTCGTTTTAATCAAACGTTTTATTTCTAATCACAGATTCCCTACAAGTACGTAACTGCTCGTTCTCAAGTGTGGCATCCGATAGTCCTTAATGATTGTGCATTAAAATTTTTTTATTCAACATCTGCGTTATTGATTACTAACAGTTTCGCAGGCATTGAAGGACGAAGTACACCGCGAAGTGTGCGCCTTCATTTTTTTCTGTCGTCTGATTGCATTTCAGTCAGAATTAAGCAGTAATAGGTTGTCCATAAACAGTGATTGAGTTCGGCCAAGTTCCCGGGGGTTTACCTTTCCTCGCAAGGTCTCAAAGGCTGATTGGAAATCAGCGAGTCAAAGGTGATTCTAAATCAGCCATAGAAATTTAAAAAAATAATATCTTCTTAAATATAATTAATCCACGATTGAATGAATCATGTTTTTGCGATGGCATTAAAATTTTGACAGCACGCGGTACCATGTATCCCTGCTGGTAGGTAACCGAAATTGATTCCTCATCCTTCGTAAGATCTGCCACCTTGACGAACCCCTCTGCTGGAACTCCTGAATGTTCTCAATATTCTGGAAAAAGCATTTGAATCCACAAGTTCCTTATATATTCTCCAGCAGAACAGTCCTTGCGATCACACAAATGTGGTGCAATGAATTAAAATTTTTATCGGAATCGGTGACGACATTTCGTTCATTCACGGGATCGGTTTCATTATCACGGGAGTTTTTTGTGTTTCCATTTAGATACGAGTTTTGGTTCGGGTTCACTTGTCGCGTCGCTCTCCCGACTGTTGTCGATGACTCACTCCTCGCCGCCGTAAGGGAAATCGACACTCGCCTGCATGTCCGCCAGGAGGGAGGAAGTTGACCGCGTGATCGGGGAGGGCAACCACGAGATCGTTTAAAGGCTGAAGTGCGGATTGAGATGGCCTTGGACTTGCGCGTCGAGGATATGGACGGAGGTGGTGCCACCCCCCTCCAACCTCGACCGCCCCCGCCGACGAGGGAGGATGTTGGCGGAAGCGACGGCGCTCGGCACGGCGCGGCATCCCCCCCGGCTCGACGACGCGGTTCCGGGGCACGCGCCTCCTGAATAGGCGCAACCAAAGGGAAACCTCATGTCGCGTACATTGAAGAAAGTTAAACCTCCCATTTACTAACGTCCTCCACGCTGCCTTGTCCTCTAATGCTTACTTCTTTCGCCTCAATCACCTTCATATATTTTAACAGACTCTCCCTCTGGTTCCCAAGGCGCCTAGTTTTATTACTCTTGAGAATCTCTTCAACTTCAAATTTCCGTTACGATATGACTTTTTATTAATGTTCATTTGTGACAATGTGTACATAGATATAACAAATCTTGGACCAAAACAGGTGAAGAGTTGAGATGCGGAGGTTGTAAAGTCATTCGCCATTTCATAATATTTCCCATATTTATTTTTCTCGCATAAGATTTCCTAGAAGACTGTTGTATAAAATTATGAGTATAACATGCTTAGGTATCCAGCACACACTTGCGATACGAGTAGTATCAAGCAGATGCTCCCATCTAAAACACACGGTTATATGTACACAAATTTCCCGGATATAGCGTTAGCAATTTCCAGAAAATTGTGATTTTGTAGCATTTTAAACCGCTTGCCCCGCTGTATTTAATTACATGTGTATGTAGGATTGTGATATAATTGTATTAGTAGCATGCGATAATCATGGAGTCATAAATGATTTTAATAATGAAAAAATGTAATGCAATCGCAACTAAGAATTGAAATTATTGCAAGTAAATTCTCCGCGGCGATAACTTTGTCTCGATTGCTGATAAACTGCTCGCTGAATCTACACCGATTTACATTGTAGGGCTTCTAGTTTATGTCGTTGATATTTTAAAAACTAATACTGTCATATTATTTATGAAGTACATAATTGAAAATGAATTGCGCCCTGAAAATACCAAAGGAAATAAAATTTCGGCATCGGGCTATTTAGATCCTGCTAGGCGGATTTAGTAAGCTTAATTAAACGAGAGAATCAAGTATTAAAAATTTAATTAGCCTGATGAGTGATTTATCATTTCAGATATCGGTTTTTATTTGACAACCGCAAAGACTGACGGTAGAAATCCTTATCGACTCCTGAGTACAACGCGAGAGGATGTGACCCGCGATGATTGCAGCTCCCCCAAAGTGAAAGGTTGCCTAATATCAAAATATCACACACTCCCCTAGTGGCTGGTGATCTAACAACCCCCGTCACATGCCCTTGGAGGATGGCTCCTACCACAAGGATTGACATTTATATCTCACTTGAACCCTTGCACCCTACGATAATGCATGCAAGACTCTCATGTATCGAGGGCGTACAATAATTTTTCCTCCAGTATTTTTGTTGCACTCCGTAACAAAATACGTCATGAAAAAGTGGGTATGAGAATCTGATATTATTTTAAAATAACTACTAGAGTTGACTCAGAGATTTCATGATGAGAAATACTTTTGTATTGGCCTAAATGACTCTGGTCTATTTATTATCAAATTCACGTCGATATCTCTCATGACTATTTTATTTTAAGAATATGAATTTGTCACTCAATTTTCTGTAATATTAATGCTTCTATTTACGTATTCACCTCTACCGTTTGCCTCCTCTGCCCATCGTCGTCGCATCCTTGAGGATATACTGTCCGTCAACGCTCCCGTGCCGTGACTTGCAGGATGCAGGGGGGTTATGTCATGGACCGCTCACTGGCATCGGCCCGTTAGCAGACCGTTCGTGGCTTCCGCGGCCATGGAAACGCCTATCCATCGAGTATCATTTCGGCTCTCGTTTATTTCCTGTCGTCAATGAGAATTTTGAAGCAGGCTGAGAGTTTCACTATCGGTCGCCCTTAACCGGTCGGTGGTGAACACTTGATATTATGCTCCAATATATTCATCAAAGGTTGTAAACGCGTTCATGAACACTTGTTTTCTTTAGTTCAGCAGTTGTGTGGTTTGATCGGTGGACTCCCGACGTTCATGTCACTATTTAGTTTGTTTTATAAATATTCCTTGGTTAAAAAAGACTCATCTTGTTAATGCAAACACGAATTATCACAATGGAAATATCGGAATTTTTGCAAAATTGTTGGGAATATATTGGCACGCTTTGTTTTATAATATGGGCGTAAAAAGAAGTTGTTGGCACAAGCGTGCATGTGGACTGGGTGTAGAGCCTCCATCCCAAGCAACGACATTGCTGATCTAATTTCCGACATTGGGTTGCAGGAGTGTAAACTACAAGCTGATGTGAATGGTTGGGAAAGGCAGTTACGTGCACTGATCCCTATGCCATATGCTGTTCGATTCGAAATATGGGAGCGTGTTATCGAGTTTTTCGGGACACCCTCGTTTATTATGTGATTTTTCGTAAATGTGAAGTGTTCCTTTGAAGGGATACCAGGCGTGACACGTCGTCATTAAAAAAGCGCGGACGTGTACGAGGGTTGAGATTATTTAATCTCCAAATGCGTTGAGCAATGATTTTCCCTGTAAAGAATGCTTACTCGTGATTCGCTTCAAAAATCCGTGCCTTCTGGGATGTTCCCCGCGTGAGCCAATATTAACTTTATTGTTGTCCCAGAAAAGTCGGAGTATGTCATATTATTATGTGTATATTTTCTCCAGACAAGAGCTATGAATCAAAGTTTCTTCTTCCACAGTGAAATCGTTCTGTTTAAAAGAGTTGGCGAAACATAATATAGTATACTCCTCACTCGAAGTTGAGAATTACTAAAACTTGTTTGCAGTAGTAATAATTGGCTTACTTGGGAAATGCGTGCGCCTTGAATTCCAAACGGGTAATAAATGTTGTTATTTCCCCACCGTAGCGCATTAATCACCCGCACTAAAACAGCTGTCTTATACTCTAAAGTACTATCGCTACTTATCTGATTCGTAATTGAAATCTGGAGTTATACGCATGTGCTGTGACTTTTTCCGCGCGAATATTTAAAATTCAGGGCGCGTCTCCTGTTTTGCGGAATAACTTCATTTAAAAATAAATTGCGAATTATATGCTTCAAAGAAAAGGTATCAAGGAAAATCAACAACTTTTTTAAAATGTTTTAATGCTCGAAATAAAATTCCCCCAAAAGTTTTCATTTCATCAAAAAATCACTCTAGTGCCAAAAAGCGCCGGTTTATGTCTCAATGTTCAAGTGCTCCATTGGAATACGGTGTTATCTACTCTTCAGAAAGACTGGTCTCAAAAGGAAAAATATTTAAAGAATTTTTTACCCCCGTCTGATTGCTGTGATATAGCGTCAAGATATACCTTGACCGTTCAACTTTATTTGGGATGTTCTTTCGAATAGATATATAATTAAGCATGGAGTCAATTTTTAATTTATTTTGAAGGCTATTTAAACATACACCAATTAGCTATAATATTATCATTTTGGCTAACTGAGTTTCATTTGTGGTGTTGATTTTTAAGTAAATACCTGTATTTTGTTTGAATTTCATTTATCAGATGTGCAAACGAGTGCGGCGGTCATTGGAAATATCCTCAAAAGCTTTACTATTTATCCTGGTATGTGGCTACTCCATACAGTCCGATTGTGCAATGGCCCCAGCAGTGAATAAAAATATCACGTATTTTTGCACTTTAATAAAGTGACCCCCTACAGCAACACAGCATTGTTTGTTGTTGTCCCGTGTCAAGATTTTACACCCCCATTTGTGTAAATCCAGATGTTTGGCTTTAGTGTTTAGCTTGGGATGTTGTCAGCGTAGTCCTCGCCCAGCGGACGATTTTGCGAAAATTTCTCAGTGATAACTGTTTTGGAATCCGTGTCATTCGACAAGTCTTGAGTGTTTCTCTGTCAATAGGGAAGTTTGGACGGCATGGAAGCTTTTGAAGGTGGCGACGAATTTGACGTCCTCTCCGCATCAAACTTCACTTCAAGTGGTCTTCCTCGAAGAGCGAGGTCGTTCAAAGTTGGGAATTCTGAGAGGAAAATTGGGGCACGTCCGGAAATCAAATTTTGTTGTAAATAGGGAATGACAAAAACTTTGATGACGTTTAAGTACGAGAAAACTATAAATTCGTACTATAAATCGCTTTCTCCACTTTCCAGATGGCCAATTCCAGGTTATTTCTGTGATTCAATTTCTAACACAACTTTGATTATGTGTAGCTTTCGCATTGATCATTTGAAATCGCTCTTTTATCAAGCGTATCGCTGGTTATTTCCCACTTCAATTTGCTACTTCTCTGAAAGATTGTTCTAAAAATTGTTTTCTGTTTTCGGAAAATCAGCACTTTTCTTAGAAAGTCTCCTTCCGTGGAGTGATAATTCTCTTTCATCGAATCACGATTGTTCCTTAGTTTTTTTGGTTGATGGAGGAAACTGTATATTTAAGGAAAATTCACAAATATAGGTCTTTGTTTGAAGGGAAACAATGCAGTGACGGCTTTCGCTAGATTATGATATAATCACAAAGATTAAGGACTCGAAACGAGTTTTTTCACCACCAACATGATATCTGGTGCTATTTTAAGTGAAGATCGATTAGCGGAGTTATTGAAGTTACAGTGCTTTTTTTCTTTTCTTTCTTTGTGCTATCACTATTTAATTCAATTCACGTAGGAGGCAATTTCTTCACCCACGGTTTCTTAGGCCTTTTCGTACTAATGAATAGTGCAAAATGATTTTGTTCTTTATACTTCGAAGGCTTATTCTTATAATAACTGTTTAAAAATCTTAAGGCTATCACTAATATTGTTAATCTACTGATTTAAGTAGGTTTTAGATGTACGAAACGCAAGCTACCAAATGGTGCAGTGAAAATTCCCTTACGTCTCCTAAAAAAACACAACGCAAAATCCAACATCACGGCAGGACCCTCTTCAATTCCTCATACTTCCTTCCTCTCTTCATTCCGTCCAACATCCTATTTCTGCCCCTTCCTCGTTTGCCTTACTCGTTCTCTCCTCTATGGTAGTCATCAACATCCCATTTGCATATACTTTACATCCATTTTTTGTCTCCTTGTGATTTGTCCCGGCAATCCCCTCTCTCTCCTCGCTCACCACACCCAGCACCTTCTCGTTTGTCTTCCTTTCGGTCAACTTCACCTCCTCCATCATTCTCCGCACCCACATTTCAAAAGTCTCGAACCTACTTCTGTTATTCTGATTCAATGACCATGTTTCCGCGCCGTACATAACCACGTTCCATGTCAAAGTTTTGACGAACCTTTGCCTAAATCAATTCTTCTCCTTATGTCCCCCCTACCACTTTGACCAATTTGGGTCAGAACACTCCGAGATAGGTAAACTGTTTCACTTGCTCAAGTTTTATTTGTTATTTTAATCTGGTTAAAATCTATGGCTAAAATTATGTCGTGAATCTAGTTCTAAATTGTGAAGTGTTTTGAAGTTTTTATATATTTAAAATATTTATACATGTGCATTGTAAAATTCCTCTTCTGTCCTCCTCAGTAACGTACTAATTACTCGCGTGTTTAATGAGGATTGCGCAATGGCATGGCGATTGAATCACTCATCGAGTGCTCGACTCATTAACGCTCCGTTTTTACAGCGATGCTGCGATTTGTTTGTTTACTTTTGTGCTCCTCGCAAAAAAGGCGTGCTTTGATCGCAGAGTTTAAAATAAACTTTTTAAATAAAATTAAATTGGAATCCATTAATTAATTAATGGCATACGATCAGTGCTTCTGGAAGGAATTAGTTTTCGTGTTACTTCATTGTTGTAATTGTAGAAAGATTTGTAATTGTTGTAAATATTTTATTACCCTGTGATGAGATTTGAATTCCTTGTGACTTAATCTAATTATCAATCGTAAAACATTCGCGGCATAAGGTACGTCAAATAAACGTCAGTCATCTGGATTTGTGTTTTTTTTTCAAGTTCAAAACCATTGTTTTGTTAATTTTTATCTGAGAATTAGCTACATTCGGACTTGTAAAGAGTCATTAAGTAGAGTGGAAATACGAATCCGTCTACTTTTATGAGTTTGCCGTTCAAATTACATTACTTAAGCGAGCCTTAATGCAAAAAATCTTCATTTTACTGTCTCGTTTGTTTTCACATGGTTTATAATTTTTTTCTTTGAACGTGCTTCCACTAAATCCATCAAACTCGGTTTAAAGAGTATACTAAAGGCTAACCGTGAAACTTTTTAAAAAACGTGTCTTTTTAAATGCTTTTCACAGATTCTTCCTTTCGATATTCTAGACGTATATTTTCTGAGTAACGCTGAATTTTCATGGTGATTGCCGTATGCTTGGACGGTGCTCTATCTGGCAGTTTCTTCTAGAGGTACCAACTATTTTCAATCTAAAGTGCGAAGCTCAGTGCTCATGCATCACTATCGCACTTCAAACGCTCCAAGGCCGAAATAAACGGTGGAATTTCTGCATTATCTTCATTTATTGCGTAAGCAGTAAGGGTTTCGCTTTGCTGTCCTGAAGTTTACCTCAGGCTAGATGGTTAGCGGCCAAGCTAATCGGGAACCCTTTCAAAATTCAATTACAATGAACTACATAAAGTATTTTTATCGTGCCACAAGAGCTCTAATATTGAGCACCACTCTTACTGTGCACGACTCTTACGTGCTGTTCTGGCTTTGTGCTCCTTAAATTCTGGGAATTTTATTTCCTTGTTCAAAAGACCGATGCCGTTGGAGTAATAAATTAATTTCATTCATCGCGAGGCAGAGTAGTGAATGCTGGCTGTGCCCTTTGGTGTTCTACAAGTACGTGCTTATTGTATGATATGATGCAAACCCGGCTGTCTCCTGCGTTCTCGTTCCCTCTTCCTCAGGAAGATTTGCAAGGCATTTTGCAGGCATTTTTCATTCGTGTGCTGCGCGTGTTCCCAGAGTCATAAGCTCCTCAGGAAAATGATCTCCGGGAAAATAAATTGTTGGGAAAGAGGGGCGCTTTCTGCTCTTTACTCTTTTTGCTGCTCAGAAGGCTGAACGGCATAAAAACAAAGGTCCCTTGTCTTGCTGGGACCTCAAGCTCCAAATATAAAACAGACAGTAGTCATGATATAGTAGAGTTGCTTTTGCGTCTGAAATAGCAAGTCATTCGATACCGCCTAGTACGATAAAAATGTATTATATTTAAAAATAGATATAGGTATTGATTTATAGCCCTGAAATCATATTGCTCGTGTTAAATGCGCTTTCGGATGAATTGGCCTTTCGCTTATCTTGCTAGAATATCTTCTCCGCAGTCTTTGAATAAAAGGTAGCTAATTTTAGTATAAATTGTCTAATAATAA
The DNA here is from genome assembly GCF_022747635.1 of Hetaerina americana. Classification (NCBI taxonomy): domain Eukaryota; kingdom Metazoa; phylum Arthropoda; class Insecta; order Odonata; family Calopterygidae; genus Hetaerina; species Hetaerina americana. The sequence goes on from NW_027287095.1 coordinate 89,174,323, forward strand.
TCCAAGAGTTCAGTATTTAAAGAGCGAATAAGGAAAAATGTTGGGCATAGCAGTGATGTGATATTGAGGATTGACTCAACCACGATGACTGTGAGATATCAAGCATTGCTTGGTCATTGTTTTGGGATGACAATCAGTATGCCTTGCAATTTCTGGGAGATAATAGCGATATAAATAGATTGATTATCGACAAAAAGTAGATAAAATAGGTAGGCAGGGGAGCCTTTATGTAGCATATTCAATCGGGCAAGTGATGCAGCTAGAATAATGGTGAAATATTTAATTATGATCCCAATGTTATTCCATGAGCTGTGAAAATTCCTGCATAATTAAGCGTGTGGTAAGAGATCGATTCAATTGCTATGAAATGAGTCAAATTACTGATTAAGAACTACATTTCAAAATCAATAATTACTAAAAATAAATATTTATCGATGTGCGTTCTATTTGATCCCTCTCAATTGGTTGGTGGTTCATTCCGCTAACTTACTGCATTCCAAAGTTTTGACATTCTAAAATATGGCTACCGTGTCGATTTTTTCTAACCTTACGATTGCTCTTAAAGTATTGCCTGTGCCAAATTATATTTTTATTTATGGAGTTTATTTTTTTGAGGTTGTCAGTGTGTGAGAAGCATTATGTTTGGAGCAGAATTGAGGAACATTCCAAGATAAATACCGATGCCGTTCATGTCCTGCACCAACCTCACAGGGCCCGTCGATTTTAAATGTTCCGTACCCTGTTATAAATTATGGCTTATAATCAAAACATCCCCAACTTGGATTTCGTCGTGGGTTTCTTGTTTTCGCTGTATTAAACCTAGGGCGATTATTTTCGCTATCGGTTTGAATATCCGGGAATAGGATAATTTAAGGGTGGAAATAGTTTAATTTCTTTCAAACTAATCTTGGAAACAAATAATTTTTATTATCTCAAAAAGTCATAAAATAATAGCATTATTTTTCTCATATCAACGAAAAATCCGAGGCATACAGGGAAAGTTTCGAGAATGGACCAGCCCTGTGATGTGTTTCCAAACTCGCACAACCTCGCTTCCCTTTGACACCGGCTGCCTTGACCTCGATGCGCAGTAACAATTGATGAACAGAATGCCCTTTGAACCCGTGGCATCTAATGCATCCAATCCTGTTGTGAATTTTTTTTACTATTGGTCAGAGGCATTGTAGTGCTTAATGGGTGGCCATTCTTCAATCAATAATTAGTTGACGCTAAAACGCGCAAAGTTATAGTGAATGATCGCAACCTCTGCTTAAAACTAATCGTTCGATGTCATAATGATAGGAACTTTCAATCTGTTGTGGACTGGTTACGCATTATTAAAATTGAGAACGCGGTTATCTTGAAAGCTAATTAAGTATTATATCTAATTCTTATGTGTAATGCTGTTAGGGGTGAATGTTCAATGAAAAATGATCTTAAAGAATATATGCTGTAGAACAGTGCGTTTGACCTTGATTTTCAGTGGATCTTCCAAGGTTCCTGGGCCGCAGTACGTATTGGAGTTTATTTAACATTGGAATAAAGAGTGCGCGGCGCATATTGTCAAATATCTTTTTTGTCATCGATGATGGATATTAATTAACCAAGGATGAAGAGAATGTAGAGTTGGCGGCTCGTCAGAAATTGCACCTGGGGCGTGGCTGTCCGGAAGTCCCTTAACAGGGATGATGATACTTCTACGCAATTGGTGAACCAGAGTGTTTAAATGAATGCAGCACTATACGGTAATTGAGTACTTGCCTACGGCGTGGGAGACCAGTACTCAAACTAGCGCACGTAAATGTTGCTCTTTATTTCTGCATCCTCAGAGTATAAAAAAGAGTATAAGATAAAAATTCTTATCGCTGTTAAATTAAGAATTTATCCGTTTTGTCGGAGAGGTTACGTAATCATCTGCTGGCCCGATAGATCGCTGGCATCGGGCGTGGCTATCTTGTTTTGTGGTAATTATCGATGGTTGCCCATAGCAATCCTTTTCACTTAACGTGAATCATTGAGTGGCGGTTCTTAAGGTGGCGAACGCTATCGTTTTAATTTTGATAATAGGATACTTAATGAGAAAGGTAAGGTAAATCTGCAGTGTGACCTTTTAAAGATTGAATTGATCGAATAAAACAAGGTATCAATGTGAAAAAAATACAAGATACCTGCATGAAAAAATAGAATTGTACAGAGTTTAAAGAGGAATCTGAATTTTAAGCGGGAAAGATGTGAGATTTGAGTGTTCTATAATATAAATTCAAGGCAAAAGATTTCCGCGATTTTGTTTATTATGCAGATAAGAAAAGAGGAGAGTAAATGATGTAATAATTAATATTCAGTATTGGTCATGATGTTAAGGTAAAGAATAATGGAAGGTAAGATTGAAGGGAAAGAAAGGCAGGTCTAAATAAAATGCTGGCAAAGTGTCGAACTGCAAAAATAACTTTCTTTTAAAGAAACACGCGCACAAATCTCCCCTATGTATCAAAATCTTCAAAATCTCATTAACATCCTTACTTAACATCCCTGTCATCAATTCCCTGCCTGGGAAAGCTTCGTTACCGAACGCAATCCTTCTTCCAATGACCCTACTTGAGGGGTTTCGAGATGGTAGAAGAGGCTCCATGGTCTCAATCTCGCCCCAAAATAAAGACGAATATCTATCTCTCTGCTACGATCTTTGACCATTTCGGTCCAAAACACTGACGAGATTGGTAAAATGTTCCCACTGCGCTCAATATTTAACTTAGCTTTCCTCTTTCTCGGAAATCGCACACATTTGTTTTGTTCACATTGCTTTTTTCATCCCTTATCCATCGCACTGATATTCGAATGCGCTCAGCAATGCTTACAACCCCTCGGTGACGGGTCTGAATGGAGGGCAGCGACAAATTAAATTTAGGGAATCCCTTAAATACAAGATGGGTGTGACCTCTGACCGATGGAATACCGATTATATAATCAGCTATTAGTACATATATTAATTAGTGATATAATTCTTCTCTCAATTTAAGTTCGGGGTGAGAAATTGTCAAAATTCATCCTACTTGATTTAAGGGCGACCACACTGTACATGTAAAATCCCCCGTTGACCCCTCACATCCGGATGCCCTTTAAAGGTTAAAGGGAAAAAAACGGTGGGCATACGAATACGCCTACTCGCGGATCGACCCTCCCACCTCCAGGGGTCTTCTTTGTCTCTCCTACCCTGTCACACCCCCGCGCATGAAGCCCCTGGCACGTCACATGGGGTGAGGTGAGAGACAAAGATGGAAAAGCACCCCCCAAAGGCGGCCGTCCATCTATTTCCTCCTACCTTTCCTTTCGCCCCGGATCACCCTCCACCCCACCCCCCGGAGTTCACACCCACGCCTTGGCGCGATCGATTGGCCCACGCGGAAGGAGGAGGGCACGCCTCCCATGCCCACCCCTTCCAAAGTGCACCGGGGCCGACCTTGGCCCTTTTCGGCCCCGGGAAGAGCGTCCTCCCTCCCACCCACCACCGTCCCCGCCCCCTCTGCCAGGCTTAAATTCTACAGGGGGAGGGGGTCCTCCGAATTGCGTGCCACGATGTGACGGCGCGGTTGCTTCCTTCGCCCCCTTCCCCTCCGCCACGCCCCCCCTCCGCGGCCCGCGAGCCCGGCCCCGACCTTGTCGCGCGCCAAGGTTGCGAGCCGACCGGTGATGCATCGTCCCCAATTCGGAGGCGACTGAAATCCTTCGGCCTTAATTCCTCTCTAGAGTCGCGCGATCGTGTGTTTATCAAAATGGCTTGTGGTCATTCCGGAAAGAAGAACGAAGGCGTTCATTAAGAATGGCGAATTGACTATTTGTGTAATATTTACGAGGGAATAACGCTCACGAATGATGTTTGCTTCATAGTAGAATGAATGAAACGTGTACACGTATTACAAGAGACTTTTTTTGAAAGGCAGTTTCCACTTAGCAAGATAATTAGTTTCCACTTAGCGGAACACTTAATCGTTTATTAATTTAGGGTGGAAAATATGTCTTGACCCTTCTCGTCCCCTTGCTGAGCATTTACTAATTTACGAGCAGGATTCAATGCAGGTTGTGTTTTCCCCTTCTCTTTCTGGGTTTCTTTACCCAATGTTTTCTTTTGGCTTGAGTTGACGACAATTGGCTTGCGTTGACGACAAACAGCGTGAATTTGACCTACCCAACTTTCACCGGCAACTTCTGGGTGATTTCCACACCCGTGCGCCGCGAAACCGAAATGTAACACGAGGTGCTTTCAACTAATTAGGTCGCCAAGTATTATCCTCGGCACTGGGAGCTGCTATTGAAGTATCTACATCTACATCTACATCTACATAATACCCCGCAAGCCGCCGCAAGGGGTGTTAGGTTACCAACCGTAAAAAGGAAAAATACCACATGCAAAAAAACAACACGGAAAATTACACCCACAGCAGCGCACACACTCATGCAAAAATCCCTTCATCCAATACTCATGCAAACACATATACCGCAAAACAACTAAAAAACTGCACCCCATGATGCAGCACGAAAGCCATCCTACAACACGGAAGCCAGGACACAACAAGCAAGAAATTGAAACACCACATGAAAATGCACCACGAAACACTCTACCCCCAAAGAGTCTCTAAAAGGCAGGGAATGCGACCCAACGTTGCAGGTAGCAGGAATTTGCCCCCGCGGAGAGGGACGAGGGATTGAAAGGGAAACTTAAAAACAGATGAACAGAACACGAATGAGGTCATTCGGAAAGAATGGGTTATTATAGCAAAACACATAAGGTTAGTGGAAGAGCATGCATTTAAATACAACTAATTATTTTTTAGACGCTGAGGGTGGCAAGTGGAATTTTTGCTATCTATAACCCTGCAGTTGCTATCCCGTATTGTCCGTGGGAAGAAGGAGTCCTTGAGTCGGCTAGTTCTGGCATCTATTTCCCGAATTTTATATGCATGATCCAAGCGACTAATGTATGTAGGAGTACGAATAATTTGCGAGACCACGGTGCTGAAACATGCGGATCTAAATTTATTTAATAATTTCAATCTTGCATTGAATCGTCTCTCAGCCAATGATTCCCACCCCAAATCCATGAGCATTTCGGTGACGCTTTGCGTTTTATCGTAGGAATTTTTTACAAAACGGGCTGCCCGGCGTTGAACCTTCTCAATTTCCCGAATGAGACCTTTTTCACTCGGATCCCACACGCTGCATGCGTATTCTAAATGAGGCCTTACAAGAGCGTGGTAACAGCGTTCCTTGACCTTCGAGTCACTTTTGCCGACAATGCGTCTAATGAATCCCAATTTTTTATATGCTTGACCGCAGACTTTACGTATGTGAGTCCCCCAAGTTAAGTCTTTTGTGAATGTGACACCTAGGTATTTTACCGTATCAACTAATGCTAGGTCATCTCCAGCTAATTTGTAAGCAAATCCCGTTGATCTTTTAAAGAAATTTACCACTGAACATTTATTATAATTTAGAGTCAATCCCCAGTTAGATCACCATTTAGTAATGCAATCTAAATCCTGCTCTAGAATAAAACGATCCTCATCCCCAGATATCTCCCGATAGATCACCGTGTCATCCGCGAACATCCTAATTTTACTTTTCACTTCGCGGTTCAAATCGTTAACAAAAATCAAGAAAAGCAACGGCCCGATCACACTTCCCTGAGGTACCCCCGACGTGACTCGAACGCTGTCGGAACTAGCGCCATCAAGGACTACCCTCTGTTCCCGCTCTGAAAGAAAATCTTTAACCCAACTTATGGCGCCCTTGTTTATACCCGCGACCTTTAATTTATGAATGAGTTTACCATGTGGGACCTTATCAAATGCCTTTTGAAAATCTAAGAAGATGGCATCCACTTGCCTACCTCTCTCACCCGATAAAAGTAAATCATGTGTAAATAGTCCTAATTGGGTTTCGCAGGAGCGGGTTTTCCTGAATCCGTGTTGATTGTCACTTAAAAAGTTAATATTGTCAAGGTGTCTCATTATTGAACTGACAATTATGTGCTCTAAGATTTTGCAACAGATAGAAGTATGAGATTGTGCTTAAAATACGCGGGCACTCTTTATAATTACAATGCATAAGTGGCTGCTCGAGAAATGGAGACTTAAGACTGTACCGTAGAGTTCACTGGGTTTGAGTGGCCGGCCCTGGATTGAGAAGCGTTTTCGAGACTAAAAATGGCATCGTATAGAAGAGCGTGCCAACTAGTTGTCTCCGCTTTCGTCGTTTAACCCCATCGTAGTTCATCGTCATTTGATTGAGGCATTTATTCATTTAAAGTTTTTTTATTGGGGCGAGATTGAGACTGTATAGTCAGTCCCTTCTTCCACGTAAGTACAACATTGAAGACAATTACAAACACCCGTGCCCTAGGTGGAGGAAAATCGGCATAGGGGAGAATCGAACCGTGAGATATGGTTTGGCTCGCGAGAACGTTACTGAGACAGAGAGAGAGAGGGTGATGGTGTTTTGGATGTGTATAAACTGTGCGTTTGTCGAGGCGAAATTTCAAAGAAGACGGAACGGCGTGTGGCATCGAAACCAGTAAGCCTCTGCAACGGCCCAGCCGGTTTTTCCTGTGGGCGGAAATAATTACCCACAGAAGCATTCTCGGCAGTCTGAATCGACCTGGGGAAAACTGCGTGCGTCCCGAGGGGGATTATTAGAAAAGTCACTGATGATTCAACTCTATAATGGTATTTGCAGTTTGTCGGAAAAAATCAGGAATTCTTAGACTTTAACGCACAATGCAACGGAGTTCTCATGTCTTAGCAGTCATCCCAATCCCCCGAATAAGAACACACCATTCGGTTAGGACCGCTTAATTTAGAGTTTCGTCATCTATTAGTCGAGATCTACGCCTTCATTATTAAAATAAGACCGAAAGAAGTTTAAATTTATACCGGTATTTACAAGTGCTTTATTTTTACCTTTCTGAATGTTTTTGACATACCTGAACAATGAAGGGGATAACATTCATCTAAATCTACATCGTCACCCCGCAATCACGCAACAAGGCGTGTGGCAGGGGGTGTCAGCACCAAGTTGAAAATGAAAGGGATAAGGGAGAGGAAGAGTGTTTGAAGGGTTAGAAAAAGGGAAAAAACATCCTCTCAAAATCCCTGTAAAATGTGCGTCGTGGTGTAGACCCCATATACACGCTAATAAAGGTGGGGTAAACCCATATATACGGAAAACCCTGTTCTAAACAAGTGTTAAATTCAGCCTCTATGGTAGAAGCTGTTGGCTATACGCAAAAAGAGGGAATGAAAATGAACCGCAACCACTTCTGCGCTAGGCCACCGCAAAATCTAATCCGTTGTGGCTACATCAAAGAGATTCCACCTTCACAAGTCCAAAACGTTCTGATTTCTAAAACTTGCAGATAAGTTCTGATTTCTAAATCTTGCATTGTATTTTAATTAACTGATTCAACAGAAAGCAAAAAATATAACCAGGCGGAGGGATAGGTGCCTCATTGGAATACTTTTATGTATCGGACGGCATAAGTAAGGGTTCATTAGGGGGAATCAGTGTGGACAGAGATAGACTGGGGATTAATGCAGGGTCGTCCGGTAGGGATTTGGCATATTTAATCAGAGAAAAATAGGCTAGCTAAAAATCTATTTTTTCCATATTGAGCCCTTATAAAAATCTATATTCAGCCCTTGCGTGCTGGATTTTTTATTTTTTTTAATTTTTCCTTAAAAGTATTTTCACTGGGTGGCTTTTCTACGTCATAAAGAAAACATTTGAAGAAAATTTCAATTCTCTGTTCGTGTCCTGGTCAATTTTTTCGTTTCCAAGCAGTTTCCTTTTCAAATAATTCTAAATCCATTTCACGAAAATAAAGCGTATCAGATGGCATCTTATCTGATCCTCATACTTCCCTTACCACTCTCCTTTCATGTCGGAAACCCACGAACAAGGAGTCAATCTTAGTACGAGAAATAAATCCTACGAGAAGTCATAGAGGGGATGACATAAAAGGCGTGGCTTTTTCAGATATTACAACTGCTCCCCACCATTTCCTCCTCTCCCGTATGTTCCTCCATCCTTGTTGTGGATACGGACTGTGTGTGTGTTTGTGTGCGGGAGGTCCTTGTGCGTTCGATAGGGAAACAACATCAGTCCAAGGGCGAAGGAGTAATCGATCGCGTATATTATTTTCAGCCGCCTGGCCACCAGCCCGCGGAAGAGTCATTTTTAAGTCGGAAGGAATAAATTGCGTATCGTGCCCGGAATAAATTATCGACGGCCCCGCTCGATTCCCTCCCGCCGCGCCGGGGGGAGAAGGGGAGAGGGGCAAGTCGGCGGGCGGGGGACACTTGAAATGCGTGTGTCAATGGATTTTCACTTCAGCCACGGTCGCGGACGAGATGCGACGCGCACCTTCTCATTGCATCACTTAGTGATTCCTCCGATGACCTGCCCAAATCGGGAAACCATGCTTCCTTTGATCCTTATTCGGAATGTTTTTGTTGTTAAATGTTTCAGTCATGAAGCCGTCTCGGTTGCGAATTTATTGTTATCCACTTGGCCACGCATGGTGTGGACAAAGGAAATCGTTCTCTTGACCTCACATTGCGAATACCCTATACATTCATGTACATGACTCTTACCTATAAAATATCATTCCTCTGTGATTTCCCATAAAATCAAGAAATGCTCATTCATTTTCCATGTACTCACACTGTCCATCTCTTTGTATTGAATTATTTTGCTAATATATTGTATTAGTAAAAATTATTGTCCGATAATTTTGTATCTTTCTCATTTCACGAACTCTCGTCTTCCTTTTCCTTGTAACTTTCGGGAAATCACGGAAGAATTCTTCCTCGATCCGGTCTGCGCTATTAATAAATGGGACTTTGGAAATGGTGATTTTATTCAGAAGGTAATTTTTGCGAGCTGATGTAAAATGATATCAGGATGGGTGTATAAGTTTCTGAGAAACCTCGTTAGACGTGATTGTGTCGTAATCTGCCGCTCGAGAGATATATTTCAGTCGGCGTAATGGAACAAAAATTAATACCTCATTATAATTTACTTATACAGTTAATGGCACTCCGTCATCCTTTCTTTACCTTTCGTGTTCATCTGTAACAGCTGATTCTGAAGAGTCCCTAAGTTAATCAGCTGTGTTTTTTTTTAATATCGCCGTTTAAATTTAATAATATCGCCATGCTGTGATTACGATTATTTTAATGGTTGAATTAAATTGTCGATTAAATCTAAATATTTTCAAAGAAATGGAGGAATTCAATAGCCTGAGGACTGCTGTAGAAGCTTGGTTTAATTTCACGTATTAACCTCGCGGAATATCTGCTATTCATATCTTTCGCATAACATTTGTTTCGATATTTCATTTTCTCTCGCAATCTGGCGGTGAAAATTTGTCAATTGTTACCGAATCTCTGATTCGCATATGTTGGGTCATCAGGGTTGAGGAAGGAAGAGAGCATTTGCATTTGTGCCAAGGCATTTAGGCAGCTTGGAGGCTGGCAGAAGTCACAAAGAGATGATGGAGAAAATAATGTAGGACAAGAATAATAAGGAAGTTTTTCGTGATTCTTGGGAGTAAAAAGTCCTCGGGGAATGTCAAAAACCTTCCTTTAACAGACAGAGTACCTCTATGAAATGAGTAATCCACAAAATAATCACTGCGGGAAGAACAGCAGTTTTGCATGAAATTAGGTGGCTGATATTCTGGATTGTTTATTGACAAAACCTGCTTAGATTGTCCTTGATATTGTCTACTACATTGTCATCTAGGCCATTGACTCAAAATACCCCTTGAGTTGTATACGTAGCGCAGTTTTGCGGGATGACGACAATTTCCACCCGTGCTTCTCTTGCACGGTGACTTGCATTCAGAATCGTTCCGAACTCCCTCGAGATAGGATAGTTGCTCGAACACTTGAAGAACGGTAGTACCCTTCGAATCGTAATATTATTCCGTAAATTGCACAGGGAGCGAAATGAGGTGTGTGTATCCATGGGAAATTGGAAAGCGTTGTTTTGACGTCCTGTGTTCAGACTGGTGCCGTATTAAGTTTGAACTAAATGTTCGCTGAAATAGCAATGCGTTTCAGAGTGGTAATGAATGTGCCTTTTTATTGTTTCAGTTTCCGAAGGACAATGTTTCCTATGTATCACCTTTGGATATTACCCGATTCCGTGAATGATTGCTCTTTTTGAGCACATTTGTTTATATCAAGTATTTGTGGGACCCTTGCGGACATATTTTGAGACAAAATGTATCGATATTTTTGTAGGAAATAATCTCGTTCTTCGGAAAAACTAAAGCCCTGTGTCTTAAGCTTAGTAAACCTAAACCCCTTCCTTTTGAGGAGGGGGAAAAGATTAGCAATGAAAGGAGGGTAGTTTACTCCGGACTTGGACTCTGATCGTGCGACTTCTCGTGTCATAAATAATGAACATTCCACTCAGTGGCGAAAGAAAGCGATCCCCCTTGCCTTGCTGAAATATTCAACGTCAGTCTCCCCGACTTGAGGAGCTCTCAAAGACGACGGAGTTTCTTGGGCACCGTAGTTATCAATTACGTCAACTGCATCGATGGCATTCTTGGGTGATCCTGGATAAAAATTACGTTGATAACTTGAAGTAATTTTGAAGATTCCTTTGTGAATTCTCTCGGTTTGGCAAACTGATTATAATCGTTGGCTCGACGTAAGTCTGTGAATCAGTCACAGTTTACCTGAGGCATTTTTATGTACTAAACGCCGCAGGATTGATTCAGCAACGTTCAAAGGTCACGATCACGTTTATAGGAAAGAACAGGTGCGGACATTTATGTAAACTGCAGTTTGTTCAACTGCAATCGCGCATAAAAATGAAAAATCGATTGGCTGGGTGCACATCGTTGAGAAATTGTTGAAATGTATGTATTCTTTTGTATGTTTTTTTTCCGAAAAGGCTTTGAATGACTGTCATGGTCTTATATGTGAGCTCTAAAGCTTTCTTTTTTTTATCCTTTCATAGATTAACCAAAGTCAATAAAACATATCAGGATATTCTTCAATGTGTAATTTTTACGCATGTAAATCCGAGAATCAGATAAAAAATTTCGTGTTTTCTATTTGGTAATTTCTCAAATCGGATCCAAATTGGCGTTTAAATCCAATGCAAGTATTTACTTGGTTTCCTCTAATGTGATTTCAGGTCGCTCGAGTGGTTAAAATTGCACTGGATATACGTACAATCCGAAGGCATCACGTTAATGAGAAAGCGCACGAGATGGCGGGAGGGTGGGGGAGGCTTTAAACCAACAATTGGCATGGGGAAGGGGGTGGTGGAATAGAAGTGGTGCTCCGCTGGGCATGTCGGGTTCGCACAAGGCACAGGGCGCGTCCTTTAACACCGGGCTCGTTTCTCTGGTTACCTTCGACCTTAATCACACTCCCTGGTCGCCCTTCGCGTGACGCCGGCTCCTATTTTCCGGTGTTCACGTGAAAAGAGGCGCCGGGGCGATGTTCCCCCACGCCCCCTATTCTAGAATCCTCCTCCCCCCCTGTGGAAGTGAGTCCTCACCCTTCCCAGAGGTCATGGGGTCACGTGGCGTCGCCACAGTGCGAAGCCCCTTACTCGAAGCTGCGCATTGAGAGCCCCGTGCAGGGACCGACTCTCGACGCGGTCACTCCCTCCGCGAAACTTTCCGCCTCCCGTCTTGAATCAAGGAGGCTGCGGTGCAATGCATCGCACCGGAACTAAATCATTATCTCTAATCTAATCTAAGTGAATTTGGCAAGAGAGAGTGTCATCCGATCGGACATTGACTCCTCATCATCGCTACTCATTCCAAGTCGACCCTTTTCGCGCCAATGTTTTCGTTCCTTTGTAGTTATTTCCTCCGTCGTTTCACTCGCTCCTCGTGATTTCCTCTTGCCCTTGCTCCCTTGACCTTCCCTTTCATGGATCCTACCGTAACTGTCTTCACTTGGCCCCCTTCGTTCTTCCTTACGGTGATCGGCATCTCCCCTCAGCCATGAAGGAACTTATTTTCATTAGTCGCTCGGTCTGGTCATTTCTCTTATAACATTCCTGCTATGCTTCACATTGCTGTCGATTCTAATAGCCGCGCCACTGCTTTCACTCTCGTCTGAATCCCGCAGAAGAGAAGTCTGTGTATATGAACTGAATTTTATAAAGTCTTTCTTTGTCAAAACTAGTGCTTTATGAGTGATACTTGATTTTCATTGACGGCTTCATCAAATATCGATATACATAGTCTAATATTTCTCCTCCTTACTGCTGCCTACTAATGCCAAGAACACCAAAAATATTGAAGCCGGGGAACGTAAGAAAAACAGCCACCATTGAGTGTTTTTGCGAATGTTAATTTTTTGAGTTTTCCCAAAGTACATCCCTCCTCCAGGTGTTGCGACTATTGGCGAACCAAATAATTGCGTATAGTTAATTTTTTTCTTGTCGATAAAATTTCATTTAATTTAGAATGAAGAATTCCAAATTATATATGCGATTGGAATAGCTCTTTTTCGCTCTATTTAAGAGATTAAAAAAATGTGAAATGTGAATTCGTGGAAGAAATAAATTGCTCTCATCAAAAAGTTGTCAAAAATGGCAATGGTAAATCGATGTAACCATTAGATTTGATCCATGTGGTACATGTTACGGGTATTTACTTCAGAATATTCAATGGTCTTGGGATGATGAGCGTTTGTCACTCATTTTGAATTAGCCTGAATGAGACGTGTTTGTCTTTCGAAACAACAAAATTCCCCCTCTATTGTGCGTTTTTGGTCAAATGAGAAAAGTTTCTCGGCCCTTTTCGCTCCAAGGCACACCGGGAAGCGAAAAGCCACTTTCATTAGAACATCCCTGGTGATCATTCAAAATAAATCTTGCCATAACGTGTAAATGAAGTTTCAGAATTTTAGGGATAACATCATTCATCTGCATGTATTCCTTTCGCTTTTAAATTTAAGATTTTAATAAAAAGAGCTTAGTAGTGGAAATGCTCTTGGAAATTTCCGCCATCACTGTTCTCCCTCTCTCTCCGCTGATGATTGAGTGCATTTCACCAGCTTGGTGAACTGCGTACTTCCAGTGAGGAAGTTTGATGAATAGAACGCGTGTTTTTGGGCGTAATTGATTAGTTATTTGCTGATTTCTACAGAATGATGTACAAAAATTGTAACCCCTAAGAAATACCTTAAGTTGCCTGGTCTTTCAGAATTAATCTTACGTTTGTACCTTTTATTGAATTATATAGGAATTTAGTTGTCTTTTTTGAATGCTTAGAGAACTTATTTAGCTCAATACTTTTAGTTAAATGGAGCCAATCCATTCTCCCCAATTAGTTAATATGTGCATGTGCTCATAATTTTTCAATCATCGTGTGAAATTCCAATATTCACAACAGAAATATCTGGATGACTTAAAAGTAAGTTTGAGCGGTAAATGATCCATCGAGTGTCTGGCTAGGGTTATAAAATGTAATGAGGACTACGTCGTAATTGTGTCCAATTGAAATCCTTGCCGTATTCTTATTTTTACGGCTACGTGTCGTATCTTCCCACCTTATCTTCACCGTTCCTATCTTCGTATCGCAATGCCCTGTCATGCCGTTGGCGTGGTAAGGTGCAATTATGAAGCTGAAATCTGCAACAGATTTATAAAATGAATAAATCTCTCCCGCCATGAGCAATGTGTCCTTGGCTTGACTCTGACCCAGAGCTAATTATACCCCTTGCGACATACTCGGGCCAAATCCTTGTATGATTTTGGCCCAAGTGCCTCATTCCCAAGGCCTACCTCACATGTAGAAAATAAGGAAAGGCACTGCATAGAAAATTGACCTTCATGTCTAAATACTAATATTAAACTAATTCTTTTCTTGCAACTTGTGAATATTTTTGCTCATAAAATAATGTCCTTCTCCGAAATAAAAATCTCCCAATTCTCAGAAGGAATTTTCGGCCTTGCAATTTAACTGAACGCGTGAAAATCACGGTAATTAAGCCTAATTTTGGTTAGAATGTTAGATGAGGGTAATAATCGCTTTGCACAAAGCCTTAGGGTGAGTGAAATCTACGCATCGGAATGGGGGCACACCAGATCTCTTCCTCGTGTAACACCTACGGTTTTCTACGGGGAGGCCCCACGAACCGCAAGCGGCTTGGTCGGAGCCGAGGGCATCTCAAAGAGCCGCCTGGTTTTGAACTCAGGATCTACCGATCAACAGTCGGGGACTCGGATCACTGACCGATCACATTTGGCTGATCAAAATGTTGCATTTATTTTCATATTTTCCATGACCACTTTTGAAAAGTGCCGTTGATATAATCATGATAACGAAAGGATTCATCCATTGGAACGCTAGGATAAGGATCTAATGAGTCGTCAAACCAATGTCTGTCCTGTTTATTTGAATCGGATCCCTTGCAAAAATTAGACGTTCGACTCAAATAATTATTTTTATGGTATTTAACCAAGCGACGCTTTTCCTTCAACCAAACTAAAATCTGAAGAAGGCAAACGTCTTGGTAAAAATGGACGAACTGCATTAGGTTATCTGGTGTTGTTGGGCGTACATAATTTTATACATCTATGCATTGTGCAGGCGAGTAAAAGTTTTCAATGGAGTTGTCGAAATCAGTCTACATGGCATGCGGATCAAATAACATACAGTGCGGTTAATTAACTTCATCTCCAAACAGATGCGTAAATATTGGGAAGAGAATAATGATTCAATATTGTGAGAATCCAGATAGCATTAGCCTTTTGTCATCTAATTTTTAAACAAATTTAGAACTTCACTTAACGGTCAATAAACACCAAATGATTCTTGTGTGGTGGTCCGCACCACCCTTTGGAAGTGAGAAGAACGGTAGTCACGTGTCCTTTTCTTGAGTCCGCGTCCATTTTAGCAAATCCCTCCGATAGCCAATTTCTCAATCACCTCTCACCGTCCCATGCCTTTAATACTGAAGACGTCAATAGCGGCAAGTCGGTCGCGAGGCACATCAAAAGCATTGTTAAGAGATTCGCGATTGTGCTTGCTTCTATCCGATTCGCTGTAGGAGTACGCACGGGACCAACGCCGTCTTCTCTATACTTTTTGGCCACAAATGGATTCTGGTCGGTGAGTAATGAAACTCGTCTGGCCATAAAGTAGAAAAATCTTGTTGTCCTTGGAAGTCATCGAATGGGGTCAGTCTCACGATCAGATTAAACAGAAGTCAGTCTGCAAAGGTCTTTTTAACTTATCTCACAGAAATCATTTAAATTCCACCGTCGTGTTTTTTGCTCATGCCCTCGCATCACGTGTTCTGTAAGTACTTGTTACGTCCGCGGTATTCCAGGTTCCAGGGCACAGCGCGGAGGGTCGAATATTTGGGTCACGATGCACTCTGCTGGGATGCCCAGAATAAACTATTGAGGGGAAGGAGTTGGTGCGTCTAGGAACTCGTGGCAAACGTAGTTACTGGTGTGCGGGTCTCCTGTCCTTGACCTGCTATTTTTGGGAAATATGTACAATTCCTTGTACACTCCAGAGGGGCGTCATCCTTATATGATAGGACTTGAAAATGTCACTGGAACTCAATTTGATTACAATAGGGTATGAGGAGTGCCTGATGAATAATGGCGTGCGATTTGGTGCAATCTACAAAGCACATCAGAGAATTAAAAAAAATGTTCTTTGTAAAATGTCGTGAGTGTTTTTATATTTATCTTAAATGACCAATAATAATTAAGTCGCTAGAAAGGCACTTAATTAAATCGGTCAAATGGTCACGAACTATAGTTGACCATCATCAATGGCAGAGTTGAAAATTGTCATTTTTCCTCAAGTTCTAAATGGGATTTCCTCAATTTTCTTGAGATTTCTTGGAAAACTGTGAACGTATAAGGTTGAAATTATCTTTTAAATTGAGTTTAGATCTTTAAGCTCACTTAAAAAAAATGAATTTCCGCGTTGAAAATGGTGGAGACAGAATTTAATGAGGAAATTATTTCACTCTCGAAGAAGGACTTCCGCGAAACGGGTTACGGCGTCGACTTAATGTGCACTCCGCGTCAAGCCCCTTAGTCAAACTGTCACTTAACTTAAAAGAACATGGCGTTAATTCGTCCCGACGAGGAGGCGAGAATAATCCGGCTTCCTGCGTAATTATCAGGCTTATTTGATGGCGAATACGAGTGTGGATGACGGGAGGATGGCTCTTTCCCGTGGATTTGCCAGCATCTCTGAGGAGAGCAATTGGGGTTTTTTTTCAAAGGGCTTCTCGCAAAATTTCGCAGTTGCGAGTGCTCACTTTTATGTATTTTTTTGGCAATATTCATTTAATCCACACCGCCAGACCTCTAAGCCCCGGCCTCCTCCTCCTTTGGTTCTCGTCAAGTGTAATGTTTGCTTTTTCTCTTCCAAACTGAAATGCCTGCTGAAGCTTCCCCACCCAGCTTTTAACGGTAATGGCAACTTCGGAACTCTTCGTGAGAAGGCTTCGGAGTGCTCCCCCGTCTCTCTGGGGATGAAAGGGTACGGGAGGGGCTGGAAGTGGAAGGGTGGGGAATGACGTCAGATCCGCCTCATGTGTTGCATCGGCGGCAGCATCCGGTGACTGGATGCCGTCCTCGCCCACATGGCGCCCCCCGGGAATGAACACCCCAGAGCCCAATGCACGACTGGAATTTAATCGAGATGCATTCGTCTCTTCCCTGTCGCGTCCGGGATGAAAGACGAACTCATCTTGTCTCCCTTCATTCTTCGTCTCCCGTTCGGCGACCGATAAAATTCGATCGGGTAGAGTATATTAATTTACATTTGAGCAAACGTGGGTGCTGCTCGAGGATTTATTCCGTTTGAGGCATTGAAGAAGGCTGTACGCTGGGCAAACCGTCGATTACAGACAGTCTTTCTGAAGGTCTACGAAAACTAATACTCTCTTCTTCCTCTAATACGGTCCTTTTTTAGTTCCTCATGTTTACTACTCTATTCTTCGACGGCCCAAAATGCCCATTCCCTTCCTCCCTCAGCCAAACTAGCCCAAAATTCTCTCTCCACTACTATTATTACATATTACTCCCTCCGACTCTCTATTGCCTCTCAAAATCTCCTCCGTCCTCTCTTGCCGCCTTATTTGAATTTACCTCAACAACTTCCCCTCTCCCACACGATGCCTGACACTTCGCTTGCCATCCCAACTCTCGGTCCAACTGATTTTGTTATGTTGTCTTATTTTATCTACATCTGCATCTCAGCAATCCTCCTGAATTCACGAAGCCCTTGGCTCAATGTCAAATGTTTTGGTGATTTTTTATGTTTTTAGTCAAGTTATCTTTCATTAATTGCCATTCATTACGTTTTTCTTTTTCCAACGCAATCCTTTAGTTTATTTACCTCAATGGCCATTATTATTTTTTTAAACTTCCGAAAATTTGTATATCCAATTCCTTCGCATTTTGATATTACATTTAGCCTATCTACTGTCTGATTAATTTGTTTATATATATTTTTAAAATTATTATATATTCCGATATTTTTCACCGCGCAGAATGTATTTTTGCCATTATGTCGTGTACTTTGTATCAATATCTTGGGTTCTTTACGTGTTCGGCAAATTTAATGCTGTGTTAAGCAATTTTAAGGCAATATTCTGATTAATTTGTTTTGGTGTTTACGAAAACTCTGTATCTTCCTTTGATTTACGACGTGTACAACAAGGGATATAGGCACGGTTGCCAAGAACAGTAACGTTTCCCTTCCAAATGGAACGACTGCTCATACTTCCAAAGTGATCGGTAGCGCAGAGAGTAAAATCACGAGCATTGCAAAGAGTATTACACTTTTTCTTCATGTGCTCACCCTACGTAGTTATGAAACTATTACCTTGCGGTGTAAAACAGAACGTATTATTACTCAAGAAAGCAATGGATTCCAGGAAACTTAATGGCCTTAAGTTGTGATTTCTGGTGTTAGATTGGTATTTAATTGCGCCATGCCACTAAGTCACGCATGCCTATCAACATGTGTGCATTGTCGATATCAAAAATGTAAACGTTACAGCGTTATCTGTATAGAGTGCCGCGAAAGTTTAAAATCAAATTATATGCAAATTAGTTTCCTTCTAATATAAATAACAGATTTTGGTGTGATGTGGTGGAGCTGTTCCATAATATCAGGGACAAAAACTTTTACAATTTTCCATTTAATAATCTTAATAATTGTTATTAAGTGGAAAATTGTACACGTTTTCGCCTCTGTTATTACTTTCCTTCTGTTTTTGATCGAAGTGCCCCAAATCATATTATTCTAGCAGTTCCCAGAGATAGCATTGCGGAAAAAAGACAAATGTGGGGAAGGAAGATCGTAAAACTTTGGTCGAGAACCCATTAGGTTAATCCGGTGAATGCCACGCAATGGAATAGAATATTGCCACTTCCCACGACTCACTTCTCCTGGGAGTAAACAATATTTTCTCTAAGTTTGAGTTGGAGAGTATTTTTTTCCAAGAGATTTTTACTTTTTGATGCCCAAATTATATGTTCATGCTTACATTTCCGCGATGTCGAATACGATATCGCAAATTTCAGTTGGTAGTGAGTTGTTTTTAGTCCCCAATGCCTCATTTTTGGGAAATAACTGGGCAAAATAATGGAAATGTCTGGTGGAATTTGCTGTAAAGCGCAAACCTGGACATTTTCTGAATATCATTTTTCATATACGATGTGTCATTTAATATCTGTAGGGTATTGTTGAAAAAGTGAGGAGAAAGTAGCTTTGGTTGCCACACCGTGGTGCCGCTATGGTGGTCTACTCTTCTAGGTCCAGAGGATCACTCTGTGGTAATCAAACCGAGAAGGAAAACGGTGTATGGTCCTTCCAATAATTTTCCAAGTTCAGCTGAAAACCTTAGCGCGTTCCGCTATCAAAAAAACATTCATCAAACAAAATTTTATTCAGAAAAAACTGAATTCTACACATTTTACCGTTCGAGGAATTTTTTTTAATTAAAAGAACCGTAAATAATAGTGGTGGTGTTATTTCGATAATATCCTTGTTAAACTTTGAAGTGTCCACACTTATTAAGATTCTACTGGCTATAATCGATCATCGAGCCGGATATCGACCCTCTCGATTTTCGACTACATTCCCGGAGAACGTTCAAGAAAGATTTGCGTATATAAACACCAAGTGAACAGCATACTCGTATTCCTCTTTGCTAATCAAATATACTTAAATTAGGTAAAAATATAATTTTTCCGTGGTTCCTCCTTATGAGACCAGTCTTTAATGACTGATTCTTTCTTTAATGTTGCACGCATTATAGAAATTTGAAACACTAATTTTTACCTTGCGCCGAGTGTCCATCAGACGAGGTTCACTTTTCTGAACTACGAAGTGTTTCTAACGGGGTCGCTCGCGTTCATTACTTCCTCGCTGCCATCCCCCTCTTCCATCCCCAATAATCCTCCGGCACTCGCTAGCCTAGGCGAGAACTTTTCCCTAATTAATCAAGAAATGCTAGTCTTTCATTTCGCATTTTTTAACTGTAATAATCTGGGGCTTGGCAACGTTTTGGAAATGATGAGAGAAGTAATGATGGATGACAAGCAGGATTCTTGCGCCCCCGATGAAATGAACAAGGAAGAAACTCTACGATGGACCCAAAACTCATTTACGGGTTACAATCTCCAGTGCCCGTAAAATTGTTTTCTACGAATTGTAAAATCTAGTTAATAAGGTATGGATTTAAAGCAAACTTCGAGTTTATCCGTCACAACTCGACGTTCTATTCGTTGCAATCCTGAGCAGAGGAAGCTCCGCGGAGGGAGGACGCTCCACCCTCCGCCGTCTTGCTAAGGGATTCGTGGGCGCCGGCTTTCCCTCTTTGAGAGATTCGATTCGATTCCCCCGGTCGTGGCGAATTTCTCCAGATCCATTCCCATGGGACTGTCGCTAAATTACGGGGAGATAACGCCATTTCATTGAGTTTCCTTGAAAGGGGGGGGGGGGCAGGAATTCAAGATTAAATCAATCGCAAACGATTTCGTATAATTTTAGGACATCTTTACATTTGCTTCCAAACCATGGTTTCCCCAAGCGCACAGTTTGCCTTTTTTCCTTTCTGGCATTAGAGCTGTTTCTCCATTAAAATTTTATTGATTTAGTCATAGTTTTGTCCCATTTGTATCCGTGGCATAGCAATAGCATTCCAGATAAACAAGATGGCGTGTTTCCAGAGCGGCATCTTCAAAACATTCAGAGGATGAGAACAAGTGAGTGAGGAAAGAGCGGAGCGGAGATTGATGTTAATAATGGCGACATTGAATTATTCTTCACTTGCAGTGAGTATGGAGCTTTCACAAGGAGGAGGGAGTTGATGACAGGAACGTTGAGTAAGGATGTTGAGAAAATGCTCGTCAAGACTCTGACATGCAGCGTAGCTATGTACGGCGCGGAAACATGGTCATTCAAGCAGGAGGATGGACGTAGACTGGAGGCTTTTGAAATGTGGGTGTGGAGAAGAATGGAGAAGGTGAAATGGACAGAGAAGAAAACAAATAAGGAAGTAATTGATATGGTGGGCGAGGAGAGGGAATTTGCTGGGAGAAATCATTCGGAAGCAGGAAAAATGAATGAAGGGCGTATTGCTCGGCAGTGGGATGTTGAAGACTGTAATAGAGGGGAGAATGTTAGGCAAACGAGGAAAGGGAAGAAACAGGATAAAGATGTTGGACGGGATGAAGGGAGTAAGGAAGTATTCAGAGATGAAGAGGGACTTTATTGTAGAGTATGATGTTGGGTTGTGTTTTGTTGGGAGAGACAAGGAAATTGTCATTGTACCGTTTGGTCGCTTGTATCTATCGAAAACCTACCTTAAATGTTATATTTCCGACAATAACAATACTGAGTATCGGTTGATCTGGGAAAATACGAGTTTTTACGCGGGGTCATTTATCAGGCTCCTCTTTCGCACCGTTTGTTCCCGCAACTATTGACCCCATCCGTTGCACTTAGCTTTCCACTGTTCATTTGTTATAGCTCCGGGGAAATCCTAATTACCACTGATGGACTCTCTTAAAAATGAGGGACCATATTTTTTTAAATTTATCAAATGTATTGCTAGGTTGTCAAAATAGTGTTAAAAGGAACGGTAAGAGTAGGAAAACTAGTATGTGTCTTTAATCAAGCGGCCGAATCGTTTTCGTTGTCTATTTGAAATCTCGTCCTCCGGAAAGTTCAATCACGTTACTGCGCCCACCATAAATCCATATAAGAAAGACTGGAAGCCGTCACGATGGGGAATGGAAACCTAGATTAATGATGTCGCTGCACCATTCACCCCGCAAGCAAGTCGATTTTATTTCTTCTGCGTATTTTTTTCGATTTACGAAGAAATTAAATGTCGAGTGTTATCAACCTCTGAAAATTGCATTTCCTATTTCCGTTTTAAACCAACGATAAAATGCCTTCAGCGTCATGCAGTAATTATTGTCATTAACGAGGACATGAAAATTACAACTAAAGCTCCGAAGGGCTATGGAGTGATTGAATAAGTTGTAGTACAACCTAATTTAATGCATATAACTTGTGTTCATTGCTTTGATTTCGTATAATTAAACGATTGATGAAGTTTTAATTTGTTCGATCCTGATGTTCTTACAGCTCGATACCCGTATTGTGTAGTCTTCCAACCCCCTCCCTCCCCCTCTACCCCCTACCCTTTTTTCACCCCCCTGCCCCGAATCGAACGATAACTTTTGTCCTGAATGTTTCATAATTACTTCGTAGGAAATTTGTCTATTCCAAGGAATCGTCAGGTTTGTTTCCCTATCCCCAACTATGTATTGGGAACAAAGTGTTCGTGCCGATATCTTATAAGCTGGCGTTCTTCTTATTCAGGCCGATATTCCGAGAAAGTAGGGCGCTGGATGCTTTCACCGGGTTTGCATTACGAGATCGCACGCGGAGGTCGTGGCACCTTGACTCGATTCCTCGCCGTGGTCAGAGGGTGAGGGGAAAGAGCGAGAGACTTTTCGCTTTCGATGGCCGCCCGCGTACTGTTTTATATGCATCTCGTCCGCCAATGTGCGAGGATGTCAATGGCAGATGAATCCTCAGTAACTCTATGCATCTCTGAAAGATAGTTCTTTTTTAATTCTCGCGTCATTCTGTTAAACAATTGCTCTCAAATCAATCGTTTCAAGCGTTTAAACGCTACTGAATGTTATTTAGGCTTTCAAGGCGGCGGAAGGAGAGAACTGTTGGGAATTAGATCCCACCGTTCGTATGCGGGCAGTGGAAAAACAGTGCACACAAAATATTTCGGTCGTTAAAAAGTATCATTTGCCGTTGTTGAAACAATTGTCGGCCTAGCCTTTTTCCGTGCCAATACAGAAAGTGGTCCTATTTCATTTTACTTACTCAATTGCAGTGAAATTGGTGGTTTTTAGAAAGCTGAGCATTTTTAGTCCCTCATTAATTCCGAAATGAATGCTAGTGAAAGTTAATGATGTGTTTGCATCGTGCGCGATAGTGAATTCGCGTCGTGATTACCGTGAGAGTCCAATTCGAAATCTTAAAATTTGGAGTGAGAACGCACAATTATGGCAAGAATTACTTAATAATATAAAATTGCATATTTGTAATTTGCCTGTATTAATGAGCATTGCTTAGCATTTATAAACGATGTTCTGATGGAAATATCACATTTGGGAAGGATTTTATTTGCAGATGTACTTTAGTGCCCTTAGCCAAAGCACGTAATGAGGGTGTATTTATCATATTTTTAAATAACATTTTCCTTTTTTAAAAAATGCCTAAGATTTTGGTGAAGTCACCTTTTGTTGTATACCTCATTACTTTAGAATTACTGTGCCCTAATTAGTTTATCTGTTGATTTCCGATGTAATGAGTTGTAGTAAGTTAGGAAGAAGATACAAAAATAAAACTTTTAATACGATGAAATCTTTGGTTGGAGGCTTAAGGAATGTGGGCATTGAGAAGGTGAAGTAGACGGAAAGAAAACAAGTGAGGAAGTGCTGGGTATGGTGGGGAGAGGAGGGAGGATGGTTGGGAGAAATCATTAGGAGGCAGGGAAGATGGATGCCGAACGTTTTGATTGGCAGTGCGATGGTGAATACTGTGATAGAAGGAAGAACGTTAGGCATACGATGAGGGGGTAGGAATAGGATAGAGATTTAGGATGGGATGAAGGGAGGATGGAAGTGTACGGAATCGAAGAGGGGCTATCCCGGAGTGTCGGATGTCTCAATTCCTTCTATTAGTCTCAGTCTGCGGGTCATTTGAGAGCGTCTGCTCCATCCAGTCTGCAGTCAACTTCAATTCTGGCTTGAGATACGAGTACGTGGACGCCGAGACCGAAGCGGGATTAGTAGTTCGAAGACCAGGCCTCATCTCCACCCCATTCAACCCTCACCTCAGCACAGGCAAACCATGTACCCTAATAATAATAATGAAAAATATTTTAGCATGAAATCTTGTGAACAAAACGAAACAACTTTCATGGAAATGGATGGATTTTCAGACTTAATGTTAGTGGTTATAATCGAGTTCGAGAGCGCAAGACAGCCATCGGTAAAACCTTTTCCATATTCTTGAATAATCAGTGTTCCATTAGTTTTCAGTCCTCCGTTTTCCTCCTTCATTTTGGACGCAAATAGGATGTTATCTGAACGACACCTGGATCAATATTCCTCGATGAGAGCAGTCACTTCGTAATCGAATCGAAGAGATACTTGAAGGAACGATATTTGGTACATATCCTTAGCATCATGTTGCCGAAATTTCCAATCCTTCATTACGTTTCAAAGGAAGTCGTTTTATCAAAATTCGCTCTACGCCGCCTTTAGCGTATTGAACAGATATGAAAGCATTATTGTAAGCCATGTCTCTCCTTAGCTTGTAATTTCCCATAGTGACCATCTTGAACATTTTAAGGTGCAGACTCGGGGAAAATTTCAGTCGAATTTCGTCGATTTTTGTGCCTATCGTTCTTTCCTCGGGAGTGGAAGTTTCCGTTCTCAAACGCCGCCTTCCCTGCGTCTAATGCAAATTTGAATCCCCGGCGTGAAACCGGTTTACCTCTTTGAGATCCCGTGGAACGGACGGCTGTTTTCTGCAGAATCTTTTCGTAGCAGCTCGCTCTCCTTCTCCGCCGGTACCTCATTTCGCCACCGGTTGAAATCCGGGCAACTCCACCGCGTACTCCGTCTCCGTTCCATAAGCAATCAATCCAAAACAAAATGGAAAGGAGTCCACTCATCCTAGAATGTAAATTCAGTATTCATCCTGCGATGTAATCTTTTTTCTCCTTTTTATCCAACCAAATAAATGGCATTTTTACATACTCTGAAATCTTGATTAAGTTCTTTTCGAGGAATCAGTCCTCGCCTTATGTTTGCGTTTTGATTTTGCACAACTTCTAAACAGTTGTAAAGAATGCGCATCACCTTGAACGCATTGAATATGCAATGGATAATGATTTCACAACCTGTTGTGTGCGGACACCCTTCGGGATCTGTTGCTGGATTTCATAGGGAATATCATCGGAGAAGCTTTTATCGAGAAACGTGAAACCTTTTTAGTAATTACAAACTTCGAACGCCACATTGTAGCATAAGAAGTGTTGGAACACCATCAGTACGGCTTCCCCTTCCATGGGCCCTATAGCAAAAACTGTGTCAAGTGACGCGTAAGCATAGCACTCTTTCACGCACCGATTAAAACTCAACGGTTAAATAATTGTCTTAGACAAGGAAAAATGAAACAGTTTCTGGCGTCACTTGGTGGAAATTCTTAATATTGAAATCAAGTTTAAAATACTTCGCCTTTCCACATAAGCCACTTTCATAACAAAACCTAGGTAGTAATAAAAGTGGTTTATGTGGAAAGGCGGAGTATTTTTTTATTTAATTTCAATTAGGCAAGGAAGCTTGCACAAGGAGGCGGGAGTCGATGACAGGGACGCTGAGTAAGGATGTTAATAAAATGCTCTTCAAAACTGTGATATGGAGCGTGGTTATGAACGGTACGGAAACATGGTCGCTATAGTAGGAGGATGGACGTAGATTGGAGGCTTATGAAATGTGGGTTTGGAGAAGAATGGAGAAGGTGAAATGGACCGAGAAGAAAACAAATGAGGAAGTACTTGGTATGGTGGGCGAAGAGAGGGAGAAATCCTATGGAGGCAGGAAAAGTGGATGAGGGGGATATTGGCCGGCAGTGGGATGTTGAAGACTGATAGAGGGGAGAATGTTAGGAAAATGAAGAGGGGTAAGGAATAGGATAGGAATGTTGGACGGGATGAAGGGAGGATAGATTACTGATTGTAATAATATCAATATTATATATTTCGGAAAACTCATTGCTGACTAATTATTACTTTCCGCTAGTGCATTCGGTGCTTATTTTACCATCAGTCCTATCATGTAGTCCTCTGTTACATAACGTAGCGTAAGTCCCGGCGAGCGAATGAGGATTCGTCTCTCCCTCAACTCCAAGGCAACCCACTGACGTCACTTTGAGTCTTCATCACTCTTTTTCCTCGCCGAGCACGTGGGCGGGGGACTTGTCAAGCCAATGGACGCGCCCGCGAGGAGCCCCTCGGAGCCGCCCGATAACGGAGTTGCCGCATTGCCCGGGAGACAGACGCGCCACTCGCCGCTGAGTCTACGCCGCCCGCCCTCCCCTGGAGGTTGAATCCCTCGCCCCTGAAGCGGGAGGTGAAATTAGGCGAACGGTTCTTCCAGGCTCGACGTCCTGCGAGCTATTACGAGTATGAATGCTTATGCATATCGTCACGAGAAGATGGAAGGAGGTAGAGCTCACGCGTAACCGTAAGCCTTCAAGTATTCGAAGTGTACCCATTCAAGGTGGGGGCGACTAGTATTCCTTCCCGTTCGCCTCTGAATTCGGTTTTCCGCGAATTTTTCTCGTGTACGGGAAATCGAGCCGTATGAATTAAAGACGGGATTGTGCCTAGGCATCAGCCTCGGGCCAATAGTCCCGACTAGTACTAGTCCGACGCTTAACCCAATATACATGCAGTCATTCATATAGGATACTAATTCATGGCCTAAATGATGAAAATATTACTTTCCCGGAGTCATTGGCTGTAAGAATATTTTCCTTTTGCCACATGTATTCTTTAAAATTGTATTTATGGCTATGGATGGTTAATGCTCAATATTTTTGCTCATGGTCTATTTCGCCGATCATGTGGAGTATTTCTTTCGTCTTAAATTATTCTAATGGGGAAAATAGTTATATGGCAGCAAAGAAAACTTCATTTTTCATTATCTTTTCATCAACCAGTGGAAAAATAGATCGTTATAGCACCCTGCTTTATGTCAAGAATCTTTATGTCGACAGTGTTTTCTTTCACAACCAACCGGGGGTTAAGGGAAGCAGGGAAGGTAGACATCTTCCAAACTCCGCGAAGATTTCGCGCCATTGAGGCCAAGTACTCCAGTCGTGAGACGTCTGATTTTTTATACCTAGCCAATCTGGACCAAAAGTACATGGTATCAGTCTATTAGTTTTGCTTTCAGCTGGTGGCGAATTTGAAAAATCAGTCGTCGGCTCATTCTCATGTAGCTGAATGTTATCCTTCAGCCATGCCTCCCTAACCCTCTCTCATGAATTCGAGCGGGGACAGAAGCGGAAGACAGGTTTCTTGGAACCGCCGCTTGGGCCCCGCGGGGACCGAACCGAGGGGCAGCGCCGGCGACCTTGGATCCTTCCCCGACCGCCCTCGAGTTCACTGACTCGAGAGAGATCAGTTCGTGGTGCTCAGGATGGGGGCTCCTGGAAACGAGGCGGCTGCCGCCTCCTCCCGCCTCTCCGGAGCAGACACGCCGGGGTCACACATGCCACCAGTTTCCGCTAGAAATACATTTACGAGCATTTTTACAATCTGCTTTGTTTTAGTGAATTACCTGTCTTTATAATGTTTTTTTCATTTTTATTACTTTTTAACTATGTTGGCACAATTTCAAAGCAGATACTTCTTAGTGGAACGTTTTAATGAGTTCTAAATGGTACAATTTTTTTCTGTGTCAAAATGGAATAATATAGAGTGGATCACTCTTTTGGATGTTGTTACCATAGAGTTTAGTTCGTTTTGTTGAGGTGTACTTAGGCTAACCCGGTGTACATATATGTGTGTGTGTATATATATATATATATATACTACCTTGATCAAAAAGTTCCCGGAATAACCACCGTGTGGCGCTCCCATCGTTCCGATTTGAGTTCTGTTTTTTTTGTTAAATTGGTACATCTGTTGTTGATATTCCCTTTAAATCTTAGTGTCATAACTTGACATTTGCAAAAGTTACGTAGCCAAGAGTACATCTATCTCTGTGTGTGTTGGCGATTTTTTACAATTTCAGAAATGGATTTAAATTTGCAACAACGAACTTATATTAAATTTTGCGTAAAAAACGGATTTAGTGGCGCACGGACGTTGGAAATGTTGGAAAAGTGTTTCGGCAACGATTCTCTAAAAAAAACGGTCGTTTACCAGTGGCACGAGCGGTTCAGAAGTGGTCGTGAGTCAATCGAAGATGATGAACACAGTGGCAGACCATCGACATCGAAAGTCGGTGAAAATATTGATAAAGTAAAAGAAATGTTGGTCAATAACCGCAAATTAACCATCAGAGAAATAGCGGAGGACTTGAACATTGCCTATGGATCCGCCCAAGACATTGTGGTTAATGATTTGGGTTTCCGTCGTGTAGCAGCAAAGTTGGTGCCAGAAGACCTCAATTTCATGCAAAAAAGAGACCGTGTTGACGTCGCAAAAGACATGATTTGCGAGGCTGAATCCGATCCCACATTCATCAAAAGGATCATTACTGGAGACGAGACGTGGGTTTATGAGTACGACACGCAATCCAGACATCAGGCAAGTGAATGGCGTTCACCAAATGAGCCGAGACCAAAAAAACCACGTCGTTTTCAGTCAAAAAAGAAGGCAATGCTGACGGTTTTCATGGATTACAACGGTGTAGTGCATCATGCATTTTTGCCAGAAGGCCAGACAGTAAACAAAGAGTATTATTTGGGCGTTATGAGACGTTTGCGTGAAGCAATTCGCCGAAAGAGACCAGAAATGTGGGCAGAAAACTCGTGGATTTTGCACCATGATAACGCACCGTCGCACAGTGCTATCATTATTCGTAATTTTTTGACGAAAAATGCAACAAATACCATCCAACAGCCACCGAATTCACCTGATTTGGCTCCCTGTGACTTCTTTCTGTTCAATCGAGTTAAAAAACCATTACGGGGAACGCGTTTTAGCAGCCGAGAGGAAGTAATGGAAAAATCGCAGGAAGCACTGATGGACATACCGAAAACCGAATATAAAAAATGTTTCGAGGATTGGATCAAGCGCTGGCATAAGTGTGTTGCAGTCGATGGGGATTACTTTGAAGGGGACAATATAGATTTAGATGAATAAACTTGTATTTTTAATTTTCTGAATAAATTCCGGGAAATTTTTGATCAAGGTAGTATATATATATATATATATATATATATATATATATACATTCTATATATTTATATATAATGTGTATATATATATATATATATATATATATATATATATATATATATATATATATGTACATATATCACAGTACCTCATTATATATATATAACATGATAATCGACCCTAAGGTCGGTTTGGTTGATGATGGTAGAGTCCACCCAGTCAGTACTAAGCCGGATGGCGTGTGAAATTCACACATCAGGGTTTGGGGGTCTAGTTCCTTGCCCTGAGCCGGTTACGGTTTCCCAGGAAGATACGACATCGCATACGAGCCACCGCGTACACAGTGTTGTATAAAACATTCGTCAATATTTTCCTGGGATATGTTCTTATAGAATATTGTCTATTCACTCAGTCAACCACCGTAAATTAACTGTCGGAGGAAGAGTTGGGTTTTCTCGCCAATGAGTATCGCGCGATTTGGTACCCGGTAATATGGTTTCTTTCCTCATTTCCTTTTCAGTTTGGCGTTTCCCAATATCTCTCAGCCGAGCTTAAGTTTTCCTCCCCGGGTCGAAGGCTCTCTCTCCACTCCCTTGCCACTTCGGTCACTTTTCCTGTCTCACCACACTCTCATGTTTGCACTCGATTGGGCGCAATGCGATAAAGGTCATTGTTCTGTCGTTCTCCTTTTATTTTTCTCTTACTCGACATTACCGTTTTTTCCTGGGATCCTTCTGGTCTTAGTCCTCAATTGTGACCAATGCGCTCCAACATTGTCTTGGCTACCTTTCGAATTCAGTGGACAATGCTGACGTGTTGTCCGCCCTAACCTTCGATATGTTAGCTAAGCTGAAATGTTTGCTAGAATACCCATGTTAAGCTTGAATAATTAAGTATTCAATTTAGCCTTACGTTTAAGTACTTCAATTACTTGAAATTGTATTTACTTTATCTTCTCTAAAATAATTAAAATACCATCACGTGTTTCAGTGATATTGCATTAATGCTCTGTAACATACTATGATTTACTGTATTTTATGAAACAGTATCAAGGCCCTTCAATTATTTTTTTAATTTTTGGGTTTCGTGTATCGTTATTGGTTGTACCTTCCATTTGGATTGGGGTTTCCATTTACCTGATGATGACTGAAGCAGTGATGTAGTTACCTTGACCATAGCGTGCTTGTGGTAACTGAAACTCCGTTTCAATGGTTTTCCAGCACACCAAAAAATTGATGTTCGCAAGGAGCGCTGGTAGTCTCTAAAAATATACACAAGAAATTATAACCTTTTTTTCCTTACATTGTCGCCGCTGTGAAGTCTAAGAGCGTGAAAAAAGATATTTCTTGCTGGAAGTATTCAGTATTTATATTCATAATGGGCAGCCTATACTTCAAGTTTGAAATCTAAAGGTATTTCTTAAAAAAAAACTCCGGAACAGTGATTGTTCCGACCCCAGCAAAGGAGTTTAATCGGCTCTACAAGAACTTAAGATTTCTTGAAAACTTCAGTTTAAGCTGTTGCGAATACGGGTATTGATATTAGCCAGCCTTCGCCATTTAGAATATTATTTGGCTGTGATCTGCTTTATTATTAGATTTCGCTGGATACTTAATGGCTACGAGAAAACCTAAATCTGTGGTAAATTGGATCTTTCTTATACAGAACAAGTTTAAACAAGCAGCATGCGAAAGAAAGTTCCCAGAAAGTGAATCTATAGTTGGAAGAAAATACATAATAGTTTCTTGGACTCTTTCACCGTTCGCAGATGAATCACGTTTCCCCTTCAACACTTAGTCCAATAAAAACTCCAATGGAATCTTTGTCAAATTTTTTTCACCTGTATGGTCCTTAAGGCTTTCTCTTCCACTCATGCGGCTTAATTTAGTAATACGTTGTACTTCCACTAATTTTTCCAAAGTTTTCCTGAAAAATTTTTAAGCATCAGATTTTTGACGGCGTCTCCATTTCATGTTTCCTTCATTGTGGGGCGAGTTGTCTGTTCCATTTTTTTTAGTATAGTTAAAATATTGCCTATTCATTGAATGCACAAACATCTGTGTTTCGCAAGCGTCATTGTGGTGACTCTAGAAAATAATTTATTTTCCTGGATTATTCTCGGTATTCTAGGTTTACGTACATACGTACTTATGAGGCGAGCCAATCCTAGTCCACCCATCTTTCCCATTCGCTTTTCCTTTCCCGTGGGATCCTGACCAGTTTGCATACGCAACACTGCGCGAAAACGTCCGAGTCAGTCCGGTGGGTCTGAAAACGTTAGCAGCCACTCACTCTTTCACCTCGCGAGGTCGTTCTCGGAGAAGAGTCTCGTTTTCTCCTGAGTCACGAAAGGGAAGTCGAGGGAAAGACGCGGACGGATCCTTGCGGCACGGGGAATCTCGTTTCTGTTGGGCGGCGCAGGAGGATGAGGTCCGTGATCCCCATTGGCGCAGAGATATGAAGCTTTGCCAGCAGTCGACTCCCATTCTCCTCGTCAAGACTTCACTTTCCCCGAAGCAGCAGCGGCCGTCGAAATGGGAGATGCGTGGGGGTGGCTCTCGATGGGGGAGGCGGGCGGAGACGGAGAAGGCGGCGGGTCTTCCCCGGAACGACAGCCGTTGCAACTGGATAGCGGAATTGGGGGAGGGGGGGGGACAGCGAAAAGCGTTAGAATCATGAATGAGGCTCTAAGACAATGTCACATGAAATATCGAAAAAAAACGTTTTTCTTTTCATCTACGTCTTGATAAAATAATTTATTCTTTATTTTACGAGCCATAATAATATTAAGTATATCTCAATAATTTAATTAAAATACTATATTATCGGTTTTTGTACTTTTTTACATTTACAATGCGTATGGCAATTGGTGAAACGAAGGTGGTGTGAACTATTGGCTGTGAATATGTAAGGTGTCCATCCTTAAGCCAATATTGAATATTTTAAAAAATCTATGCTGATATTTGGTCAACTAGGTGACCATCTACTGATTGACCGAAATATTGGTATAGATTTTCCTTAAATATTCATTATAAACTATAGAATTGAAACCTTACGTATGGGAAGAGGTAATTCCTATACATTAGGTTTCACACCTTACATACAGGATTGGTGGGAAATTAGGGTAGGATATTGGGAACTCACGGATTAAGCTATTTTCTGAATTCTACGCAGCATAAAGTAGAACGAATTGGATAAAAATCACAGTGTCAAAACAGTATTTTTAATACATTACTTTATCTTAGTAGTAAAATGTATATTGGTGCTGTTACGATAAACATTTTTACTGCGAATCCGTTAGGCATTCGATTGCAATTAGTCTGCTTGGTGAGAGTAGATTTTCGATTGACTACACACACTGGCTGTACTTCTGAGCCCTTACTGGTTCAACACTAAACATCCCTTAACCCCATTCTACAAATTGCAAAACCCGTTTTGTATACTCTCTACCTGCCTAGATTTCATCCAAAATGCCTCTCACTTTTCGTCCTCCAACCTCGCTTTCCCAGCATCCTCCCCACTATTTTTGCCTTCAGCCTCTCAGTATACCCTGCCTACTTCCTGTCCTACCGTCTTCGAAATTCTCCCAAGAGCTATCTCTCTTCCCCTACCATGCCTAGCACATCTTCGTTTGTTTTCCTTTCAGTAGATTCCACCTTTTCCATTCTTCATCACACCCACATCTCAGCAGCCTTTAATCTCCGAGTGTTTTCTTGCCTCATCGGACAAGTTTCCGAACCATACAAAACTACGCTTGGATTTCAAGTTTTCACTCATTATTCTTTACACTCTCACTCGAGGTCCTTGTCATCAACTCACTGCACTTATTACTTTCAAAGATTCTTTGCCTCACAGTCTTTAAATATCCTGAAAGAATTTTCCACCTTCTTTTCAAACTCTTCTTAAATATGTGGACTATTCTATGTCCATGTACGTAATGGTGTATTTCCCGTAACTTTAATTTTTATCTTAGTCATCTTTTTTCAGTATAACCTAAATAAATTCGTTTTATTTTCATTCATTCTCATCCCATTTATATCCCAGTGATTTTACAATGCGCTGAGTAATTACTTCACTCCTTAGGCTGACTAGCTGGATAACTTAAAGTTTGATCATCTGTAAATCTGATTTCATGAGTTCTCCATTTACTCCTCCTCCAGCCCTTCCCATGTCTCTCTTACGTGTTCCTCCGCATAATACAATAGTATGCATAATATCGAAAAGCACGGGTGATAGTGGACAGGTCTCTCTCTCTCTCCAGCACTGCACACCCTGAATCTCCACTTGCTATTCGTTTTTATCGTTTTCCGATCTCAAGCAATCGATGACTGCAGTAATAATTCTTCATTTATTCTGCAGTGTAATAATTTCATTAAATTCATTAAAGAGTTAAAGAAAATAAATGTATTTTGGACACCCGGCGTTTACTCATGTCTAAACTGTAATATACCTCTACGATAATACTACTGTGTGGATTAAAATACATTGGAAATGCACTGTTGACATTCTATGAAAAATTTAATTGCGGCGTTGAAACCCCTATTCCCCCGTGAATATGATCCGAAATATTTTTTTATAAATCTTCGTAATATTTTAGTCGAAGAAATGCGCATGAAGGGTCTTGGACATGGAAAGTCGAAAGTTTACATAGGTACTAAATTGGCGAATAGCATCCGCCATTCCGCGTGATATCACACGGCGAAATATTAAATACGCATAGCATTCTCATATTAGGCCAACCTTTGGCCTCGATAATAATTTTGCAATGAGGGTATTAATTATTTCAAACACCCTAGAGCTTTTGAAGAGTGGCTATAGACTGTTGTACTCGTGTACTCTCAATCGCGTTTGTTCGTGAGTGTAACGGAATCTCTTAATAGCGGAAAAATTCATTAAAATGTCTCAAGTCACGGAAAGTACGCCGGAAATGAACAAGTGATTAAAACGAGGCTTCCAAATTTTTTGTTTTGGCTCTTTGAAGTACACCCCTCCGGAGACCCTGGGCTATGTTTATTTTCCCTTACTCTTTTAATCAGTTCCCCAGCTGTACAATCCCTCCACCACCTCCGAGTCCTGAAGTAGTACACATCTCTGAAACCTGTCTATGAATCCGAATGAAGGTGGGCGCGGTGGCATATCTTGGGGAGAGGGACGGGGTTCCTTAATCCTCTGATTAACCCGGCCGGCAGCTTTCCGGTTCCTGATGTCCTCAGTCCTAGTGCCGGAATTGCAGGCCGGAAATTTTAGATGCCACGCACGACGGTTGGCTGACGAAGAGAGGGGGCGATATAAGCATGGAGTCGGATGTCGCAGTCGAAGTTTTTGCTTTCCGAAATCGCAAACAAAGGCGTGCTATTCTTTGGGAATCCCTCTCCTGGATTCGAAAGGGCGGAGAGTTGACCGATGTCTCCTCGGGCCTCGCTTTCCCCACCTGGGCCGGCTCCTTTGACCTTACGTCACAGCCTCGCCTCCAGCCCGAGAGAACCTTTCCCCCCCCCTCCCTCCCCTCTTGGTCGTGGCCGTGGGCCAGCGAGAGGCCGCAGCCGGGAACTCCTCCTTCGGTTCTCCCGAGATCGGGTCGTTGATGGCGGCGGGTAAGTTGGGACGGGAAAGCCTTACCTGTCGGCGGCCTTGAGGATATCTCGTCATGAATTCGTGGTCGCCCCCCGTGTCACACCCTCATGAACGGCTCGACGTGCTCCGATTAGGTAGCTGTCATTTTTCATCGGCCGCGCGTGATGGATGGAAATGCGTGCGAAATCATTAGCGAATTTTCGGGGCGTGTTCGAGGAAAAGTCTTTTGTAATCGCTCTTTTTCGCCAGACCACCATTGCGTGCTCATCGCGGCTTCAGCCTTGCCAATCACCCCGGCACCATGAAATGAATGAATGTATTGCGAAAACCGCCCCTTTCAAACGGCACTTGTCTCGCCAATTTCGAACCGAACCGTATGAAATAAACAGCATGTGCCTGCGGATGTATTTCGTTAGATTTTTTTCGAGCTCTTTATCTGCATCTGGATTTTTTCGCGGGTTCATTAGAAAGTTCCGGTTTGCATTATCGCCATATTGACACTTTTTTTTGTGTTTTACTGAATCCGAAAAATAATCATCATCCAGGGTTATTGTTTGTCCACCGATTACACCCCTATCGTTAGCTCCCTTGGAAGTCTAACATATTCCTGAGTCCTTGATGTACTTTTATGAATGTCTCTCTTGGTAACATTTTCCTTGGATAATTTAGTATTTTTCACATATACTTACGTAAAATAAAATTTTCAATGCTCGTTCAGTTTCTAACGATAGAGCTTATTTTGAAACTAAAATTCAACCAATTTACCGTCTATCACATTTACTTATTTGCAAGCGCTTGAGCTTGCAAAATGGTCTAATTATCACTTACCGGGTACGTAATCGCTGTAATATATTATGGCTTCGTTTATATATTATTATTGTTTTAATCTCAATGTTCATTTACGGGTAATAATCAAGCTTTTAATCAGCCACTCAAGGTTAACGTTAGCTTTCATAAACACGGGGCATACGAGGAATTTAAAAAACGTTGGCACAAGTGTATAATATCTAATGGGAATCACTTTGAAGGAGACAAAATAGATATTCAAGAATAAATAAATATTTTTTGAAGAAAACACAAAAGTCGCGATACTTTTTGAACAGACCTCTTATACCGCCTGAGGAAAAAGGAGAATTACTGGGATGTGATTCAGATACCCTATACGTATACTTCCCGCCATCCTTTTTTCGTTTCTAATGTGATCAACCGCAAAAGGATATTTTTGCCGTAGCGAAAGTCAGTTAATTAAACTACAGTTAGAGGAAATAATGGAATGGAAACTGTACTTTTTGGAAAGTTTAATAAGAAACAGTTTTTCAATAGAATTTCTCAACCTGAAGCACAGTGTTAAAAAATGTCAATTTTGCAAGTGGATTTCATACAAAATTTTCAACCTTTCCTTCAAGCTTAAAAATATCGCGACGAATCCATTTTCCTTTTCAAGTTTAATTTAGGACGGGGCGCGTTGTCCTGCAGCTTGCTTTTTTTTCATAAATATTTCCAGGTTTCAGACTGCCTCAAATGGAGTTATCTTGGAAATGTTGCAGCCGGTACTCACGGGGGCGGCATGAGCAGGTTTTTCCCCCGGCGAGGGTTGTGGAGTCGACCGGGGGGAAACGCACCGGGCGCACACTTTGGCGGCGGACGGCGAAGACTTTTAGCATTCTTTCCACGTCGTACTAAGTCCGCCATTATTGGCAAATGGAATCTCACGAACGAACTTCCCTCGGCCCTGCTTCCCCATCGCATGCCACTCGACGTCTCCCGAATCCCTATTCGGGTAAAGGACGCGGAGCCCTGTCAAGAGGAAAGGCGCGCTAATCCTTCATTCAATGATTTTTTCCCATTTAAGCACCCACAGCATCCGAAGGAAATTCGTGTCTTCGAAAAAACGAAATAGCTGCCTAATTTGAGTAAACTCCCTCCTTAATTGGGCACTGCCGCCGGATGCCAATTATTTTCGAAAACGACGAATGCATTGGCTCATTCGACGTAAGCTCTCGACTTCTGTAAGGAATTTTTCTTTTCTCACTGTTACGAAATTTTTGTTCAAACCACGTCTAAAACCTCATTAATGAACTCATAAATTGGTGACATTTGCCGAAAAGAAGGCTCTAGGACAAGAAACCGTTTTTAGGCAAGACGTTTATTTCCTGTTTTTTGTAGGCTTCTAATACAGGGTCCGTACAATAAGTATCGGGACTGGATCCAAAAATCAAAATGTATTTCAGTTATCATTACAATTACTTAATAATCTTCAAAATACATTCCTCCTGTATCGATCCACTTTCCTCATCGCAAGATCCTCTGTTATAATGGTGTGGACGGTTCCGACTGATAGGCCGGTCTCCTCACTGATTAGGGCGATGATTAAACGCCTGTCACAGTCCAAAACTTTTTTCACTTTGGCCACCTGAGCATCGGTTCGAGTGGTCGTCGGGCGTCCGACGCGATGCTCATCTTCGACGAGCTCCGGGCCTTCCTTAAACATTTTGTGCCGCTCAAAAACTCTTGTGCGTCTTAAAGGCATCATCCCCATAAGGCTTTTTAATGAGTTCCAGGGTCTCCGACGCGGATTTCTCGAGTTTATCGCAAAACTTCACAGCGTAGTGTTGTTTGACGGTGCGCTCCATGCTGGCGCGACGACACCACAAACAATCACACGTCACAAAAATCCACCTCCTGTCTCAGCGCATGCCCGGAGGCAACTGAACTAAAGTGCGCCTGAGTGGTGGGGGACCCCTCTACCGAGCCGACCTGTCGGACCCCCATCCACCGCTCCGTTGAGGCTACAGCGAACCAATCGCGATACTTATTGTACGGACCCTGTATAATTGGAGCGTCAGTGTGATAGAAAAGAGACAGTGTTCTCACGAAAAACCCCGCCAATAGGGTTGCAGGCGCGAAGGTGCCATATGGAAACGTCTTAATAAAGCCAAGGTTCCTGACTTCTAACGAGGCCTTCTCCTCGTCGTACACTTTTGGATCACGTGCCCCCGTACTCCATCTGTTGTGGTGATTCCTCACAAATTATTTCTTGAACGCCTAATATGGTTTCAGTTTCATTTCCCCCAAGGCTGTACATGCTTCATATCTCTTTCAGAAATAATCGGAGAGAACTTGAAAGCCCAAACTTATTTGACCGGAGGCGGAACCAAAATTACTCTCACGTCATTTCTTTCGCAGAGTTAATTTAATGCGTGTAATTGACATTGAGCTGTGAATGAAAATAGAATTTAAGGTTCAGGAAAATAATTTGGTTGGCTTTCATTGATGCTCACATTTCATTCTATTTTTTAAGATTTGATTTATTATTGATTGGGTTGAGTTGATGACTTGATCGCTGTGTATCGTATGAGCGAAGATTTCCACGATCTTCTTCCGCCGGGAAGGCAGCAGATCCTCAGCAGCGTTTTGTTTGTGGGAGTCACTCGTCCCTTAGTGATGCTGACCGCAAATTGTGAGGCCTACCGGGTGCGAATTACGAGACACCACTCAAGTATTGTTTACATTAACTAAGACGTGGTTTGTCATCAATGAGAGAGAGTCGATTCGAGCGACAGACAAAAGTCTATACCAAATCCGGATATTTCATTATCTCAATTCATAATTCATATGGATGGAGTCTGAGAAAACATGCATTTTAATGCCACGTGACGCTTGGAAACAGGTTTAGATCGATATTGTTCGAGTGCGGTGACTACGCATTAATCTCTCCCGAGCAGGACTCCCGATGCGATGATTTTTTGAGGCGATGTAATCGTTCATTTAGTATTTCGATCCTCCTATAGCTTCTCACCGAGAGCAACCTCGGAGCATCAAAATACGTGCACCACTCGGAAGTGAGGGTGATGAGCATTGCGCAGTCACTTGCGGCCAGTCTCTCCGAGCTCATCGAATCACCCTCGAGGAAAAGTTGTCGAGATGACGGATTGTCACCGACCTGGGATCACCTACTTCGTGTTTTGTTCCAAATTTCGCGCTGAATCAGTCGACTTCCGAAACACGCGCGTGCATAACGTGTCTATTTTAAGTTTTGAGAGTGCGATTCCATTTTAACTCACTCTGAAATTAATTTTGAGGTCAAACAAAGCTAGAATAAAAAAAATACTCCCATCGTTGAAGTCGCTGAAAGCCACAATAATCAAGTTTGGCTATAATTCCGACAAATGAGCTTCTGTTCAATGTAATTTCTGATGCCCACCTCGGGTTTGATCGTTGTTACCCCCCCCCCCTCAAAATACGGCTCAGAATTATGCTTCACCACGCCCCCGCTATTTTTAGCGGTTTTAAACGATTTGCGTGAGCCCTTCATTCGATTATAAATCTCTTTTTTTTGAGCTGTAATCGATGAGATGAAAATATTTGGCCTCGTTCTGATGATTCATTTGTCGGGCTAGCCGGCGAACTTCGATCGTTTTTCCTCGATGTGTGAGTTGTCCTTTTTCTTCTGGGAAGCGAATTAAGAAGACATATAATGTCCTCGGGAAAGCGGAACATGTTATTGCCTTCGTAAACATAAACGAAACCTAGTGGCTCTTGAGATTTTTTAATGCCCGACTTACCGTTCGAATTTGAAGATTCTGCATCTATTTGTTAGAATGAAACATTTACTACGTACTTACCAGCATGAAGTAATTTTACTAAATTGTGTCACCCTGTGTCCTATTTCTTTTTTTCCGAATGTTTACGTGCGTAGACCATATTAAATGGGTATTTATATCTCCTCTTTCCGTTGTCTACCCTTAACATATTTTCAAACCTTCTAGGGATTCGCATTCATAATTTCCCGCGGTGATAAGGTTTTGAAACGCTGTTACTCCATAAATAATGTGACTTGCACCGATGTTCAGTGTTTTTTTAACGCTGGGGTTCCACTGGACGAGGAGCGTGTCCTCTGCATTCGCATTTCCTCTTTTTTAGGCAACAAAATAGTCGTTTTCGTCGCTGTCCTGTTTTCCTTATCTCCCACGCCCTTGGGCCGCTCCGCTCGGCTGCCATTGGGCACTGGTTAATCGCGAGGCATCCGAAGCAGGAGAGGCGGGGGGAGGCGTGTGCCTACTAATGTCACCTCGATCCATCAGTTCCGGTGGTCATGGATTAGGGAGGCGAGGGGAAGGTTGATGGGAAAACTGTGTTGTCGTGTGACTCATTAAAGCAAGGCGTCTGTCCACATTCCGATGCCCCCAAATGGAAGTCGGGACAATGCGGGAGGATTCCGGTCTCATCAGCGAATCGAACCCGGATCCTTGAGCGGGTCCTTAGGCGTGGAGACTCGTCGCGCGGACAACTTCATCCCATTGCTATCGACTTCACTCAATACTGAATTGCTAGTCGGCCAAACGAGCATCCCTTTTGCTTTAAATCCCGTTTGGGCAGGGGGTTTTTGGGCGGTCTCCGCTTTGAAAGACCCTGGTGAACTCGGTCACTCAAATCCCAGGGGTCCTATGTGAATCTCAAGCCAACTAACGAATATTTTCAAATTCTGCGCCTGAAGATATTTCGCCGTTATTCATTCCTTTCTTATGCGCGTCCGTTCCTTACAGTGCATCACCACTCACTTAAATGAGACTGGAATAAAATTGTTTTACTCTTTTGGAAAGTTTTCCTCCAGTGAGTTCCTTGTGTGCTGAACTTTGTTTGCCGTTTGTACTCGTAATAAGTCATCCCGATAGCGTTTTTTTTAATATTGTTTTTACGCGTTTTTGCTCCGATTATAACATTTCTTGGCCAGTAGCAACCGTGGTGGTGACTTGCTTGGAAAATCTCGTAATGCTCAGGGTTTGAAAGTCTGGAGAGCCCGGAAATGTCCAGAAACAGTCCAAAATGGTCCTGAGTGTTTTGTACGATAACGGCGGCAATGTTTTTCGTTATTATTGACCGATCGCCAATGAGTGTATGTGCTTGAGTTGCCATCGTGGGAGTGTGCTGTTGTTTACCTCCCGGTCTGTGTTGGAACAACCTCCCGGGAATGCTCACAAGCTTACCTCAAGTTCACTCACATCATTTTTTTGGTGTTTCTTAATATTCAATCATTAAAAGTGTACAAACGTATAGGCTTCTACCAATCTAAGTTTTCGGGCGGTCCCCGACACCTGTTATCATCCATGCATCCCGAGAACCCCTCCCCTTATGCCCTGCATTATTATTTTCGTTTTCATTTCTTCCTTACTTCTGCCCACCGTCTTGCAGTCTGAAGCGTATATTCTTGTCCTTCGTAAAAAGATCCCTCTTATTTGAAATAACCCGATTTCTTGGAAACAGTGGCCCCTAAAGGAAATAGTTTCTTGACGCATAGGATTTGGAATACATCCTATGATTATATTTTTGAAAAATACGGAGAGGGAAATAATTATGCGCATAAAGCGTGGCTAAATCGTGAATACTTCTGCGATACTTGGGCAAAAAAATTATTTTTTGTATTACTCGATAAAACCTATTAATGTTCTGATAATAATCAAGTCATCTTCCCGGCTTACTCCCGTCAATCGCGACCCCATCAGCATCCCGCTATCGCTCAATATTTCCTCCATGCATAAAGTATATTTAAAATTAGCATCGCGCTTCTTTTTTTTGTAAAGAAATGGGTTCTCAGTAGAACCTATACAATCCTTTATAAGAGACAACATTGTTTTATTCCTTGGACTTATATCCATCGTGGATTGCCGAAAAAACGACCCGAAGAAAAGGCTCATTTTGGTTTGGCAAACCTGGAAATGCCCGTGGAATTTCGTCCTTGGATATTTGTGGCTACCTAGGTGCTGTTAAGAGGAATGGGAAACACGGCACTGTAACTAGAAAATTGGTTGGTCAATCAAGTAACTTGAAATAGTTGAAATATTTTGCCGTCACTCTTTACCGTTGACATATTGTCGGTTGCAAACATGTAAAGAATACGTGAGTCCATCAGACAAGGAGTGGGAAAATTCGCATAATGAGGGAGTACTCAAAGGATGTTGCCTCGCGTTAGTGAGTCACTCACGACATCTCCTGGGAGAAACATAAACGGGGAATATGTCGACTAGCTAGGAAAAGTTAGGATCCATTAGAAAACTGGCTGGCATACATAGAAGTAAGACGGCTTATGAGAGTAATTAGGGAAATGTGACGTGAAACTAAGGGAGTGATAATATTTTCCACCAGTTAGACCTCATGTAAAATGTCCTACTAATTGCGAAACGCCATAATAAACTCACTAGTGTATCTAGATTATTAGATGATCTAGGCTGGGATTCACTTGCGGAGCGAAAATTAAATTACTGATTTAAATCGCTTATATAAGATGGAAGCAGGTATCTTTTGTTATAATTTTACCTATCGTACCCTGATAGATAGATAACACGAAAATAAGATTAGAGAAAGCAGATCTAGAACCGACAGGTTTACAATGTCATTCTTCTCACGAACTATAAGGTGTCATAAAAGCCTCTAACTGCGGGACTAAGAAAACCATTTTTCACGGGAAGTAGCATAGTGCATAGCTTGCGTATGTTTTATCTAATAATATTGTCACGCTTACTCGCAGCACTCTTCGCAAGCGCAGGGAATTACGTTGAACTTGAATACTGTAGTGAATGTAGCTGTTGTAGTAATTTGGTCCATTCCTTGAATTATTGAGCCTCTCCATTAGTTGCCAACATTTAAGTTACATTTCATTTTGCAATTAGTGTGTTGGCTAATAATTACCCGGCTCGCAACGTACCTTGAGATGCAGAATAAGTTTAAATTTTTCTCGCTGCAGTAGTGCTTTGTTAATTGCTTTTATCCAGATATTTCGTTATGACTCGTAAAAACTTTGATATGGAGCGTAGCTATGTACGGTGCGGAAACGTAGTCATTGAAGCAGGAGGATAGACGTAGACTGGAGGCTTTTGAAATGTGGGTGTGGAGAAGAATGGAGAAGGTGAAATGGACAGAGAAGAAAACAAAGTACTAGGTATTGGGAGCGAAGAGAGGGGTTTGTTGGGAGAAATCCTATGGAGGCAGGAAAAGTGGATGAAGGGGGTATTGATCGGTAATGGGATGTTGAAGACTGTAACAGAGGGGAGAATGTTAGGCAAACGAGGAAAGGGAAGGAAAAGGATAGGGATGTTGGACGGGATGAAGGGAGGAAGAAAGTACTCGGAGATGAAAAGGGACCTGATATAGAGTAGGATGATGGATGTTGTTTTTTGTTAGGAGTAATAAAATGTTTGTTTGGTAGTTGTGTCCATCCAAAAACCTACCTTAACCGGTAGATTACCTAATAATAATAATAATAATTTCCTTATATTTCTGATAACAATTTGTATATTTTTTGTGGTGATTCATGTAAAGAACATTAATATGGTCCAAATTATTGGACTGGAACTTTCTTCTTAGCTATTACTGCTATTTTATGTGGTCAATTAAAGGTGGGACAGAATTCATTATGATTTTTTCAAATGGAAAAAATATAATCATAGGATGTAAATGTCTAGATTTTTCCCTGACTTTCTTTTCCTTTTGTTGGATTTGTTTGAACTCCGTAATGCGTATATTTTCGGGTGATATTTCTCAGATAGCAGTGACCCAACCGTGGAATTTAAGGGTTACCTTGAGCTAGGTCAGGAACTTAAAGCCGACAGCCTCGTGGTCGTGCAAATTGATCTTTCCTATCGAGATTTTCGATTAAGTCGACTTTGCGGCTTGCTATTCTTTCGTCTCCTTCGAACGACTCGACGATTAGGCTCTGTCGGTGAGACATTTGACCGAAAGGAAGATCCCTCCTGAACCCTCCTCCCCACCAAGCCTGCTAAGGGAACTTAAGGCAATAAAAATCAGTGAACAAGTTAAGTCTTCGCTCATCGGACTGGCCGGTCGACCCGTAGACCTTAAAGAGTGGAGTAGAGGCCACACCTGCTTCATCTCTGCTGCTTCCTCAAATCCTGCCTTCCACCAGTATTCCCGCTGGTGCGAAATGTCTACGGTTATAGGTAGCCTCTCTGAGTAAAGGTTTTCAGTCTGAGCTCGGGTAACGGCAGACTGTAACACGTCTGGTTATGGGTACACGAAAAAATCAGTTGCGCTTCTTTTGGTTATACCTTAGTCATTCGTTTGACCAGTGAATAGCAGCCCAGGGATACACTAGTCGATAGTGCGATACCGGAGGCCAATCGTATTGAATCTTGGAAAACCATTATTCTTGGAAAGTAAACATTCAATAAGAAGTATCTAGGAACGAGTAGTTAATGCAAGTGTTCCTCCTTCAAATTTGGTAACATTTTAGACGTATTTAGCAAGCAATATCTTCAAATCAAAACAATGTTCCTTTTAAAAATATAATGTCTGCATCATTTTTTCAATTTTTCGTTGTACAGGATTTCATGGCGCTATGACACTTTAGGGAATAGGAAAAAGTCTCCTGGTGCCAAGTCGCGGCTGTAAGGGGGTTGGGGAATCGTCGCGATACCGTTGCAGGTCTTCGCAAGGAGACATTCGGCTCCGCTTTTGGTCGTCTATCATGTTCTTTTGGAACGAGTTTAGCGCAGATCTTTCGCCTCGCCAAATTTTCCGTGATTAAGGTGTGCATTGTCATCTTATCAATGCCAAAGCGATCTGCGATCACTTAACTGACGATCTGAATCGAGCACTTCATACACTCGCGAAGAAAAAAATGTTACCGATATAAACATATATATATATATATATATATATATATATATATATATATATATATATATATATATGTATTCATATCCCTTTCCCTTATATATATATATATATATATATATATATATATATATATATTATATATAACTTCTGTGAAAGCCTCACGAATATGAATAATAAGCATATCCAGTTAGCACTAGCTAACAAAAACAAAAGCACAGAAACCCACAAAAAAGAAAAGAAACACACATTTTCGAATTTCCGGTGGTCAAGCCACCTTTCTCTAGGGATAGAAGGAAGGAACTGAGTAGAAGGTCATAACAGATGGGGCTGGAAACGCTGACAGGATGGGGAAGGTGGGGAAATGTTTGCGAGGTGAACAGTTGGAAGGGGAATTTTTAGAAGTGTGGGAATAATAAAGGAAGGTTTAGGGAGCGGAGGGGGGATTAAAATGTGTGTAGATTGGGGTAATGTATGTCTAATATTGAGACCTGGTTCATTGCAGGAATCAAGGAGCCAGATAAGCGCCTACTCAATAGTTTTGAGTTTGAGTTGAGGGCCATAGGATGGGAGGGGTGCTAAAATGAAGACACTAGTATTTATCAAAGGGA
Source organism: Hetaerina americana (assembly GCF_022747635.1). Taxonomy (NCBI): domain Eukaryota; kingdom Metazoa; phylum Arthropoda; class Insecta; order Odonata; family Calopterygidae; genus Hetaerina; species Hetaerina americana. The sequence goes on from NW_027287095.1 coordinate 89,218,679, forward strand.
CTGTTGTGTTCGTAGGCGTGTTTGGGGATTGGGAGCATACCAGTCAGGGAAGAATTCTTGCATGAGGCCCGGTGGTTATTGACTCTAATATTGAGGGGTGTGATGCTCCGCCCAAAGGCAGGTCATAGTTGGCACTTTAGAAGGTAAACTACTTTGCTGGAAATACATGAGGAGTAGGGAATTGGTGGGAGAGAGTTAAAAAGCGGGTAGGAGAGAGATAGGGTTCGAGTTTTGAAAATATGACGTTTTACATTTAGGTTTATTGCAGGGTATGGGAGTGGCTTTGGGACGTGGCGAGGATCAAAGGAGTGAATTGGTTGATTTGAGGAGATCCGATAAGTTGGCGAGGCATTTGAAAGTAACGGAGGGACATTTGGGAAAATAGTTGGCGGTGGAATTATGGTTTTTACCCACCTTAAATGAAAAAAACGATTCATTTCATAGGTTTCTGTATTATTAGCGTTTTAATTTTTTGCATATTTCCTTGAAATTATATCTCTGCATTTGCTCCGTATGAATTAATTCAAGTTTGTTTTCGTTGACTTTGATGTAACTATTTGGATGATTTTTACTATTGAACGCACCGGACCTGAAGGTTATAAATGAATAAACAAGTTAAATGTTGTCTTACCAGATACAAACCTCTGTTAATCATCCTCTTCATATAATACTCACAGTACGACATAAATATACATATAATTTATACTTCCGCATCCAGAACTTGAAAGTAAACCGCAATATGAAAACAAATATGGCGCGTTATCCCATCCAGCATTACGTAACCTCTATTGAACTAACCAAGGGTCACATTTAATAGGTGGATGCTATAGATATCGTAGGTGGCTACCGGCTATACCGTAGTCGGACATAGGTCGCCTGTCTAACCCGACATGATGCAATAGGGCCTAACTGAAGCAACGAGTTGGTACCGCAACAGAGTCGCTCGGGAGCTCTTAGATCACAGGGTTGAGGACCGGAGGAAGGTTGCCATGGTAACACGGTGACATCGAAGGCCCCGACGTAACATCGGCGCGGAAGCGCGACGCAATGACGTCAATGATTTCGAATGAAAAATATTCAATAAGTGTGGAAACAAAGGTCTCTCTGCTCGTAGAATTTTTTCCTCGCGACCGTGTCCGTATGCCTGGTGGCGAGGAATGAATCTTATCGCCTCCCCCCTCCGCCTCTCCTCCTCGGGTCGTACGTCTCCCATTCGTGGTGCGGTGGTTGTTTGTAGTTCCTCGCACGTGGTATTTCTTCACCCCCCTCCCTCACCCCGCTGCCATTTTCTCTGACGCAATCCACTCCCCCGAAAGTCGTCTGCCGGTCTGGATTCCCCTTCCCATCCCTCTCTCCCTAGCCCCTACCCCCACCCACCCACCCACACACGCACCTCCCGCACCCCCGGCGCTACATCTGACGCCGGTGACGTCAGTGGCAGCGGCCAAGGGAGTTTCCCCGCCCCGACCATTTCTTCCTCCTCCTCCCCCCCACCCGACACGCCTCCCTCGCGCGATACGTCATGGAGTGCCTCCCCACCCCTCCACACGACCCGTTCTCCCTCGCCTCTTACCCCTCTCTCGCACCCCCCCCCCCGCCTCTGCCCCTTCGGTAGAGCCTCACTATAACGCGCAGCCTCCATCTTCGCCCCCCTTACATTCCCTCTAAAACCTCCTCACCTCTCCGACGCGATCCACCACATAACGAGTGAGAGACTACCTGCCGGGATCAGTTCAGCAGCAGCAGCGTGGTGGGACCTGCCCCGTCTCGCCCTCCCCACTCCACTTGGAAGAGAGAGAGAGAATCCCCCGAGGTCGCCCCTACTGCACTACTCACCGGCCTTCCCTCGACTTCCTTCGCCTCGATCGGAGCGCCGCTGCTCTATTCCCCCGCGACGCCAACCCCACGGAGAAACCCGCGCAGTTGAGTGCAGCGGAACGGTGTGAGCAGACGACGACTCCTTCGCCGGTTCCTTCTGACTCGGGAACGCTGGATTGAAGGAAGGGAGAGAGAGAGAGTGGTTTGAGGAGGACATCGCGACTGGATCAGTCTTTCCCCCCTCTCGCACACCCGACCAACCTCCGTGTATCCGCCCCGTCGCCCGGAAGAAGGAGAGCACTTCTCCCCGGAAGGAATCCGTTCGTCTCAGTCCTGGAGATTTCCAAGCCCGTGAGATGATAGCTATCGGAGCATTCCAGTTGACACTAACCGTCGCCTTCACAGTGGCCGTTCTCGACAGGTGAGGTTGCGTCCCGAGCTTGCTATCTTCTGCCTTTTCTTCCTTGAATCTCATCTCCTCTCCCCAGCTTCCTCTTGGAGCCACTCTTGCCGCGTTGGCTCTTTTCGGAACTCTCCCGAAGTTTCCCTCTCCTTGGGTCAGTCCCGGTTAGTCGTATACTTCCGTGCGCGTGGAGTGATTGGAGGAAAGCGATCGCGTTGAAAGTGTGGCCGGAACCGTTCATTTCCTCCAAATAGGCTGATTTTTAAGAAGGGCGCCTCCGGAGAATATTTTGTCGGGCAATAGCAATCAGACGATTCGTTTAATCGTCTCAAATCCCGGTGGCATTCATATTTGTTCTCCCCTTGTTCTCCCCAACGAGCTTAAATACTTAAAAGGCGTTCGAACCCCAAGCTAGCAGGTATCTTTCTGAAAGCCTTTGTACTTTTTTTTCTGTCAATCTGCGTGTATGATAATAAGCCATAACAGATTAGAAAAAAAACCATTAACGCAGTAATCCACCCGGAGGTCGGTTTGCTACGTGTTGGTAGAAGTCTAAACTAAAACTAAAGGGGGCAAATCCCTTATCATATCGCCTATTGTTTCCCAGAATGTTCCGGCACCCGAAAAATCACGCAGCTCGGGTGCTGGTGGCCAGAGAGGTGTAACCAAGAATTGAGCACGGCCCCTGCGGTCATTAGTCCAACGCTCTGCCTATGGACTACCACGTCCCCGCTATAACAATCAGGCTGTCGTAATTGTAATTAAATGGAGTGCATTTTGTGCGAGAAGTAATTAACAATTAATCCCGGCCCTGGATAGTCGAAGCTCCGTGATCCATCTCCTCTCCTCCTCCCCATTCCACTCTGTCCACACGCTTGAATTTTAGTGGCCGGACTGCTCTCGCTGACCATTGGGTTTTCTTACTTCATCAATATTTTTTCGGTCGCATACACTTGTGCACAGGTTGCATCCCCCAGAGAACAACAACCCCCCCCCCGAAAGCCCCACCATCTGTGCGAAAGTGCCACCACCCCCCTCTGTTCCTCCTCCGTTAGAGCAGTGGTCTCACTTCGCATGTATTAGAAGCTTCAATTCTCCTTTCCTTCATTCATCCGCCCTCCTGTTACTATGGCGCGACCCTTAGAAGTGTTAGCGCTTCTTCGATTGCGGAGCTACGTATGTACTCAGCCACTTGGATGAAATGCGTCGATTAAATTTTCCTCGCGCGGCCTGGCACCCACTGGATTGCGTCCGCGACAAAGATGCGCCTGGATTCATTCCGGTGGGTGGCTCGTGCTGGTCTCTTAGGAACCGATTTGCTTCTCTCTCTTTTTTTACTTCCGCCTTCCGAAAGCGGCTTGTTTTAGTTAGACTTCACTCTTTACCTGGCAATATAGCATCCGCCAATTCTGTAGCGCACTAAGTGGTAATGAACTCTCCCTATTTGCCTTTAAATAGAGAAATTAAGGAAATTAGATATTTTCATGAATAACTGTGGGATTTTTTTTAATGTTACCTGTTTGATTTTCTCCTCTGATTATTTGTGCTAATAATTCGAATTCCGTTCTTGTTCTATCTTTGTCGAGATATTTTGGGAATGGATGTTATCCCTTCACCTGGCAATGTTCTCCTTCTCTTTTAAATTTCGTAAAAATGTAATAGCAGGTCCAATGCATGAAAATATGAGAATTTTTTTTTGCTGGTTAAGCGCTGTTCTCGTTTTACTGGACACATTTCTTATCTTAGGGTTACTTTTTTCTTTCTCCGGCCGTCAGTCTTTCCAGTTTTTTTCAACAAAAGTATCTGACGCTTCTGGTTTCCCTGTTGGGTAGGAAAGTCGGTGACGTTAATAATACGATGTGAAAAAAAGTTGCGTGGCGGGATTTTTAAGACCGTTCCGCATTGACCGACAGAAAAAGGAATGCTAGATGTTTCGCAACCATCCATATCGTATTGCCTCGCGCGTGGCGCTGCAGTTTAGAAGGTTAGCCTTACGCCGTTGCCATGCACAACAACAAGGGATCGAGCAGAGGACATGAATCGTTTTGTTCCCGAATTCCTCGTAGTTTCCGGCTTTCCCGTGATGGCTATAATATCATAGCCACTTCCGTTTCCAGAGTGAATCGCATTGACCTTCGGCTCAACTCTTGTGTGCCGCCTCCTGTCCTCGTATTTCTCAATGCATCTAAGGTTTTTGCGATCGTCGCAATAAGAGCAGTGCAGATGAGTCATCAGATTCCTTTCTTTGAAATTAATAGTTTTCTCCTCACTGAGATGCCGTTCGATTGCTTCGCATCTGAGATATCATTTTGGACGAATGGTTTCCAATTATTTTTTGGGTCGCACTCTTCGTAAATCACTCGTGTTATCCTTTGTTATTTTAAAGTTTTTTGTCCGAAATAATATGTCTATGTGCTCACGTAAACTTCAAAAATATTAATTTTTCTGCTTGATCTTCTATTTTATCGAACATGAATACTTCAACCGTCGCAAAAATCGGCAGAAGTCGGTAGAGTGTGTACAGAGTTAAAGAATGAGTTAATGTAATACGGGGAATTTTGTAAGGGTATTTTGTGTCGTGTGTGCTTAGGAGTCTAGTATTGTGTAAAGCCAAGGGTAATCAAAAACTCAACCCTAATCCGGTAGTCTGCTACGAAAAAATAAAATAAATCCTTTGTTTTTTAATCTTGAATTTTCATAAAACTTCATATTGTTCTATTAAGCTTATAGATGAATAGATATTTTTGTTTTAGTTGTTGATATTTTGTTGATCCTCGCTTACGGTAACTTCTTCAATTACACCTAGCTAACGAGCAATTTAAAAACCATAAGGAAGTCTTCAGCCCGAAGGTCGCCTTGATTAGCGATGATATACTTGTAGCTCTCCTCCCACTACGGATAAACCCTACGGTGCTTGCAGCCCACGCGTTGACGTTATTATGGCGGGTCGCTTAACCCTTACCCTCCTCACCAGAGGAGTTCTAGCTTTTTTTGGCACCAAAAAACCCAGAATTTTGCTCTAGTTGAGGGTGGCAAAGTACATCACCCAGATTGAAACCCTAACTTGTTTGGCCAGTAAGCCTAACCTCTAATTTACTAGGCAATCACGCATTCGGGTGATTTATTTTTTGAAAAATAATCTTCATCTCCAGATTTTTTCTTTCTGGGGAAGTCAGTTAAAGCTCATCTGTGGATAATACAAATCAACATTTGAAAGGGCCCTAATTCCTCTCCCTGGTTTCGCCAATTTTATTTCCAGTGCACGTTGTTGTACAAAAGCAGGCAGTCTTCAGTTATCTCTCCGTATTTCATTTTCTTCGGTCTTCTCTTTGTCCCTTTGGTTGCGATTGCAATGAATACTTAATTCTCAAGCGATCGATGGAATAGACGCGCTATAATTCGTCGACCCCGTCCTGCCAGCATTCAGCTCAGCAAGCTCGTTGAATAATAATCGTCATTGCTTAGCGTTCCAAAATTAATCGCTATTGGTGTTCATTTCTTTTCATTCCCCGGGTGTGCTTTGTGTGTGTTGACGGAGTGGATGACCCGAACTGTCCCGTCGAAGGTGTAACGGTACCCGACGAAGTGTGATGCAATTGGAAATGAGGGTTTGACGTCAGCGCATCGTTAAAGATTCCCTTTGATGGTATATTTTTATAAGAATCGATCGATTCTCAGTATACTCTGCTTTTCGAGCGTCTCCTTGTGCATTTTGAAATCGGTCGAAGCAGATTCGAGGCTGGGAAATTCCTCAGAGTCATTCGGCGCCTCTGATTTCCTTTTCCGTCCTCACTGAGTGTGATGGTCGTCGTCGGGGAGATCAACGCTCGGGCCTAGGCGTCATTGCCTCATTATCTCTATGGGAGGGGGTGGGGGTGCCCCCGCGGCACCCGGTGTGCTTTTGCTTCGTCAATGAAGGAGCCCTTTGACGATGTGTCATATTCCGCGGTGTATCTTGATCTGTAGTTTGCGTTAGACAATTTCACGTATGAATTATGCCGCGCACAAAGGGGTAGACAGGTGTGTGTGTTTATATATATATATATATATATATATATATATATATATATATATATATATATATATATATATACATGCCTACATTCAAGCACGAAAACCCGCCAAATGGTGAACGCATATTCATTCACATGGCTATAGATATAAGGAAAAGGGATAGGAGCACATACAAAGGACAAACGCAGGTTTGTCCTTACCTATCCCTTTTCCTTATATCCATGTGAATGAATCTATATGTATGTGTGTGTGTGTGCATATATATATACACACACACACGCACACCCAGATATGAGTACACGTATGGGTGAGTAAAGTATCCATATTTAGTATCCATGTTTGTGTATCTCCATATGGTATACCATTAAGATTAGTTATTTTGCAAACGCCGACGCGTATGAAGAGCTGCATTGATTTACCCGTAATAACTTGGGGGTGATAATGTGTGAAGCGAAATTAGGGTGAGGGGTGTAAAAAATGCAGGACTTGGAGTCGGGAATATCTAAAGCAGGTTCCATAGTGAGCCGCCTCTTAATAGCTGAAAAAATTAATGCATGGGCGGGTCCGTTGTCTGGCATGCGCATTAGGCTTTCCGTCCCCATTGAACATGATTGTCTTTTTTTAATTACGGTACGATTTAAAAATGAATTGAAGAATGAAATTTGCTCCTTCGTTTCAGCGCATAAATTAGACCTGCATCTAAAGATTTTTAAATGATCTTTGTTTTGAATTATGATCTTTTGTTGTGATTCGAATATTTTTAAAAAGAATACGAGTTCCAAACAAGGAAGGCCTGATGAAACATCGTTTATCTGATGGTGGGTCAGCCCTTAGATAATATATATCAGTAACTGAGCCATATCTGAACTCTTTAGCCTTTGATCTTGCGCGCAAAATGCTCTGGTGATAACATTTTCTCGTGCTGGTGTTATCACTCGGTCAATGTTGGACAACAATGGTCGTTGCGTATGCTCTATGAAGGCTGTGTTTTGCTCCTTGCGAGCTAGTAATCCATTCTAAATCTTCACATAACGTAGTAATGCTAGATTTCAACGCTCTTCATTTTAACTGCGCGTGCTCAGTAAATTATATGATTTCTAGCAATTGTAGTAGGCATCCTTTAAAGTTCAGAAAGCATTCTACGTTGAGCTTATATCGACTATTAACCCTGTAACTTCGAATCAGGGACTTGGCTAAAAATCCGAAATTTTTAAACTTAACCTTCCAGGGTTATTAGGCTTTAAAAATGCACCCCATGACGTGCATCCTGCCTCTAAAAATAATACCTACTGTGCTGGAATAAATAAACTTGAGGACTCTTGAATAAATAAATAAATTGATTGCGTGAAGTTAAAATGATGAAATCATAATATCGGGCATCGAACTTTAATCTATCCCGATAGGCAAGGGAATCCAATCATTGCTGAGCTCATATGAACAGAATGAGTCCGATAGGCATGGAATGAGAATCAGTGAAAAAACACAGAGGCAATAGAGTTATCCAGGAAATTGAAGACTAAGATTATGGAATGTAGATATTTGTCTGAGCTTCTGAGGATAAGATCTCCTTCGGGTGTGTTGCTGCATGCAGAAATAGAATTACCGAAATGTGAATAATTCTTTTAACGGGATTATTTCCATCGTTTGGAAAATCGAAATAAATAGTTTGAATTCGTGTCGGAATCCGTTCGTGTCAGTAGATGACCTGCAATTAATGCTGCGTCTCAATTTACCCAAAATCATTACCCTAATGGACTCAAGTTGGAGAACAATCGTGACTGAAAATTATAATTCGAGCGGTTAATGTTGAAGGTGCGTTACTTTAATACAGTTACCCCACCCTTATGCTCATAACGGCGCCGATCTTCGGATGCGAATGTGAAAAAATAATTGCCTAGGACTCTGGTCTCGAAACGTTAATGATGACTTGTCCGTGGTTAAGTTGATCGCAGAAGTCTCCCACTACGACTTATATAGCGAAGGAAATGAAACATTTTCTGGGTATGATTGGGTTGAAACTCCACTATTTCCATTGCGTGGGAATCGACAGTCGAGACTTGATAGAGGGTTGATCAGAGAGGGATTTTGAAGTGGAGACTGTCGCCAATTCCTGGACACCGTAATTTTACGTCGTGTCAACTAAAGCGTGTGATTCTTTCTGCTCGCACTATCCCTTATTCGGATATTTGGGCATGAACCAAGGAAACTTGATCAAATCTTTAGAAACTTGAGTAAGAAAGGGTTGAAAATTATGTTTGGGTCGTGTTAAATTGTTACCATGTGCGATGCGCTCGGATAATAATGTCAAAAGTTATTCATACTGCCTTAGGCCGGTATCGTCCGCACTGGAAATGACAATATTATTCTTGTCAACGCGGAATGAAGGAGCGAATGTCGTGGGAATCCTCGCAGATCGTGTTGTTTTCTCGGGGGAACATCTTTCAAATGCTTCCATTTCACAGCTCTCCTCAACCAGGATGTTGTTCCAAAATTTCAACGGTTCTCGCTCGCGCCAGCTTTCCGTTTTGTCCCTCGGCCTTCATTTGCGGGCATCGGGAGTTCCCAAACCGTAGAGGGCAACCCCCGCCCCCCGTCCTTCTCTCCCCCGCTCGAGGAAACTCCGTCGTTTCCCAATGTCCCATGTGGGTCGCCGTGAAAAGTGGAGGGAAGTGGTGGTCTCCGGTCGACTCCTCTTCTTTTGAAGTCCATCCCACTTCGAGCACGTCCCCGGGATAGTCCAACCAATCGCGATCGCTGATATCCGTCCTGTGTGGTTACGGCAAGGAAGTTTGATGGGCACCTCTCATTAATGAAATTGAGCGTGAACATTTTTCCACCGTATATTCTTTAAATGATAGTGATTCGGTGGTAGGGAACAGCGTCACCCAAGTCTTGCTCTCGTCGTAACTTCAACAGGCTCCCCTGTTTCTGTCGTGGTTTTCTCAGTGTGCCGACTTGAGTCGGGCTCAAGTTTTGCCTCGTCCCCAAATAGGTTCACTCGAGGACCTTATATTTCTGTATTTTTTCTGCCTGAAGACGTGATTTTGAGATTTCATCATTCATTTAATTCTGGACGGAACGAGTTTTGACTCTCGATCCTTCCGGAATTTTGTTTTCAGGGCGTGAGCAATTTATGCTTGGGAAATCGTTATTGTAATCAATTGAGGGAGAACCAGGAATATGCATGTTACCCTTCTTTAAAAGATTTGACCGTACCTAATGTTTTAAGTTTAGATTAATTTTTTTGCTGACACATTACAGTTCATATTAGGGTTGAGTTTAAAGAGCAACGATCCTTAGAAATGCACAAGGAAAACCTAATCTCAGGGGCGTAATGCCGGCCTTGGTGGCGGCAGGGTAACGTCCTCTCTTGCCTACTAAAAGGGGTCGTGGGTTCGATTCCCGCCTAGGTAGCTTTTCCTTCATCTAGGGCTTGGGTGTTAATAAATGTCTTTAATGTAATACGTAATGGTTACGTGGAAGAGGGGATTATAAAGTCTCAATCTCAACCCAATTAAGTCATTAAATAAATAATGTCCATCCCCGGGGTGGATTCGAACACGCGAATTTTGGGCCGGCTGGATTTGGATTGAGCTGATCCTCCTTGCCATTCCAGCCAGTGACTTTAAATCGAATCCCAGGAAACTCTCTTTTTATCTCATGAAGTTCGAACAAAAATTACCGATCCTCATTTGATTTGATCCGATTCCTTAATGAGGGTCCTCTCGTCTCTCGAAATCCTCACACTCCGTTTGCATCGGCGTTGAAATGATCCTCCTCGTAAATTATTCCTCCCTTGTCTCCTACCCTCATTTCGCAAATTTTCGCAAACGCTTCCCATCATCAATTGACCAAACAATTATGGTGCCACACCGCCACCGCCGGCGGTGAATGGATGCCGCCGACCCACACTTTTGTTTCATTCACCGTCAATCCCCGTGATTGCATCACCCGAAAACCGTGACCCGATTCGCTCTCGTAGGTGGACGTATTTGTCGGCTATCTCTGCCCCAAAAGCGGGTCGACACGCGATAGGCGTCGAAACGAAAGGAATCCGTGCCCACGGGCGCGTTTCTTAATACGTAGTAAGTACTTCGAGAGACCGGTGGCGGGCGCAGCAGGAGGCACTGTGCGGGGGGGGGGCATCCGCTACCGTTCGTTGGTTCCGGAATGATGGGAACCCCTCATCGAATTAGATGATAGTCATTGGGGTCTCTCCTTCATATTCCTCGCATTTAAGAAGCAGACCGGCCCTATCATCGATCACGGAAATTCGTGAACACGTCGACTGCAAAATAATTAACACACTACTGCCTCCTCGTTGCCGCCATTTTTTTGAGAAAGGGTATAAAAATAAGGGGTTGGGATATATTCTAAGGTGGGAAAAGGAATAGCAACTGCTCGGTAGCCGATGGTACTCGGAAGATCTGAAAGGACTTTTTGTCCCATATTTAGATTTTTTAACGTCTGAAATTCTTAAAAATCCTCGAAAATATTTGGCCAATGCGAGGCTACTTCTTTATTGAGCGAATTCATGTTTAAATGACAATTTTAATTAATTGAATTCTCAAATACACGAATTTGCTTCCGTCCTTCATTCAATAACGTTCGCCTTACACCATAGTATGACTTTTGTTACAAACTAACATAGTTTTCTTATATTGTTAGCGCGGAAGGCAGTCGGAAGGAAGAAAGAAGGTTGCCCTGTTCTGGAGACCTCATAACACCATCTGGCTCCGTCTCATAGAAATCTCAAAATTTAATATGCTCGAGGGAACTTCGATTAAGGCAATCCTTCTTAAGGAAAGGCCTTCGGTGACTCATTCGCGCGCACTCTTCTCGCGGGGATTTCTTTTCGGGTCGACTCGTGGAGTGCGCCAGCTTCAAGACCTTCGGCTCGCAATGCCAACACACCTGCAGCCCTTAGCAACAGAACTGTGTTGCTGCAAGTGGTACTCCTCCCTCCTAGACTCGCTCTCATGGCAACTCAGCCCGTGCTTCGAGATTATCCTTGCGGCAGCCAATAATATCTCTGGTAATAGAGACGGAAATTCTACGCGATGCATTCCCCCCCCTCTTCAGATCATCTCGAAGTATTCACATTTTATCTCGCCCGTTTATTTTAAATATAATGAGTATTGTCATTGTTTTAGGACACTCACCCGGATGCGATTTGTTTTTCAACAGCATGTTGCTGAATTCTATTGTTTCCGATTTAACTCTTTGAAAATTTCTCTTGCTCCGAAGTTTGAATTTTGTGACACGCTTTCCATTATTTCAGAATGCAAACAGTGTCGATGATTATAGCATTCCCGTCGTACGTATGTGACACCCCTCGCCAACTGGCGTTCATGGACCGGAGGAGAGGCAGTAAGAATGGATAAATTAATTGGTATTTCCTGGAAAATTTGAAAAAGACCTGCCTATTACCAAAAAAAAATTTTCTCGGTTTCGTTTTGGTCGAACTTCAGGTTTTTCCCAAGTCCTGCGTTTTGATTTCGAGAGGAATTGGAAACGTTGAATGCGTGGATTTGCGAAGTTTTATTTTCCATCCCATGGGAACGTGAAATTATCGAAGGGATTCGGCCGCGTTTTCCTCTCCGGAAGTGACAACTCCTCTCAAGGCGATCGCGAATGCATCCATCCTCCGTCCCACAACCTTCCTATGTGCTAGAGTCGCCGCTCTAGCTGCTCTAGCGGCGCTCTATGTCTGTTTGCCCTTCTCGAGAGACGCGGAAGGGCGCCGTAGTGTCCCTCACTCTCCGACCTTAACCACCTTCTCCCCTCCCCCCTGCTCCCGCGATCGCTATCCCCCCCCCCACATAAACACACAAGCACACACACACCTAAGTCTATTAGACCCATAAGTGATACGTAAACAACTAAGAAGACGAAGGATTATGGCAAAAAGCCTCTGTCTTAGGCGTCTAATAGACTCTCGTGCTTCGAAGTCCTATACATGATGCTTAAGAGATGACGCGTATATGTTTTATGTGTTTTTGTTTCGGTAAGTTACGAGATCTCGGAAAGTGTTTTCTTCGTCGTAAGAGAAAGTTAAAAAGTGAACGACGTCCGTGCCACTGCTTCGTTTCGCAAACCTCTCCCTCGTTTCCATCTCGCCCACTCCTCCCTGATCGATTTAGTGATTTCTTGTCGCTGAGATTCATTGCGCAAAATGACAATGATTTTATAAGCAAGTGGATTATTTCATAGGGAAAGCTTTTCTTTTGATCGCTCAACACTCTCAAGAAATTGGATTTCTTGTCAGAAGGGAATTGATACGTTTATGCAGTCTGACAATTGCCTTTTTCATTGATTTCGGTACTTATTGAAGATATTATTACCCTGTCCTGGGCCCTATCGAAACAACCTTCTGGTTAAATATATGGTAAAAGCCTATTTTCTACCAATTTTATTTCGGTTTTCAGGAGTGTATTGAATTCTATTCCATCAGGATATCGTAAGTATGCACATGTGATAGGGTGACGAATCAATATATTTTTCGATTTTTTTCCTTTAGTGACACAGATATCATCATGAAACTGCAACGAACCACTTTGCGAATGTGATTAAAACTGCGGTTATCTAATGAAAACTTCGTTGCAATTTTCCACAGTTATTTAACTGTGGAAAATTGCAACGAAGTTTTCATTATGTCTCGATTCCACAATATCACGCCTGACTCTTCACTTTTCGTGCGGTTATCTAATCCACGGCGGGGACATTAGCTCATACTTGACATCAGTTGATTGCAACTAATTACTAACATTAATCAGAAAAAAAGATACTACGCCATGCATATATTTTTGTGTTCATTTGAAGGTTAAGAGCTGTAGCAACTGTATCTGTAAGGGCTGAAGCAGTAACTACCATCATGGAACTACTTTGATGATCCCACCCAGAGGGCTCGGGTTCAAATCCCGGTGGTGTTGAATATTTTTCAGTGGTATCTCGATCCCTACTTGAGGTGCTTTGTGGAGGGCACTTTGAGTGAGTACGCCGTCCGTCGGATAGGACGTTAAACTGCGGATCCCTTGGCGCCTTTCGTAAAGAGTAGGCTAATGCCGACGCCGGGTTTCTCTCCACCCGTCATCCTTTCCTGTCCATCTCTAATGGCGCAAATGACCTCAGCTGTTGGTCGCCTCCCCTAAAGATACTACTACTATACTTTGATGACAATATTCAGGCTTAATATTATCATGAAACTCAGCGGAGGATTTACACAAACCTAATATCTTAGTTTCGTACAAAATTATAGCCTTTCAGTCAATATATTTAATAAATAAATATGTTTGTCCCATCCCCATCGTTTCATGGGAGACTCATGATACCCAAGCCTTTCTCATGTGTTCTTAGGAAATCTTTTGGTCCAGTAGAAATTCTCGAATGCGCAGTAATCAACTCGGAGCAAAAGAATAATAAACATAACGTATAATGATCACCCTCGAGCTAAAAACGAGCCCCAGTCCTGGCCTCAAGTCGCCCTCTGGTTTCCGGTCGGAAGTAATCAGTCACGTGGGCAACTGCGCCGATCTTCGCTTCCGCCCCGTACACAACCCGATCGGGCAAGGTGATGGCTCCCTTCCGTGGTGGGGGAGGGGGTTGGGTAGCGGTCTCCTCCTCCTCGGTTGATCGTTAATAATGATAGCAATAATCCTCATGGTGGCGGAGGAAGATGTCGAAATGACAGCCGGCCGCGGTCACACATCAGCTTAAGTTGCACGGCGATGCGTCCTCCTCTGGGGGATTGGGTGGGGGACCACCCTGTTCCACGTTCGTCAGTCGTCCGTGAAATGAAATGCCCTCCGAGGTCAGATCCGATCGCCGTTCTCCTCCTCACGGAATACGTAAATGTGTTGGTTTTGCGTTATGTATGTGTGTTTGTGTGTGTGTGTATATTTTTTTATGTGTATACATATGATATATCGATGATGTAGAAGCACTCACGAGAGCAATATAACATTTAGCTTTTAGACATCATAATAGACAATAGAATATCAGACTAACCGGGAGAAGGCCTCAGAGAAGGCTCAAACGATCTAAAATGTGAGTGTCCTTTTAAGTGTTACTATTTTATTTGTGTTTTATTGTGCCGTCCCAATATTCGATATATATATATATATATATATATATATATATATATATATATATATATATATATATATATATATATATATATATGTGTGTGTGTGTGTGTGTGTGTGTGTGTGTGTGTGTGTGTGTGTATATGTATGTATGTATTACATACACACACATATACGCATATATATATATATATATTTTTTTTTCCACACATACATATATGTCCACACATATTCATACACACATTAATGGAAATCCCGCAACCTCTCTTTGAATCCACCCTCCCTATGAATTGCGGGCGAAACATGAGCTACGGAAGGATGCGGCCCAACGGCGACTTTCAGACCACACACGCGCGCTCACACGCACCTTTTCTTCGTTTACTGGGTCAAGGGCGCCCCGCGATCTCTTCCACTAGCTCCCCACCTCACCCTAGCTTCCTGAACCTCCTCCCCTCCCATTCCCTCCCCCGACCACTCCCAAACCGCGCTCCAAATGAAATTTGAGGACAAGTGTTCGCCCGATAACCCTTCCATTGTTCACGCCCCTCCCCCCTTGGGGTCTCCAATCTGAGGCGCCTAAACTGTGCGCCACCTCACCTTGGATTTCCTGAATGGTTATCACGGTTTCGGATGCAAGAAGTAGTGTATCCACTTGGCGCTGTAAATTTATCCTTGGTCTAAAACGGTCCTACTTAAATAATTATCTGTTATCACGTATTCCATGCCGGAGCCCGCGAAAGCCGTCTTTGGATGTGTGCTGGAGTGTGTTTTTGGATGCGCCTTTTCATTTCGTCGGCGCCTCGCAATGGCAGGCTTGTTCGAGGGTCAACACTCGTCGGGAAAGGACATTCATCCTTAATGAAGTCCTTTTCGGGTTTGTCTAGGTGTCGCACGTCTTAATCACGACTCTACCAATTAGTTTGAACTAGTTAGAGCTCCGTAAGGATTTTCCAGGAGCTGAACGAGTCTTCGATGAGACCTCCGTCGTCGTTTCACTGTTATCACCGAAATGCGGAGATGAGTGAATTTCCTGGCACCAGTAGCGCATGCGCATATATTCCTGCGCATAGATTGACAGGCGGGGCATATTTACTCGGGTCTCTCATGATGTATTTCGCTGCTAACTATTTCTTTAAAACTCCGTGGGACCGGAGATAAATTAATTTTTCTGCGGGCCACATTGAAAACCCCAAGTCCCACGATCAGAAATTGTTCTGGAAAAAAGCATTCTTGGAGTACTTTTACATCAAATAAATGTTGTGTTTTTAGTGCATTCCTTCGACGTATGGCATATGTAATCTTGCCTTAAACTTTTTGTCGTCGCAGCATCTACGTATCGTATTCTTTCATTCGGTCATGAGGTCTCGCGATTTCCAGGTACCTTCAATCACCTCACTTGTTTATTCCCGACAAATTGTAATAATAAATCGAAAGATAAAAGGGATTCTCGCTAGTTGTTGAACCAACCTTTCCGTATGAATGGATGAGATTAAGTTGGATCAATGTACAAGGACGACTGTACGAATCTTGTCCTTATCCAAATGAGCATCATTGCCTTCTCCCTATTTCGCACATCTTTGTTAATATATCACTATGGTTAGGCTTCTTAATATACGAGATAGATAGATTTTGTATAAAAACCCGAAAATAATACCCTACCTTCGACTTACAGAGCATCTCCTCACAAATTAATTTTCGTTCAGACTCCTCGTACGACATTAAGCATCCGACTACTTCTCAGTAGTTGGTAATTATGATTCCAGAAGCCTCATCTCTCTACATATTTATTGCTTCTTATCATATCTTGCGTTTATTCCTCTGTCGGCCTTTCTACATAGCTTAGTTTTGCTAATCATCAACGTGACTTCCTCTGTAATGTCTCCATCGTAAGCTAATCATCTTTCTTCTAACTAATGTTCGGGAACACAATAACGTCTTCAGTAGCTTTTCCTTTTTATTTCCCTGTCATCATGTCCTTCATAATTTTAAATGATGGAGAACTTAGTGGTGAAAATAAATGAAATATTTGTTTATTGATGGAATTCTTCTAAAATTATGCAATTTTTAGCAAAGCACGGTTTTTTAATCTCTCTCATAGGCATAATTTATCGATACCCAAGTGCCTATTCTAGATATATACGAATGGCGAATAACTTACCTTCCGTACTGTAAAAGAGGTTAACCTTGGATTAATATACTGTAAATATACCGTGAGTAATTACCTTTGGTTTGCTCACACCCGAGAATGTTGTCATCTCTTGTCGGACTCCGTTGAGTGCCCCTCGTCCCCCATGTGGGTTCTTTTTTACATCGGGAACGCACGTTATTATAAAATATCAAATACCTATGCATTGCCATCCTTGTTCACGATTTCTAGGATTAGTTTGATTTGGCTCTCGATAATCTTCTCAATAACGAACTAATTTAGGCCAGATGAGCTCACAGCCGGAGTGCCGAACTTTCGTCAATGAAAATAAGAAGAACTTGTCTTTCGAAAGAGTGTACATATATCGAGTCACATCAGAAATTCTTAAATGTGTATTCGAATTTTCGACATTTTTTAAATTTTTTTAATGCACCACCGTATGGAAAATGTTTTCAGCCGATTGAATTTCTCCTCCGTGGAGGAATCGTCCCTCTTTCTCTCTCTCTCTCCCTTCTGGGCGCGCGGGAGCCGAGCTGTGAGCCTGAGCACGCAAACCCATCATCGCACGCTCGCGGAATACGTAGTTCTTCTCCTTCGGATCGCTGTTTGGATGGAAACCAACCAAAAACTCACCCCGGAAACCGAGAAAGTGCGCTGGTGCTCGCAATATATTTTATAGAAAAACAATTGAATGCAGGAGGGGAACTCAGTTTGGTCCACTGGGGGAGAAGAATGAATGATTGAATATGTCTTCCGCATTTCGCTTTGCGAGTCCTTGGTGAATCAAGGGATGAAAATTCCGAGGATACAATAGAAAACTCAAAGCGTATGGAGGGAGGAATGATTGCGAGTAAAAACGGTATTACTCCTACTTGTATATTTATCACATATCCCGTGACTCGTAATGCCCCCTGCTTGCACCCCAAACTCCGTCCCGAATTGTTCGATGTGCATGCGAGCAACGAGATATCCTCATCTTCATGCCGGTGTCGCAACATATAAATGCAATTTTTCGTCCAAAAACGACAAGGTTTCGTTTCATTGACACACTAAGAGATGAAAGAGTGTCCAAACCCTTCATGTCAGTCAGCTTGAATTTTTTTACGTACGGTTTATTTCGGAGGGGTCTAAATGGATATCCGTCAAAATAAATCATCCTTTCGGTCCCTTGCGTTGCTCTCTTTCACTCTCTTATTTCAACCTTTTCCATTGGGAATGCCGAATCTTAGCGGCGCGGGTGACCTTCTCCGCCCGTCCTCAGGAGTATTCGGGAGCAGCGAGGTCTTCTCCAGCTAACCTGCAGCCGCGGACTCCGTTTGTTAGGGCGCCACCCCCGAGAGGACGCGGCACTACGTATTTTCCATGGCCTCTCTCCAAACTTGTTTAGCAACTCGTCTCCTTCCCATTCCCTCATTTCCCATTCTCACATCTGAACGATATCTACGTTCTAGCTCGCTTTTGTCCCTCAACCAACTAGTGGGGAGTCGCTAACAGAATGCAGCTCCGGTTGCACACAGAATGTTTACTTGTTTGCTCTCTCCTGTTTCCAAATCTAATGGAAATCTCCTTCTCTCTCGATGAAATTCATGCAAAGTTGTTGCTTGTTTCGCATTCGTAGCTTATTATTATGTCTGATTTGACTGGAGAGAGAGCCACTTTCCGTTCTCAAGTCTCCCATAACCATTACCAGATTCGTGGCAGTTTTGTTGTGAATAAATAGAAAATTTTAGTTAATTTTTAAAGCTAAAGTTCAATTTTGCTCAATATTCATAATGGAGACTGGCATTAATGGATTTTCATTTGGTTTTGAGCGTCAGTTCTGAATTCAGCGACTTCGAATTTTTGTCTTATTGAACTCATTCCTTCTCTATTTTTCTCCCAGAAAGTTTGCACGTGTTATTAATTCATTTTTGTCCCTAGAAACTGTGTCATGATGAATTGTTACCTCTAGGGAGTCAAAACTGCTATCAAAATATCGTTCCATCCTTTTTTAAATAAAAAAATGTTTAATGGTAATGGAAAATAATTGTTGTCGTAAAAGCTGAAAGACTAAATAAAAAATATTAAAGCTGGAACTGATGTTTTCATGTTTTTTCACTGAGGTGCCGTAGATGTTCCATGTCAGTTTCACGACGTCCTGGCAACGAAAACAACCGAACTCTACCGTGGCATCGTCGGTGCCACGGTAAACACGGTAATCCGCACGTGTGGTGGCCTTGGTGCGTCCGTTGCACCGCCAGAAAACAAATTTACCGGATACAACCTACACCCTCGCATTAGAGTTCGGTCCAATAAATACATTTTTCAATGCAATATGCCAAAGACCGCAATTCATGGATCTCAGCCAAGAATTCCATGAATAGTGGCTAAACTAGAATGAGAATACATTTATCAAATTGTAATTGCATCCAACTGTCATGTATGTTTTGGCGAACATCGATTTCATCCGAACCAAACTTTGGGCTACTTACTGTACTTGTATTTGGTGACTACATGACGTCATTATATGACATTTTTCAGTATAAATAGAAGTGATTAACATGGGGGAAAAAAGGTTATATTCCTATATTTTTTATTTCATATACAGCCGTTCAACCGTAGCATACTGTAACACATTTGCACTAATTTGGTCAACTAAGCGAAAGTTGCTCGGTAATCGCAAGCGTGTGCCACACTTTATCTCCCTTGTCATAAATTTCAATGTATTACGACTCGACCGATTGACTAACGCTAGAATGGTTATTGGAATCAATCAATCGAAGCATTATTGGTCGTTTTCACACTCAAGAGGAATATAGCAATAACCGTCGAAACTAAATCAATTCCTGAAATGAACAAATTCCTAAGTCTCGTTAGGCGATACTTTTCTTTTTCATCTCAAAAAAATATTTTTGCGAATATAACGGCTACTGGAATGCTGCATAATTATTTATATCGTTACTAGGAGCTATACCGAGAGCTGTAAATGTTCATCCCGAACGAAAACCAAATCAAATATTGGATTTTCGTGCAGAGTAACAATAGAGGTAATGGCAGATTTCAAACTGCCAGACAGATTTGCATAACTTACGGATTACCGAGGTCATTTCATTGAATGTCATATCTAGGATGTGTATCATACGCGTGATTTAATAATGCTGCGAACTGCTATTTGCACGGTGCATATTGCGTGAGGAGTCGCCGGAATAAAAACGAGGAACTGTGTCGCCTTAGATTAGCGCCTCATTTAGCGGCGACTGGCCAGGACGGAGGTCGGTGTGGGCAGCGTTTGTTATCAGTTGCGAAATCGAAGGGAAACAGAAATTCCGCCGGGAGCGGCGTGACATTGACCACTCCAATTTTTCCCCCCCCGTCAACTTCATGGCCCCAGTCCCTTCTCCGAAACTCTTTCCCTGGTTCGACGGAAAGCGTCCTTTCCTTCTCCCCCCAACCGTCGAGGTTGAATCGTTCTTCCATCGGTGATTTTCCCCCTTCGATTTGGATAGCTCTTTTCCCCCATCCCGCAGTTCTCTTGCTCTCTGGTGTGCATGGCGATATTCTGATTCATCGAATCCAGCTAAACGCAATCAATGCGATCAATTCATTCCTTGTCCCTTATTTTCATCCTCTCTCCTGCTAGTTCTCCCGGGCTCTTCTCTTAGTGGAAATCATTTAATAGATTAAATACTCCTAAATACGGTATAGACTCTAGGATTTAATCGGCCTTACATTCTCGACAGTGTCGCAGCCTGCCGTAAAGGTTTACTCATATTCCCTATACTCTATTAGATATTTTTAGTGAAAAGTTGCATTAAAGAATTCCCAGTAGTTTCAAGCCAATTGTAAACATTTTTTCTAATTACTGACATACCCTCCGAGTTAACCACATCCAACTGGCACAGTATAAAATTATGTGCGAGCTCAATTTATTTCTCATATTTTTTTCTATCAGTTTATATGTTCGGAAATCAAATCTAATAAATGTAATTCAAACAGTATTATAGTAGCTTCCCGCCCAAAGTTCTGGTCGTTTCCTATGATTCATGAGTAATATTGTTGCTCCCTTTGGAACATTTTTAATGTATTCGTTGTTTCATTTAGCCCTTCTGAAAAATTTCCAGATCATCGGTATTTTTGGAAGTAGATTCTTTGGTTGATTTTATTTTTAAGCTTAAAGTTCGAGAGCGTTTGCACGCTAAGGCGACTTGCTTATCTTTTGCGACGTCGGTGAGCGCAGTAACGATGTGTGCGGATGAGCTTGGGAAACGTTTGGTAATGACCTCTCCGTCGGTCGCACCACTGGAGTCAATCCGTTTGTCGCAGAAAGGAATCCGCATCGAACATTATGTAAACGATGCACGTCTCCCCGTTTCGCAAGAGACGCGTGGAATTGATGCCCTGAGTCGGGACGGAGCGCATTGCCCAACGCTGCGAGCCCTCTCAACCTTGGCCTCCAATTCCTCCGCGCATTCCCCAACCCACAGGCTTCAGCCCGCGCGCGGTATATCACTCTGGTGCAATGAAACGTTCGCTCTGACGCACGAGAGGAGGTCGGAGCAAATTTCTGGCGGGCGAGGATCAATTCCAATTACGGTTAAATACTTTTTGTTTCTCATTTCAGTGCTTCGTCATGTTAGAGCTTAGCGGGACCAAACGTGGTGCTTTGTAAAATTACGTCCAAATTGCTTCACTTGTTTTAAATGTCAAATGTTAAATCTATTCAATCTTTCACACCCGTGACACTACTAATTAGTACCATGGGTGTGAAACCTTATTGATTTCACACCCATTCATTCATTCAGCTGGAATCACTTTCCCTTTTATTTTCTGTGCTGTATTAATTTTGCAAATTTCTGGATTGGAATGTTCGCGAATCGGACATGTAAAATGCACTCTTTTTGGCGAAATAGATTGCTTGCCGCGTGTCGCTTCGATATTCTTCTGCCAGTTCGCTGTTTTCCGAAAGTGTTTAGCCAGAATGATTTTTTTATTTTTAGAGATAATTCTTACCTTCTGGAGAACGCCTGATGCGAATAGACTAGGGGTGTATGTATCTAGGGAGAAAAATAATCCAGATTGGAAGAGAGACTTCTGCTAGGGGGAAGTATGAATTGATATTTCGGAAAATAAGACTTTCCATCGCTAAGCAATCATCCTACTGAAAATATAAGGGCGGTGGTAAATGAAAATTATTCTAAGAAACTTCTTGAAATGCCGAGACGGTGACTTTTAACGGAGTCATCCGCTAATGCGCATTGCTCTTTGAAAATTGTTGCATTGTGATGAAAATTACCTCAGGTCTTATGACTCAAAAGAGACAATGCCTTGTAAAACCTCATGTTTTATATTAGGATGAAGACTTAATGCAATGGGAAAGGGCGCATATGATTGTCGCAGTTTTGATGCAGGAAATTTTCTTAATGTAGGTGGAATCGTACGACGAGGGAATTAGTACCTCGCTCCAACAGTCTCAACGCTCCCTCCCCGTAGGAAATGCATTCAGTTCCTCTCATTTGACGTCAACAGGCCACTAACGCATGTCTCACTGTCTGAAGGATTATTTTCCCACCCGCCATCGCCGCCGCGTCAATAAGCATTGGGCGGATTAGTATTTCGCTTGGCATGGGACGCCCCTCATTTGTCTCGGCAGTTCCTCCCTCGGAATCGCGATCCGGCTTCAATTTCTCGAAGCCTTTTTAGTCCTTAATTTTATTTGTTGTTACGTCATCACGTGTGTGTTTGCTCTTTCGCAAATCCCCCGCGACCTGATTGTGTCGCGCTAAGCCAATAACTCTTTGCATTTGGAGCCTACCCCAGTCCTCGCCCTTCTCCCTGGAGAACTTGTTCATCGCATTTGAAACATGTGAAATATATGTAAATATATTTTTTCGGTCGGGGAATTTAGGTCATTAGGTTCACCTGTAGACATAGGTACAAGGGTGATCCCAAGTGTACCCGACCCAACAAAGAAATGACAAAAATTTTGGAAAAAAATGTATTAATTTTTCAACATAATCTCCTTCCAGCTCTATTCACTTTTCCCAGCGATTTTCGAAACGTTATATACCCTTTTTATTGCCATTTATTACTCTTTTTATTACCATTTTTTACATATGTACCATTAACTGCCAACATCACTTCTTCACGGGTGGAAAATCTGTGACCACCGGACCATTTTTTCAAGTTTGCGAACAGAAAATAATCCGAGGGGGCTAAATCTGGCGAATAAAGTGCATGAGGTAGAAATTCAAACTTAAATTCATGAATTTTGACCATTTCAATGACGGATTTATGAGCTGGTGCATTGTCTTGATGAAACACTTTCTTCTTAGCCAAATGCGGCCGCTTTTGCTTGATATCTTCGCTCAAACGTTGCAATAAGCTTGCATAATACTCGCCGTTGATAGTTTTTCCTTTTTCAAAATAGTCAATGAAAATTACTCCACTCGCATCCCAAAAAACTGACGCCATGACGTACAGCTTTCTCATGTCCAAATTTTCAGTTAATATGCGATGTACCGCACTTTTTGAAATGCCTACTATGTCTGCCAGCTCGCGTACTTTCAGTCGACGATCATCCAGTATTCTTTTGTGGATTTTATTCACAGTTTCAGGAGTCGTCGCCTCATTTTGTCGCCCAATTCGATGCTCGTATTGACAGCTCGTATGGTCTTGTTTAAACTCTGCTACCCAATATTTTACTGTTGTAAACAAAGGAGCAGACTCACCCAGAGTAAAATCAGTTCATCTTTTATATCGGTTGGGCTGAGGCCTTTCAAATAAAAGCATTGTATCACATAACGATGACCAATTTTCTCTATTTTCACAAAAAACCTTCACTATTGATGGCTGCCAAACAAGTACTAAGCAACGTAGCGTCTTCAAACTTGAAACAAATGCTTTATAGATTGCGTACTTTCTAATACAGTGATATGTTTTAAACAACTACCGCCATCTCTAGGTCAGGCCGGGTACTTCTGAGCCTTCCCATTTATATTGAAATTTATGTGTGCTTGGTTTGTAATAGTGTAATCTGTGGTGAACAAATAACCTTCTTTGATAATAAACCAGGTAATTTGCTCTTAGTAGCAAGTTATAATGGTTGAAGAGATAATTGTTTATCATAGAAAACGCGTCTAGTTATCAAAATTCATCAGTAATGATGATTAATCTTTTTCCCTTCGCGGCGCATTTGAGTTGTTTCCCCCAGGTTTTACATTTTTGGTTTCTTATTCCAGTGGCAGTTAACTTTGATTTTGCATGTAGTTAGTTAAAACCTTCTCCTGCGGTTGTACGCTCTGATTTTCGTACATACAGTGGTAGTCTCCGAAATGCAGAATTTATTAATCCTCAATTTAAAAGCTTCATTGCATGCCGCCGAACATTTTTAAAATTAGGATAGGATTTCGCAGCGCCTTTTATTTTTCTCCGGCACGTTCTCGCTGCAGTTTCGCCTTCTTCCCAGTTCATTTTTCACCCTGATTCCCACACATCCTGGCCCGTGCTGCCAACATTGGTGATGCTCATTTCTTTCCTCTGGGTCAAGTGGAATTTCAGAATTTCTCAGAATGCTAGATGTCTTCAGCATCGTTCCTTTAAAAATGAACCCACTGAAAGCCTAGGAGTCGTGAATTGAAACGTTGGATTTGGAAATGTTGGTATCTTCAGATGCGACAGTGGCCACAAGAAACGGATGACGACGGGGATTCCACTGATTTTAATTATGTCGAGAAGCGTGTTTGGCTTAGAGAAAATATTCTCTCCCCCCTACCAAGATTTTGACCCTCATAAAAGTCATTGTTCCCTATCTCAAACAAAATATCATTTCATATTCGTTTATCATCCGAACACGTTTAATTATCCTCTGAGTTCGCAACATATCATGTAGTGCATTGCTCAGGTATGAAAACGAAATAGGCCAGTTTTATTGAACACCCTTATCTCTCCACGCTATGGCATTGTTTTTTTTTAGCGGAACGCCCTCATCACGTGCAAACCCAACCTGGACAATCACAAGAGGAATGAAGGCCTTCACATTTTTTGCTGCGGTAGTTGTAATAAAAACTATGTTTTTGATCCTCTGAGAAATTTTCCTGCAATTCACTATCGAGTTTTGCGTCTAAGCTACATTCGTGCCCATCTAGGCATTGGGGTACTTAGGGGGGTGGTAGTCGGTGTCAATCCCGCCCCGACATAGCGGCAGGGTGGTCGGCGAGCGCTGGAAATAAATTGGTGACCTCAAGTAGACCCGGTTTCTCACTTCGCATTCGACACTTCAGCGTTGATAAAATAACAAATGCTGATTTACAAACCACGATTAAAATATGGAAATTTTTAATCCCTGAAAGTGTAAAGGTTTAGGGCGACCTTTCCACGGAGTAGGCGAGTGTACATGCACCGTGTATCCCTCCCAAATGTCGTCTCTTTCTATCTTTTAATGGAAATCGGACTCCGGCTCATCTTCCCCCGCGTTCAACACTTTGGAGCCGGAATTTCCTGGAGATCGGCGGGCGTGGTGTTGAAATCACTTCCGTTCTGGAGTGGCGGTGGACATGGTATTTCCTTCCGGGAACTTGTTTCCTATTTTTCCTAGTTAAAATTAAATAGACCCGCGAGGGTTGTCGACAGACCGCCTTGGTCCCACACTCTCGTCCCTTTACCCCTCCGAGTCCGCCCCTCCCGACCTTCGCCCCCCCCCCCACCGGTTGCTCACGCACCCTCCCTCCGCCCTCCAAGGGCAATAGCACGGCCCGCTGCCGAAGGTCCCCCACCTTCCCTTTCCGCGAGGTCCTTACCCGCAATTAAGCAGCTGTGGGCGGGATGGCCGAACAAGTGGATGGTTACCACGCCGCTCTCCGCGGTTTTCCCAAGAACAGAGTCACTGCAGGCCTTCGCGGTTTCGTCGCCCCGTCGCGTCGGCGCGGAGTTAATCGGCTTCGTTTAAGCGAGCAGTTTTTCCACGAATGGAAGTTGATACTTACTTTCAGCAGATGCCTTAGTCAGGGCGTCCGCCTGGAAAACCTGTAAAACACGGGGAATTCAGCGGATGTTCTGAAATTATCGGCATTTGACACATTTGACTTGGGCAAGTTCCTCGCCTGCTTATTTGTGATGCGTTCGAGAGATCTCTCCCCCCTTTTTCCATCTCTTTCCCTACTCGACTTTCCCTAAGTAAACCCTGCTTAGAGATTGAATTGAGGCAGTTTTTAATGCTCAACGTAAAAATGAAGGACAAAGCATTTCGCTCTCTATATATTTTTATTTTATGTTCATTATTGGCCTGCGATATCAGAGCATAATGTGATTTTTGTTGCTAATTTTTGGTGGAAACTTTTGATTTTTTTTCCTCGGCGGACTAATTGTTAATAAATGATTTTCTCGTGCGCGTGTGAGATTTTCATGCTTGCTGCTGGTCGATAAGAATGGTAAATTTGAGACTGAAATTATCGTCCCATCTTCAATGCTGGTGTTTTTGTTATGTTCTTGCATTCCATTGAAACGATTCGTCACTATTCCTTCAGAGTCCAAATTTCAGTCTGCACGATTTATGTATTGGCAGCAAGGCCTCTCGTTCTCCATACAGTCAATACACTGTCAATGCAGAGAAACTTGTGATAACAGATGAATTTCTTGAGTGGAGAGTTTAGTTATTTATCAATAGTCTTCACTAACTCAGCATTCCGGCATTCGGTAGACAATTTTGTTACGTGCGCAATGCACGTATCGCAACGATACCACCAACCGTGCCTTGTCATTTACCTGCAGTGAATAATAATCACCACATGACCAATATTTACGGGGATCGGGATGGCGCGGTCGCTAACGTACTCGCTTCCCACCCAGAGGGCCCGGGTTCGAATCCTGGCGGTGTTGAATATTTTTCAAAGGGTGTTCCGATCCCTACTTGAGGTGCTTTGTGGAGGGCACTTTGAGTGAGTACGCCGTCCGTCGGATGGGACGTAACACTGCGGATTCCTTGGCGCCTTTCGTTAAGAGCAGGCTAACGCCGACGCCGGTTTTCTCTGCACCCACCCTTCATCCTTTCCTGTCCATTCCCTATGGCGCAAATGACCTGAGGTCGCCTCCCATAAAAACACTAAAACCAATATTTACCCGAGCATAGACTTGTTTGTGGGCGTGAAACACCTTGGAAAACTGGAAATATTGCTAGCTACGCCATCCATAAATCATGCTTTAAATTCCCACGTCATCACATCTTCTCATCGTAATTTACTTATCAACGTCGAAAATGTTAGAAACTCAGTGGTTGTTGACCGTGGAATGCCAATGTGTAAACGGAAGAATACCTGACAGTTAAATAATTCATATCAAACCTGATTGTAAAGATATCTCTTTGCATTTGATTATCTAAATTAAGCATGTCGACGCCTTCCTCTTTCCTGATCACAAATCATTCGAGTGAGGCCCTCACTTCGACCCTCACGCGACCATCGTCAAAAATGCGGCGAAATCAACTCACCCCAAAACCACGAGATTCCAGAATTTACGTCAGATATTAAAGCTCTGAACTCCTAAGAAAATGGATAAAGACCCATTGGTGCGACTATGTCCCCTTCCCCTACTGCAGAAGCTGTTATCGCCCGACTAGATTATTTTCATCGCCCGTAAATTGGCGAGCCATCAATCCTGGTGCCCCTCGTTTATGATGTCGCTTAGTGGGCCATTAGTGGCGCTCACGAGATGGAGGAGAGAATTTGACAACTAATTCATGGGAAAATCCTGAGTGGGCACCGTTATCGCCCAAATTACAACCACAAAATATGGTTAAAACAAAATAAACACACAATCAACTCTTGGAAATTGATTGTGGTATATGTTTATTTGAGTCAAATGGCGTATTCCGGATGCCACCAGTATTTCCATATGCCGCTCTTCAGTGGGAATGGACCGATTAGAAAACTGCTCTGTCGCTTTGTCCTCTCCGTTCTACATATTTTCCACTCCCCTCTTTATTCGATTGTGGCTTCTTATAATTACGTCCTCTGCTGTTGAATATTGTGACATAAGGGAGAAAGTTAGGAAGGGGGAGGAAAGTATGGAGGAAGAATGCATGAGTAATTGCAGATGGTTTAATGTAGTGTGGGGTGTCAGGTTGCCTCTTGTTAGTCGAAGCATAAGGAATTATGTAGGTGTGTTTAATCTGTGTCCATCGAAAGCCTGCCTTATACGGTAGACTTCCAAATAATTATGATTGCCTGTCATTCGTCTCCGTTCCCAGGTACTGCAATGTTCTTCATTTGTTTTAATAAACGAACTGTTTCCGTTCTTCGAAGCTCTCTCTCCCTCTGCTGTCGGCGGCATTTTCTTTGCTTGAAATTCCTTCTTTCTCTCGGCAATGTGATCTCGATATCTCTCTTGCTTCACCCATCACTGGCAGTCTTGCGTCCAAGGTAACCAATTTTTCCACTTTATCCAACTTTTGCTGCCCTTGTCTCGCATCAGCCTTGCCCCCTTCCACAACCCTTTAATTTTTTTGCTGTTGGATTTTTCATGTTGAATTTGTTCTCATATTTTTCCGTGTCCACCGTCAGAGACTTCTTCTTTGTTAATCGATATTCATGTTCCGTCAACTAAGCGCAATACGCCGATTGCCGCATCTAACATTACGTATTCAACCCGAAGGTTAGTTTAGTAAGATTTGGGGGTTCAGCCTGACTACTCTTAACTCAGAAAGCTTTAAGTCGTCTGAAATCCACGACTGCAGGATATTGACGGAGGGGCAATGGGTACTCTTTCCTGTACCACCATTTGGATTCTAACGAAGTTCTAATAGCCACTTAGATTTGTAATGCTCTTGTCCTGTGGCATCGTCCTAGTTTTGAACCAAATACCCTTCGTTCATTAGCCAAGCGCTCGACCCAATAATCCACCACACCTTCCCTTGGCTTGTTGTTTTGCGATAATTTTAAATCATCTTCGCTAATTTGACTTGGAGTCCAAAGGCTGAATTCATAGTTGGAAGTAGCTGACTTATGCTGCATTTAGCCTCACAGTAATAGTATGATGCCATTGTAAATGACCATTATTCCTCTCCTGCCTTTTGTTTTCCGTACAAATATGGGTTTCGATCCAGGCATTGAATTCGTGGCATTCGGGTTGCGTCCTCGTTGGGCAACGTTTTCGCTAGCATTCCAATCTGCATCGTGTGGTCCGAAGTGAATTAGCAAAGGGCTTTAATGTCCGCCGTGCATAGAACTCATGGTCTGACCTCACCATTGAAACGCCCTCGCTGTAAAGCCAAACGGTCGAAAGAACTTAATTTGAAACGCTGCCTCCATTATATTTCAATCTTTCTTTTCTATTTGACATTACTCGAAAAATGGCTGATTATGCATGATAACATTAATCTTGTGGCGCAGTTTCGGAAGCTCCCATGTTGAGGCGCGGCATACATTAATGTCGGGTGGATGAGTTTGATAAGATGTACCATTCGTTTCACTTGATAGTTCTGGTGCATTGGTTGCTAATTAAAAATAATATTGCATCCCTCGAGTTTCGTGGAGAATGGACGTTTCGAATGCTGGAAATGTCGAAGTTCGCCGGGTTTTTTGATCAAGAGACCTCATGCGGTCGAGGATGACCTACTATGCCTTCACAAATTGCCTTGCGTGACCTTTGATGCTTTTCCTACTCTGGATGAGTTATCATTGCCATTTATCCTTTTGCGGATGGAGGAGTTTTTTTCTGTCCAAGTGAGTAATATTAACGTAAATTCCTGCGTAGACTTGCGAAGCACAATTTGCGAATTTCTACGAGTCTCATCGTTAGCTATTAATTCCGCTGCGTAGTGGAATGCCTTCTCGAAATCTGTTTTATAATAATGCGAAAGGAACCTCATGTACGCGTCTTTCGAACGCGACCATTCTCTGTCTAATACATATTTTCAATAATGGGATTTTAATGATGTAAATTGTCAGGAAGTGCGTGTAAAATAAGAGAAAAATCGCGTTTAATATTCGTATAACAATTAAAAAAGATAATACGTCGAAACAGATGTGATTCTTCGCGATGCAAAAGATTATTGGCATTCACGTTGAAAGCCTGAACAGAAGGTTGACAAGCCGGAATCATTTGCAAGTCTCCCGATCATGACTTCAAAGTTTTATTTTAAAAAATTTCAAACTTATTTGGCTTCCCAAGATAGTTGAATTGAAGTAGTTACTTCTCGCATTCCAGCAAGTTGTTGATTATTGTTTTCGAGTTCAAAAATATGTGATAACATCCGTTTACATAAATAATTATTAACTTCGAGTCTTTTCTCTTTAAATTACGAGTATAAAATCGCACTGAGTTCTAGACAAATTATTTTACACTCCCACAATATATTTTTATGCACATAATGTGTGAGACTTCGGATCTCAAATACTATATTTCATGTGAGCATTCTTACTTGAAGATGCTCTGTCATCCAAGAATAAACTGTTATTTACGACGGGCATAATATTTTACCAAAGGAAATGAAATAGCTGGTTGATGCATAATAGAATGCTGACAGTCGTCACCATCAAAAAAAGCCTCTAATGCGGCGGTACAGATTGAGGTCACCGGTTCACTTGGCGGCGATAATGCCCGGTGTTGCCTGGAAACGGCACCCCGTAATAGTGCGTCCGTGCCCTTATCACCTCCTTGTTTGCAAATGCTTGACCGCAGTGCGATATATGCGGTGCCATCAATCTTCGCCTTTATTTAGAGGCGGCCTACAGAAGTTGTGGCTTTTTTCACCTCCGTGTCAACCGCAGCGGAAATATGAGTCAAGAGTGTGGGAATGACACTAAATTAATTTACCGAGCGTGCTTGGGGCTCTCTCTCTTTTCCCTCACTCGGGCTCTTTTCAGGTGATTTCTCATTAATCCCTCCCCTTCGTACGTGATGATCTATCTCCTCGTGAAGTGCGTAGAATGCCCCCCCTCCCCCGCGCAATTAGTCTCCGGCCCTACTCACCCTCGCACAACGCAGGCGAGACACGCGGCGACAGCCGACAGACGTTTCCGCGAACGTTCATCGTCGTCACCCACTGCTCTGCAGGAATAAATTAGATGTCTATGTGTGGTAGTACGAGGTGCTTTTACATGATTTAAAAAAAGAACAGACTTAATTCATATCTTCCAAATTATTCTCCGCTTTAACAATCATACGAGACTGAACGAAATTTCTCTTAACTGAGATCTAAAATGTTTTCTGTAAAGGTTTCAAATTTCTCCAATGTCTCACTAAAATGCCGGAAAAATATGAGGAAGATCAT
Source organism: Hetaerina americana (assembly GCF_022747635.1). Classification (NCBI taxonomy): domain Eukaryota; kingdom Metazoa; phylum Arthropoda; class Insecta; order Odonata; family Calopterygidae; genus Hetaerina; species Hetaerina americana. The sequence goes on from NW_027287095.1 coordinate 89,249,386, forward strand.
TTGTTTAGTTGAATGGTGCAACTGTATGTAGAAGTCATCAAATCATAAATGTGTAATTGCCCATTGACGTCATCGGCCGGATCAGCTTAATGGAAAGCAAAGCCGGAATCCGTGGGTTCTTATCAGCCTGTGAATATTTTTGTTGCTAAAAGTGAAAACTTCCATCATGATCGTGGCTTTCGAAGTGACAGCATTTTTACGATAGGTGGCCTCAGTTCATCCATGAATGTAAAAACCTCCAATCGTAAGACCGACCACCTATGATGATGATGAGTATTCACTTAAAATTGTTCCAAATGTCTTCCATCGTCTTGTGTCCGTCGCTTCCACCGAGCTGGTCACTTTTCAGTTGACCGGTCAGAAGAAAGGCGAAACGGAAATATTTTCTTGCAAAAGATTCACTTAGTGGCGTCGCAGAAATAAAACTAATATGTGCGATATAAAATTAACTCCTTAAGGATTTTTGTTTCGAATGCAGTCAATGGTTGGCAATGGAGACCGCTGCAACTCTTTCATCAATTATGTTTTCGATACTTTAAGAAAGGAATATTCGATATTAAACTGGGCAGTAGAAAAATTCTTGGGCATTTTTAAATACCATACTCTTCTCGAAATTCAAAGTGTAGAGAAGGCAGTGCACAAATGAAAAGAGACCAATTCAGGCTATTTATTTGAGAAAAAACCCTTCGAGTGAACTACTGCTTCGTTTCACCAACGCCCTCTAGAGTGCAAGAGTGTCTTATTTTATTTATATTTACCCTGCAAGCCACCGCCAGGGTGTGTGGCAGAGGGTGAGCACACACGAGAATAATTTTACCCGAACATGGCCCTACCGCGGTCGAACAATGTTATTATGATCCCCTATCGTTCGTGGAAAAAATTAAATCTTAAATCTATCTGTTCGAAACCTAATCTCTCTAATTTTATCCACATGATCTTGCCTACCATAACACGATGGAGGTAATAATACATTTTCAACATCACTGCTAAAGAGACATCCTTCCAATTCATGCAAGAGCTTCAATCTGTAATTTAACCTTCCCGCCAAGAGTGATTCCCAGCCTAACTCCTCTTTTATTTTGGTTACGCTACTGAGTTTATCATAACAACGTATTAAAAATCTACCTCCTCTACACTGCACGCGATCCAATTTGTCAATTAATCCAACTTCGTGAGGATCCCATATATACTTGCAGCATATTATAAATTAGGCCTAACCAACGACATATAACATGGATATGTATAATGGGATGTAATGGATTGATTGCTCTAGAGGGTTTGGTTTAACCGGTATGCTTTACATCGATCACCCAGTACAATGCATTCCAAAGGCTCCTAATTGATACGTTTTCTGTGAATAGCAAAGGGCACTGCCTCTGCTTTCTTAGGTGCACTCGGTTACTAGTCGCGTTTATTTCTCTGTTGTGCGGCGGGCGCTTGCATTTCAGACAAACATGTCGGTAGATTCTGGTTTTAATTTTCGTGCGCGTGCAAGGGATTGAATTTTCTTCCGGGCTGACGTACTCTTGAGAATCGTATCCCTACAACACTTGAGCTCTGAAGATAAATAGGTTTCAAACATCTCCATCGTTTGCATTTATCATTTCTTCGTCAATTCCTCCTCATTACAAAAACATTGCACGCACCAGATGAGCTATTCATACGAATAAATTAGATCATCTGCGCGTAATTCTTCTAAATCGGTCGCTAATGCTAGGTGGACTTCATCTCGAGCCGTTGTCGCTCTTCTGTCTTCAAGAGTCATCCTCACTTCCGAATGTCTATGAACCCAGCTGTCGGATAATCATGAATGTGAAATTTCTGTCGGTATTATCAGTCTTGGCTTGCTCCCCGTGCAGGAAAGAAGTCGACCCTGGCCTACTTGCCTTCGCTCCCGTGATTCACGCGCATTCATTTAAAAAATGTAAAGGGAATTCTGAGAAATATTTCCGGGGGAAGTAACTCTTATGTAGTTAGTTCCATGCATGCTCGCTCTAAAAGTATATTCAATAGTAAAGTGTTAGTGTCCTTGAGTGTTAGCGGCCCTTTCATTGGCTGGCAAATCATTTCAATTTTTTACTTGACACCACCGTTATTAAAGCGTAACCTTGGCAACTCTTGCTCTCTTAAAGGAATGGAAACGCTAATGACACGAAATCTTTTCATGTTATTTTATGGGCATTCTTATTTTAATGGGCCTGTACAATTAACAGATATTTGTTTTCTTCCGCGAAAGGCGTGCACAGTGACACGGTGATTGCCTGATTGGCACCATCTGGTTTACGAAGGGCTGACCCATTACGGTTGACCTAACTTATTATGAAAGCCTTATCCAAGCGTCAGGAACTTCACTTACAACGATGAACGACATGTTCTATTAATTGAAAAGGAGTGAATTCAAACCTTTTCTTTTGATGCAACGTGAAAGTCTCCTGCGCCTAATTAGAAGAGGTACATATTCGATGCCAGTATGTAATTGTATTCTTTAAAGGCTGTTCCTATGTCTCCAGCTAACATTTATGGCTTCTAATTCTTAACAAGTGGAAAAAACATAAACAATATTGTCAATTGATCGTTATTAATGAAGAAACTTATTTTTTTAATTTTATCACGTATCCTTAATTTGCCATACGATTGGATCACATGGAAGTGAGAGGTTCACAGAAATGTGATTCGAAATCAAAAGAATGGTTTCAGAAATAAGCTTTCGAAATGAAAAGCTTCCGCAAAAATATGGCGGAGGGACCCTCAAAAATGTCCCTAGGCGAATTGAGACGCGAAAGAAGCTCCGAAAGCCGATGCCTGTTCCGCCGATTTAATTCATTTTTCGCTCGACTGAAAGGAGGGTGGTGAATGTGTCGGTGTGTCTACTCTAATGACGACATGAGCCAAGACACAAGACGTTTGGAAACGGGTTCTATTAGGTCGTGTGGAACTGGCACAGCTCAGAGTGAAAGTGCAACTGATGAAATTTAATAAAAATGTTCGCTGGTTAAGTAGCGTTTCTTCCAACTGTCCCAAAGTGTTCGAATGCTCAGTCGAACCAAGGAACGTAGGGAAATTCTACGCAGCGCAACGATGGTTACCACATACCTTGTTTCGACGAAAAATTTTATTCATTGCTTTAGCATCTGAAAACATGGAAGACAGTTACTTGCATTCCACGTGGGAGTATGAGACTTACATCCAAGTGTGTTAATGGAATTGGATTTCCATTTTTTCTCCTCCCATGAATTTACATGGAGATTCCTCCTCTAGGAGTGCCATCCCATATCCATGGATTTAGTTCGTACCCCATTTAATGCTCAAGGAATTTGATCAAGGCATCGATTTCAATTATATGCGCCAAAAGCCAACGGATGAATTTCTGTTGACTTTTATGAAACCCCTTTTCGAAGAAGGATTCGCGTTTGCTCAAGTTTCGCAAGTTCTTTTCGCAGCTTGTTCTTTTACCGCGCGGCACGTGCAATCATCGTCCTCAACTTCTTAAGGCGGAGGAGGTTTGTCATCGCAGCCACACGTCCTTCTCCATTACTATTCATTTCAAATCCTTATACGTTGTGACTCTCATAGTACTTTTTTATGCCCTTTGTCAAATGTAACTCTTTGCCATAGTTACTTTTTTCCTAGTACTGGAAAAAATAATGGAAGGGAATCCATTATATTTGCCAGGAAGTCGTTATCACGCAGAACATGCCCAACGAATTTAATTTTCCTTTTCTCCATCTCTTTTATTAGATTACTAGCCTCTTTAATTTCTCTCGATACTTTTATGTTACTTTTCTTGTCCGTCCACCTTGTTCTTGTTATCCTTCTTCAAATCCACATTTCAATTGCCTCCAACCGAGCCTTTTCCCTCTTTCCCAATGTCCAAGTTCGCATTCACATAATAATGTGCTCCAAATAAACGTTTTTGCAAAAGAATTTCTAATTTCCAATTTCATATGTTTGTTTCCTAAAGGATTTTTTTTATTTTCATATGGCTTCTTTTCACTGCAGACGTACCTATGCTATACATTGTAATGAGGCTCCCAAGGTAGCAGAACGCTTCTACTTGACTTATCATTGATTCCCCTACCATTAAATTCTCAAGGGTTTCTGTCATGTTTACAGGAGATATCATAGCTTTGGTTTTCTTCACATTTATTTTAAATTTTAATTTTTCCAAATCTGTGGGCAGAATTTTTTGCTTTTTATTCATGCTAGTAAAAAAAACCATAAACACGGTAATCAACCCGAAGGTCGGTTAAGAAGGTGATGGTAGAGTTCACCCAGTACTAAGCCCTTTACGGCGTGTGAAATTCACACATAAGGGTAATAAGGGGGGCCAGTTCCTTTCCCTGTGCCGGTTATGGTTTCTCAGGAAGACCCGAAAAATCACTTAGTTTGGGCGGAGCTGTAGGTGCCCAGAGGCTTGCTCGGGAATCGAACCCGGGACCCTCTGGTCAGCAAATTCACGGAAGTGCTTATTAATCGAAAAAAGGTGATTTGGACCTTTATTTTTTATTATGACACAACGTGTGTGATGTCATACTGTCGCACCCATGTACGTAATTGAATAAATGCCCACGCGCCGTTGTTTGACGGGCGATGGTCGGACTCGGGGCCGTCCCCGCGAGTGTCGGGACGCTACCGTTGCTCCCCCCCCCCCCCTATCGGTACCCTTCCCTCGACTCATCCCTTCTCTCCTCTCTCCAATTTCAGGTACGCTTACAGTCGAAGAAGTGTACAAAGACCGAGATCAATTCGCAGCATTGGTGCGCGAGGTAGCGGCTCCTGATGTGGGTCGCATGGGAATTGAGATCCTCTCGTTCACCATCAAAGACGTGTACGACGACGTGCAGTACTTGGCATCCCTCGGCAAGGCACAGACGGCCGCCGTCAAGCGAGATGCAGACATCGGCGTGGCACAAGCGAACCGGGATGCCGGGATACGGGTAATTATTCATTACTGTGAAGAAAAACATGGTATTTTGGCTTGATTCAATGCTGAATGTTTAGTCCAGCACTTGCGTCATGGACAAAATCAAATCCCTCTATTGGATGGCGTCGATGTAACCCAGAAAGCCTCATGCAATCAATGGGTTACTCAAAGGTGGGCAATGGAGAATACAGATGCATTTTTTAAGTTCAGTCAAAATTTCACTGGCAAAAATTATGAATTTTAGTGTGATACTATGGAAGGAGGGGTAATTTTTTCTTTAAATGACGTTACGTCTAATGAATGAATCATTTTCTTGTATTTCATATAGCAAAATCTTTAATATGAGTGGTATTTAGTTAACTAGTTTTAATTATAGTTCATTCCTGCTAATTGAACTGGAGTTACTTTGAAGATTTTATTGAGGTGTAGCAACTAAGTAAACATTTCTATATTTTTGCATTTTTCAAATTGTACCTTTTTCTTACTGCCGAAGGCCAAAGGGTAATGTTTTTTCATTTCATTAATTTTTAGGAAGCAGAATGTGAGAAATCAGCCATGGACATTAAGTACAACACGGACACCAAAATTGAAGACAATGCAAGAATGTACAAACTCCAAAAGGCTAATTTTGATAAGGAGACCAACACAGCTGTAAGTTAAAGCTGCTATCCTCCCCACTATCTTCGGTTATCAGTATAATTAATTAATTGTACATTCTTATGGTTATGTTAATATGCATTAATGTTCTCAACTTTAGTTTCATAATTTACTCTTCCATTTCATGGATATTCTGAATTTTGTGCATCCATAAATTGTATGTTTATATCATGGTGAACACAATATCCTCTACTTTTGCTGGTCATAATTTCCACTGTAATATCACAGAGATATTTGGAATGCACTTGTTGCTATTATGGAAGTACATTTTCAACATTAAGATGGCAATAATTTCAGTCCATAATCTAATATTTAATCATGTGAGAAGGGGAATCGAAAGGGATAAGGAAACTCTGTAGCTTGCTTTGCATGAAAAGATCATATTTCATCATTTTTTACTACATTCATTGAATTGGACTAAATGTATTCAATTGATATGTCTTGTAATTATAGAAAGCTGAAGCACAGCTTGCATATGAACTCCAGGCAGCTAAGATCCGTCAAAAGATCCGAAATGAAGAAATACAAATTGAGGTTGTGGAGAGAAGGAAGATGATAGAAGTTGAGGCACAAGAAGTGCAAAGGAAAGAAAGAGAATTGAACAGTACAGTTCGACTTCCTGCTGAAGCTGAGAGCTACCGCGTTCAAACTATTGCTGAAGGAAAGAGGTGAGCATTAACTTTGTATTATTCACTATCAATGCTCAGGCATTTTAGGTCTCACTATTTATACTTATGTTTGAACATATATTTGTGTTATGTTTTTATCGTTATTACTTTGGGTTCTGATCAATTTAATGAGACTTATTATGGTTTATAGGTGACAACATTCAAAGATCAATAAATATTATTATTTTTATAATTATTATACTGCTCAGTAATCAATATTGCTGGCCTAAGGATTAGTGGTAAATTAAGGTTTGTTTTAACATTTTTATGGGTCCTGATTGAATGAATTGCAGATATTTTTGCTTGAACTATGAGTATAAATTAATTTTCTGGCAGAGAAGCCAAATTTTATGAGAAGAAGTCATTGGAAACAATTAAGTATGTCAACTTAATCGATGTTAGGTTAGGTTTATTTGTAAAGGAATTGGTAAATATGTGGGGCCATGTATTTTTTTAGTTCATCCAAGCAAAAAACAGTCACATGAACTATTTAGTTAAAATATTTTTTCCTTACGGTGTTCATCTTTTTGAATTGTTAGGTATAATTTTAAAGGTGATTTTTTTTAGAAGCTTAGGTGCTTTGCTGCTCTTTGTTTTCTCAGGAGTTGTGTTGTTGCGATCTAAGTACTTGTTTCTAATTGAAATATCAAATGTGTTTTTGAATTTTGAATAATATCATGAATTTCAGTTAACCGTGTAAGAATTCTATAATTCTCCCCAGTAATCTTTATCAGCCTAATGTGGATATTTACTTGCCTTTTAATATTTCAATGGTAACTATAGGCAATAGGAGTACTCGAAATGGATTAGTCAGTTGACTAACACTAAGAAAATTTTGCGTATTATGTATGAAACTGTCTTAGATCAGCAGCAAGAGTGTTCTTTTGTGTTTCCAGAGAGACCTTATCGTATGAACTTGCGAATGTAAACCAACCAAAACATCACTCATTACATTTCAGAACGCAGACAGTCGAGGTAGCCAAAGCAGAAGGTGAGAAGATTAAAATGATAGGATCAGCGGAAGCTTATGCAATTGAATCGGTTGGTAAAGCAGATGCAGAGCGCATGCGAATGAAAGCTGAAGTGTACAAGCAGTATGGGGAAGCTGCCATCATGGCTCTGGTGCTTGAAGCCTTACCAAAGGTCAGTGTGAAGGGGAAGGGGAAGTGAACGCAGCAGAAAAGCAACGTCATTATTCAGAATTGCTTCCAATTTTGTGCTGATGTTTTTTTGACTTATTTTTAAATGTCATTTGCAGATTGCAGCAGAGGTTTCGGCCCCACTCGCAAAAACAGAGGAGATAGTTCTGTTGGGTGGGGATGATCGCACGACATCTGAAGTCACTCGTCTGGTTGGCCAAATTCCTCCAGCTGTGCAAGCACTCACTGGGGTGGACCTGTCAAAGGTATGAGGAGAAATCTTACCAGATGAGGCCAAGCATATTTTTTGCATAACTTTTCCCCTTCTTATTATTCTTCTTAGGACAGGTGCCAGACTACAGATATAATTCCATGGGAGAAATCGTAATAGAATTGGCAAAAATGTTCAAACTCAAAATTTTGGTGGAAATATGTCTGATAGGTTCCTGTAGTATAAAAATTAATGATATACCATTCTATTCATGGGTTTGTACATTTGAAGTTCAAGGGTTTCATTGACCCATTACAGTCCTTACCCATTCAATTTATGCACCTTTGAATCATCTTGAATATAAAATGTGGGGAGATTACCAAATATGGTAATTTAATTTCAGGAATATTTCGATGGTTTCAGTTAATTTTGTTCTCCCCAAATACAGTACTTAAAGGGCATCATTCTGCATGGGTTCCGGTTAGTAGTAATCTTCCTCAAGAGTCAATGTAGGTGTGTGCAGGAGTAGTGTGGTAGTAGTCTGTTGACATTCAGAGTGGTGGTGGCAGTGTGCCTGCAGGCATGGTGTTGATTCAAGGCCATGCACTTGGCCATTTAAATTATGAAATAAGCATGTACAAGCATTTTGGTATCTGATGATTTCTATTTTCTGTGTGGCTGTGATGTATAAAATGTCAAGCTTTCGAAAGAGAACAAAAAATGGCCTTTGATTTTTTTAAGAGCACAATGATTGATTTTGTACGTTTAATTATCTCTGCATATTAACTTTTGTTGTATAGTGCAGTGGAGAAGTAGGCTTGCATTTTTAAACCCACATAACGTTCAAGAAAATGTGATTACTACCTGTTTAATTTCCTCCACTCTTGGTCTAGACTTCAACATTCTCAGATTGCTTCTCAGACTTTCATGAAATGCAGTGATGTAGAGTTGGATTCCAAAATTTTCTCCTGCATTATCTTCGAAATTTCATTGTGTCACCACCTCTAATGTTAATATTATTTCAGTTTGCACTCTTTAATAAAACTTTTATATTCCACTTTGCTTAGCTTTGATATCGTTCTGAATCTCCTGATTTTTTTCAATTTCAGTTTGCCTGTCATTAATGATTCATGGCTCACGCTAATGTTTCTCCCTTTTCTATCTCCTCAGGTCCTTTCCAAAGTTCCTGGAGCCAAGTAAGATGTCACTGCCAATATGGCACTGCCTCTCGCACCTTCTTGAAGCCTTTATGCCAACACCCCCAGATTGGTGCGATGTTCATCACTGAATTTTTCTATATGGGGTCCACTTTGTTCACTTTGGGAGATAGGAAAGGTGCCAGAATCAGAGACAAAATAGCCTTTGGATGATAGGAGTTGAATGGTTCAAGCATGGTCGTCATTTTTGAAGCAAGAATGAGATAGGGAGAGAGAAGGAGCTGAAATGAAGAAGAAAGATATGATGGACAGTCAGGGAGAAGAGGATTTTTTTTCAGGAAGCCATAAGAAATGTGTTCATTAAAAAAATTGAGATAATTACAAAACAGTAGCTAAACCATGTACACTTTGAGGTGTTGTTGAATAGGATAGTCAGATATTTAGTTAGGTAACGGCCCTGATCACTCGGAGAGAGGATCAGATGGATGGGAGGATGTTTAGGGTGTTTCCGAGACTGCATTCATTTCATCGTATTACTCTTTGTCAAGTCATTTAAGGAAAAAAGAATTACCTCTTCTTAGCTCCCCCATTCCTCTTCCCAAGTGCTCCTTTTGTGACACTAATTGAAGCGTTCGGGGGAAAGTGATCCCAACATTTAAAGAATAATAAAAAACCCAAGCCAAGCCCGTCCAGTAGATGGAAAGGTTTGACAAGGTGCTAGCTGATTGAGCTGTATTATGAATTCTCATGCACTCTGTATCTCAATTATTATATTTGTGTAATATTCTCCTGTCCCATGGTGATTGTACCAAGGAATTTAACAAAGACAGCTTATTTAACTAGTCATCTGGCAGATTTTTTATTCCAGCTGAACTTTTATTTGTCAGCCATGTAAATGAGGATTCAGTGAAGATGATAATATTGATGATCTTAGTATGGAATTTTAATGCATTATCATGATTTTGAATTTTCTTTCAGTCAGGCAAAAATTGGATTTCTGAAAGTTTGTAGTGGCCATTAGTCAGCATACTTATGGTGAAGATTGCATTAAAATTCCTTACTCAAATGGCTTCTTGACTTCTTATCTGTATATTTCAGCTAAACTGAACCCTGCAAAGGCTAAAATTTAGAGCTTTACTTTCTGTCTCCAATTTATTAGCACACTGATATTGTTATTTTTGTATATTGTGGACTATATTCCTATATTGCTTCTGAAACCCTGTGCATGGTAATACTAAATGCTCAATGGTAGGATGTGTCCATTTGTTTTATGCTGTGGTGATTTAAACATTAGCTGCTGAAATATGGAGTGTTTGCTTCCCTTTTCCATTAAAGAAGAATCATACAAGGAGCAAATTTCATAGCTTTAGGTGGCAGTTGTATGTTCTTTCATAGGTCTGTGTGAGAAAATCTGCATGTGAAAACTTTTAGTACGGGTCAGTCAAATGCATATTCATTTTGTTTGTTTTAGCGTGCAGCCTAAATATATATTTTGTTTTGATTATCCTGAAAACCTTGTGACTTGGCCTGAAGTTTGATCAGGAAAATATTTGTCAGCAGGATATATATTGTATCAACTCCCTCTTCTACTGCACTTATTATCACAGAGAGAAGAAAAAACATTTTTGGTAAATGTTGGCATGGGTTTTATCTGTGAGTGATGATGGATTACTGAAGCAAGAATTATTAAACGTTCACTATATTTTTTTCTCATCGTGTTCTAGAAAATAGTCATCACATTCTACTTTTGAGTGTAATTATTTAAAAAAAAAAAAATGCTTTGGAAATGTAATTTAGCTGATGACCAATGCAAAACAATAGGCACATTTTTACTACCAATTCATAGCTGAATTAGATGTTGTTGTAGTTTAGATGAAGAAGAAAAAAAAGCATTTCAAAACTTGTATTTTTGTACTGTCTGATTTTTTTTCAAACTTTCATCGTACTGGTTCATGTGAGTTTCTTGCGGTACCTGAGCATGGTGGTAAAAATGGAGAAAAAATGAAATTTGTCATAATTAATCCACTCAGTGTTCAGATTAGATTTGGAATGAGCAATCCATCATTGGGATCAAAGTCATTGTACGATGTTTTAACACATTCAATCAAGTGTCAACATACAGACATCAACCAAGTGATTTAACATCCCATCACTTTGTTTTATGAAAATTTTTATCACAAATATATCTTTTGATGCATACATAGGCATGATAGAGCTCCTAACCATTACAACTTTTGAAAACTGCCATTATTTTCAAATGGTATCATTTTTATCAATCTGCTATTGAAAATATGAGAAATTTGGTCGAGAAAGAATTTGGAAAATAAATTTTAATGTAATGTAGTGTAAGGTCATGTATAGGGGAAGATGTAGGAGAGACTTTTCGGTTAAATGTACTTTCATCAGGGAATGGATTGCTCATCCCATGCCCTCCCTGTTAGTAGTAGCAACGAACCAATGGTTTAGAGTGCATGTGATTTTCAACTGATATTTTTATTCCTATATTATAATCTTCAAATCAATCATATGGAGTTACTGCCAAGGGAGTTTACATGTCCTGTGTTATAATGGAAGTGAGAAACAAAGTATATACTTCAAAGATAATTTTTTGAAGAATCAAGTTTGATCCAATGTTGGAATGAATTGGGGCAGAGTTGCATGTATTGTAAAGAGGGTCTCAGCTATTTTTTCCAACCCTCTGTACATTTACTTGTTGCCCTTCTTGCATGTTCATCCTTCCATCCAACCCATGATCAATAAATATCTTGCCTATTAGTCTGTTTTTTATTCATCTACTTAAGTCTGTAAACCATTTTTCTGGAAAATTCATTAAACCTTACCTTAGACATTGAAAGCAGCAGTGACTGCTCTGCTCTCCTCTTTACATTTTGTCTAAATCCATGTGTATATATATATGTATATATATATATACATGTATATATACATATATACATATATATATATATATATATATATATATATATATATATATACATATATATAATATACATGGATTTATATATGTATATATATATATGAATATATACCTGTATATAAAAAAATGTATGCATATATGTACATGTATATGTATTATATATGTATATATCTATGAGTGTGTGAGTATATGTATAGAAATATATATATATATATATATATATATATATATATATATATATATATATATATAACTAATGGAAAGATAAGTAGAATGGGGATACAGGGGAGGGGTTTGGAGGTTTAAAAGGAGGAGCAAATGTAATGGGTGATTAGTTGTTGAGAGAACAGGAGAGTTAGGTTCAACCTAATGGATTAATTTAGTTCAAGGGGGGTCGAAGGATTTAGAAAGCCAGATGCAAGCTAACACTAGGGTCCTTAACTGGTTTGGTGTGGCTGTTGGTGGAAGGGTTGAAATAATGGATCCTTTGCATTAATTGTCAAAATTATCACTGTAGTTATCTCCTTGTCTGGGAACTGGCATAGATAGAGAGATATACAAGGGCTGACCAGGAAGTAACTTATGTTTTGGCCTAGCATGGCAGTTGATAGGACTAGACCCACCATCTTGGTGTCTAAACGTTGTTACACTCAGCAAGCATCCTGCTGTGGCAATGTGCAGTCTATGGTTCTCCTACGTTGCTCACTTCAAACTGTTATAAGGTGGGCTGCAATATAATATCCCACGAGTTGTGAAGTGCGATATCTGTGATTAGGTTTTTACCGTCACAAAACCACTAGCCAATTGAAATTCTTTTGTCAACTTTGTGAAGTGTATGGAGATGGAATAATGAGTCAAGGCGGAGTGAGGCAGTGGTGCATTTAGTTCAAAAATGACCTCACCAATGTCCATGACAAGGAATGCATAGGTCAGTAAGGCCTTGTCACAAATGAACTGATGGTGAAAATCAACGAAAAAATTCATAAAAATTACTGATTGACACGAATTTTTCTTCTTCACAAAGTTATTTGAAATTGAGTATTTATTGCTGATTGAGCATGAATAATGGCCTTGCTGTGGTTTTTAATGGCTTATTTGCCCTACTTTAAGTTATTTTGAGGTTTCCTGTGAATCATACAATCATAGAGGTTTGACAAAATATGAAATGAGGATGGTGACAACAATATTTAGTGTTTAAATAACTCCTGTAATTATGAAGTTATTTGGCATGAGTGAAAGTATTCAATGGTTTACCATAAATTATTAGCAATTCCATCAGAAGTAGAAGAGGAATAATGCCAAATTCATAGTAAAACTATAGCAACATTTTGCATCAGAAATCAGAATGAATTTCTTAATCTTAGGCAGAGCAGATAAATATAACTGGATTACTGTATTTTTATCACAAAAATGGTATTTGCATGAAGGAAAATCCTATCCAGGCCTGATGCCATTGCTGATCAACTCTTATGACCGAGGATCATAACAGCCAAAGCCTATGTCACAAAGTTTGCGGACGACTCATCAGTATTTTTTAGAGCTGTAATTATTACCTTTTAACTGTCATACAACTAGCCAACACATTTCAGAAGTTGAGATAATTTAAAAAAATAGAAGAATGGGTGAAATTTAAAGAAATTTCTTTTCCCAAATCCCTTTTGTTAGATTACATATTGTGCCGCTTCCAATGTACAGAACAAATTCATGCTTCATAGTAATTAAATGAGTAGTTGCCTATATGTAGAGATGTATATATTATATGGTATGTAAATTAATTGAACCTTATTATTTTTCAATGTCAGTGAATGCCTAGAATACGAGTTAGTTTTTACATTAAACTAATGAAAATTCATTCTGGCCATTTATGGCTTCTCAGCAGGTTTATAGTAAATGTTGTATAAAATAAATGTTTTGTTTCAATGAAATTTGACCCAAAAATCAGGGGCAAGAATCACAGTACCGCTTCTAAATGCAGGAAAATTTGTTCCAAAATGTTGTTTGTCTCGATTTTTGGCAGGTTAATTATGTTACTGTCTATATTGTCTTTGTTTTCAAAACAGTCATGCTCATAAAATCAGTTGTTTCTTGCTGAACATTTCACTGTGTACAGAGCACTCAAGGAAAACAAATAGAATGAATGCCGCTTGGGAGTTTCTGAATCTGATGCTTATTCATGCCATAATATTGAATGGGAAATCTTAAGTTTGAAGCACCCACAAGTGCATTTCCTGCCCCAGCGTGGCACATATAAAAGTGAGGCACTGCAGTTGTTTCCTAGACTGATGGTGTTGTGTGCCTGGATAATTCCTGATCCTGCAATGCATTTTCACCCAATGACCATTGTGTGTGATGATTTTATTAGCCTTGTCAAGTAAGCATTATACTTTTGCAGTGAAATCTCCATGTAGGATGGAATACTACCTTCAAGTTATGGATCAATCAATACTGATTTACCCAAGTTTTTACTGTATCTTGTCGGTGAATGAAACTATATATTTGATTCTTTGTCTCATTCTACTGCCAGCACTGTTCAGTCAAAATTTTGCTCGTGTTTCTTCTACTTAAGAGTGAGCACATAATTTCTTCAAAACTTTCACCACTCCAGTGCATACACTCATATGTTAATTAAATATCTGCCAGGAATATTCTCAAGCTCCTTAGATTTAGCATTTTATGGATGCAGAATGTAGTTCTCCAAATTAAAATATTTCTGTGGTCAATTCTCTTCTTAAATAATTGCATGAAAAACTTTTGTAGATATTTTGCATTTTCTCCACCATTTACCTCTACCATAGTCAACCTGTCAGCTGTGACCATTTCATCAAGTCTCATCTATTCTGCTGTGACTCGATTGAAAGCACTCTCCTATGGTATACAACCATATTTTTCTCCTAAGAAAGTCCATAGTCTAAAAATATTTTCTAGCTGAATTGTAACTAGCGCTCTATTTTTTCTTATTATATATTTTACTGGAGTTAATTTGGTAATTATGCACTGAAAAGTGGGTTCAGAGTGGTGATGGGAAAGGAGTGGAAATTAAAAGTTTTGCAATGATTCCTGAGTGGTAATAGGCTGAAAAAATATCCTGAGACTTGGAAAATGAAGTAAGTCTGAAATCCAAGTCATCCAAAAAATAAATCAACATATGAAGATATTCTGTGCACCCAAGTAATCCTCTCATTGCTAATTAAATATGTTTCATGTCTATTGTCCTTTAGTTATTTTTGAGATTTTTTCAGAATAGTTTAAAGTTCACTAGAGCATGTGATTCCTTATTGTATATTAATCAATGGCACAGAAAATTGAAGTTACAAATTAATAAAATGTGTTTGAAACAATTGCATTTGTTACGTCAAATTTCAAATGATAAAATGGCATTAATAGGCCACCACCATTTTGAAGAGTGTATTAACTTGCATGGAGAGAGGATGAAAACTGGGAATCATGATTAGAAAGCACATTTGAAGGAGCAGTTTTACAGAAGCCATGATTGGATCAAGAATGATCTTAATTTTGCTCACCACTGAATCCAACTCATGGATGAAATATAAATTCATTCCATCGATTGTAACCAGAGAACTTTAATTCATTTGACCCCAGGATGCTCAACGACTCCTCATTGAAGTGACAAAATCATTTTAATGCTCTTCCTGTGCATTGAGTAGGTGGATTTTTGGATAATGAAATAACAGCATAGTAATTAGTATAATGCTCACGTCCGAAAGTAAAGATACAATTCAAATTAAGGTCTTTATGAATTCATAATGTAAAGGGTCATCTCACGTCTTACTACATCTACAATGCTTCCCACAGTGGAGATGGAAGTGTCTTTGTAGAGTGCAGGTTAGTACTTAATGGTATATAACCAAAGACGTCTGCATGCTTTGTGTTCTCAGAACTAGGGACAAGTATTATGATATTGCGGTGGAGAAGAACTTAATTATATCCAATAATTTTTAATTGCAGTTATACACAAAAACTTCAACACAAATAATTAAACTGCCTACAAAAATATAATTGAATATCATTGTTTTGAAAAACTAAAATTTTGGTCTGCCATCTGCAAATATTTATTTCAACTCAAAAGATGTAATAATAGGAATTATTTTTGGCAGTGGTAAGTGAATAATGTGCAAAAATTTATTTAGTTATTAATAACTATTGCAGTATGCTGTTGGCAAATACATCTGGCCCCTCACCCTGAAGGATAATGGCACACGTAATTACACAATGCAGGGGGAGGGTGCAGTGGTCAGTGTACAGGCCAAGAAGTATTATGAATATTATTTGATCCTAATTTGCATTTTCTGTTGCAAAATATGGATTGCATTTTGCAAACAATGAAAACAGCAGGTAATACATATGTATTCAATTATTTCTGGCTCAACTTTGTGGAAGTTCATGTTCATTAAATGAATAATATAATGTATCTTTCCACTGTTCTCTCTTTTGGTGCTACCAGTTTCAATGCTTTTTGACGGCAAATGTTTACCTGATGATGATGTCTAAGCGTTGTAGTCTAGTAGTACCAAAATAAAGAACAGTAGAAAAATACCTTGAGTTCTTCATTAAATGATCAGGTAATACATATTTAAGTTAAAATGAAAAACTGATTAGTTACCCAACAACTGACGTCAATGATATTTTTATGAGAATCAAAAATTTTGAGTGTTGAAATACACAATGAGATTACACTACTTTAATTTAAAATTGCATCTGGCAAAGTAACTTGCATACAGAGGGGAAATTTAATGACAGGGACATTGAGCAATGTTAATGTGAAATGATCGGTGAAACCTTTGATATGGAGTGTCGTCTTGTATGAATCTTATATGTGGTCATCAAAGTAATGGAGGATTGGCATATTGGAGGCTTTCAAAATGTAGGGGTGAAGAAGGATGAAGGGTTGGTATAAATCCAAAGCAGGCAGCAAATGTAAAAGCAAAGCTTTTGATGGGCGACGGATTGTTGAAGACTGTAAGAGAGGGGCGAGTGTTCAGCAGGTAAGTAAGAGGATAGGGGTATGCTACAGTTCGTGAACATACGACAGTAAAACCATCTGCCTACTCAGTTGAAAGTGGACTGTATCCAGAGTTTCAAGGATAGAGTATATCCCTGTTTATTTGTTCACCACCTTTACTCTTTTAACGAATTAATTTGTGACAATATCAATCACGAAATTATGTTTACTTATCAAGTATTTGTTATATAGAATACATTTAATATGGATGCAACATTTTTCAAAATGAATTTAATATCATTATTACAACAAATAACAGCATAAAAAGGACAATGCCGTGACAGATACAAGAGAGCCAGCTTTACTTTAGACCTTCACGTAAATGCACTCAGTGTTCCTTTTCATTATCATCATTGCCGCCTCCTTTTTCCTATTTTTATTGGTTCCTACGCTATCTTTTCTGTGGCTTTCCGTCCCCCGCTTCTTCAGATAGACGGAATGCACTTCAGTGCCTATAAAATCATTGCCACCTCTCTTTTCCTATTTTTATTGGTTCCTACGCTATCTTTTCTGTGGCTTTCCGTCCCCCGCTTCTTCAGATAGACGGAAAGCACTTCAGTGCCTGTGATAGTAGGTTAACGTACGAGGGTCATCCGGAAAGTAGTACCCGTTCGTGAAATAAAAAGACAAAAGTAAATATTAACAAACATAAAAAATTTTATTTGAAAGAGGATACTTTAAACTACTTCTCAACATAATCTCCAAGCAAATTAAGGCATTTGTCATAACGTGTGACAAGTTTCTGTATTCCTGCTGCATAGTCCTTCGCCGCCAGCTCATTGAGATACGCGAGGGACCCATCTTGCACAAATTTTTGCATAATGCAGATGGTGTTTAACAATTTCATGAACAATTGTTCGAGAAACATTGGGAAAATGCTCACAGATGTCATCAATTGTGACGCGCCGATCGTTCCTCACGAATTCGTCAACTGAGCTCACCAGTTGGTCTGTAATGACAGACGGTCTCCCCGAACGCTCATCGTCGTGTGTGTTCCCCCTCCCCATGTTGAAGTTGCGACACCACCGCCGAACAGACGACTCGTCCATTACATTGTCTCCATACACCTCCTTTAATTGGCGATGAATATCACATGGGCGAACGTTTCTTGCATTGAGGAATTTAATCACTGCCCTCACTTCACAACTGGCGGCGTTCTCAATTTTTTTAAACATTGTAAACAATCACAGAAACAACACAGGCAATGCTAGCGTCACGCAACTTGGCTCAGAGAAGGCAGACAAGCCACTGAAGCTATCTGACCTCGTCCAGCGGCTACTCGCGTCGTCAGCACTTCATGCGGCACGAACGGGTACTACTTTCCGGATGACCCTCGTATATACTGTAGGTTTACCTTTGTATTGGAGGAAATTCAACAAAATATAATCGCCTGTCAACTTATAATGTGCGTTCAAAGCTAAAACGATGTACAACCAAGGGATAGCCACAAGGCCAATTAATCAGCTGTCTGCCATATCTTGTCATTGAATATCTAATGTTATCCATTTAGTGCACAGTATACACTACCAAGCCATATTTTCGTAATCGGAAGCGGTGGCAGTTTTATCTACGCAAGAAAGATGATACCATTGGGAACACACATTGCACGCGACCGACGTTGTACTGCCACGGATTTTACCCCGATCGCACAAAGGGCATATTTCGTTAACTTTACGGAGGGACTCTAATATATTTGTTTTAATTTTGTTTCGGCACTCGTCGGCATCAAACTTTTGTTCAGTTCCCATATTTTTCGCTATCTGATTTATGAAAAAACACGCATGCACCCCACAGCTATAGCTATATCTCTGTTTGCCGAATGGCACCCTTATTGTTCCCAGTTTACTTGGACGTATGTTTTCCTTACGTAACGTATTCCGCTTCTTGGAGAAAGTCGTGAATAAATTGTAATGCCTGGCATAATCCATATCCGTGCTGCCCAATGGATCGAAATAACTGAATAAAAACTCCCGGAAGTTTACGACGAATAGGCACCAATGATTTTGATCTTCATTGAACGGCATTAATATAATTTTATCTTTGAAATTAAGCTGTGCGACTAAGCCCTCGGACGTGAAGTTCCCTTGTAGGGCATAACTGGAATTTTCGCAAGGGATATAAATAATGCCCCATCTGTTTTTTTCAAAAACTACGGTGGCGAAGATTAATGAAATTACAAAGCCATTGATTTGGGAACAGCGAAGGGAAGTCTACCAAGTACACGCGAGTATCTTTTCCAACGTATCCTAAAACGTATGGCCTTCCTAAATCCGAACAGTTATCGAAGTAACTATTATCAGAAACTATGCCATAATCGTGAAAAGTAAGAGGCTGGTGTTTTATGGCTACCCTGTGTACCCTTCTTAGCCCAATAACTGGAATCACTTGCCTCCTTCATTGGTTGATCTACAAAGATTTCGGGCTGCTTCACGGTCTCCACTTTGAAATCAGTGATGCCTTCCCCAGTAAGAGAAGTTACCCTTAATTTTCCTGTTCTCCGTTTCAATTTTCCCCGAGGCTCCTCCACCTTTAAATTATCGAGACTTTCAAATTTAGTGGCCTTGCGGCGTTTACTTTGTGCGGGGGGGGGATTAGTAAAAAAATTTCCTTTCCTCGAGAGAAGGCATGGGGTTCCCTCAAAAATCGACCGCATGGCAAATGTAAATTATAATCCAGAATCGTGTTTTTCACGATTCCAAACCACCTTTCCACACTTGCGTTACTATTTCGTGGTCCAAATGAATTTTAAACATCTCTGCCCTTCAAAAGTTCGACCAAAGAGGTACAAACGGTAGGAAATGCTTCAGAAAAGTAGATAAAAATTTAGGACTGAAAAAGGGATTTGTATCCCCACAGTACTCAACGTTTGCATTTTCCGCAATTACGGTGAAAAAGAGATAAAAAGGACTACTCTTATAAAGGCTGCTTTTACGGACCCGAGGAATGGAAAAATCTTTCCTGATAACGGTTGACGGAGTCACTGAAGGAGTCTGCGTAACCATCTCTTGGATTTCACACACAGCTGCATCCACCGCTTCGCCACGCCTCTCGCATTTCAATATAAGGGAGAAATTTTTATAAATATTTTCCAAGACCCTCATGGAACTTGACGTAACCATAAAGCCAATTACAGCTGCCAAGAATTTCCTGATTTGTTTTTGGGATAAGCCTTAGCAAGATGTTGCGCCACCAAATGCATGAAATGAGCGCAGCAGATGAATGCGGGAACTTCAATTTTGGCATTCGTCTTACCGATCAACATATCATAACAATCATACAAATACTGGGAGAGGGTGCAACGTGACCAAACCAAAATGACAGCATTAATAATGGCAAAACTGAAATCACACACGATGCCATTAAATAGAGGCGAATTTACTTTTGTGACGGAGCTAGCAAAATGACGGAACTGAAATAGAAAGTTGGCAATCGCGTTGACATTGTGGCTATCGCTAATTAGCTCCAAAATGGGAACAATTACATTTCCTATATTAACAACTCCTGCATAATAAGGACCGCGTTTTTGAAAACCGGGAAGGCGTTTCACGACAGACCCCGTTGCATCTAAGTGGAGATATAGTCGGCGTTCTTTCGACATGGAAGCCATGAGACGAACTTGCTTCTTTGAGAAACAATATACTGTTAAAGGGAGTCCTAAGAATTGGATTTTCCTCTCCTCATCTTTTTTTTCTGCCATAAACATTTGAATTAAATCATATACGGGATTATTGCTGAAATCCTTTTCGGCTTTGCTCTCCATCCGCGCGCGTTGTGGAACATTAAGAGAATGCAAGCCTTGCAAATTCCCACTTTCCAAAGAACCCTCTTCTGAAGATAAAAGCGCTCTACTTCGGAAAACAGATGACTTTTCTTTCTTCAGAATTACTTTCGCAGCCTCTCTATCTGATCCGCGAAGAGGAAGGCAACATTTTTCGGTGCCATGTTTCTCTTGGCCCTTGCTGAAAACTTTAAAGGACACTTCACCGCTATCACTTATAGTTGGATCGTCTACCATTATATTAAAGACCTTGCCCTCATTATGCTTACAAAACGCTCTAATCACAATACTACCATTGCCTCCTCGGACGCGATAGTCTCGGACAAGAAGAACACAACGCGAATTAATCGCAAAGAACTTTCTACTTAGCATATTAGTCCATTTCCCTTAAACAAATTTTCCTCGAACAAATATTTCCTCACACTCCTGACGCGAGGAATGAAACTGCCCTTCACATACCCCTCCCGGGATCCAATTTCTCGCTATTCTCATGATTTTCTGGGCTGTAACTGAACTTTCGTCTTCCATTTGCATACGTGAATCTTAGGGAATTGCAAGCACTTCCTTATTATTATCCATAGTGGAACCTCGTTTGATGAACTTTTCCATGCTCCACCCACTTCTTATGGCAAGCCCTTTCATTCTTTTATATCGCTTGATTTTTTGTCTACAGCCAACTACTTGAGAGTATGGACGTCTAACTATCTGGCTACTGCGCAATGGACTCCCTTGTTTGAATAAAGTCCTCACTTGTTTGTTCCTTCGCCAAAAGTAGGACACCGTACGCCTTCTCGTCTCGTCGTTACCCCCAAGGAATTCGGAGGTGGCATCTCCAAAAATTGTACTTTCCATGTAACCAGCAGTCCCCAAAGTGATGAAATACAACCCCCGCGAAAGAAAAAAATCTCTTACAGCACTTGGACTAAGGTTACACTTCTTCGGAGACGTCATTTCCACCATGAAAAGTGAACTTATTAGGATCAAGGTACAAGATTAATGCGAAAAAACATGCATAGGAAAGGGAAAAGAAAAAGTGAACAAGAAAAAGTGATTATGAGGATCACAATCGGTGACTCCCCTTGCATAAAAGCAGAACTATTCGATTGCACCAATAATGAATTTCTTTATGAAACACAAATAAAGGGATAGAATCAACTTACCAACGAGTTATACAGCAGATGATGGCGCACTCTCTCTTGGACGAAGCATGAGTTAGTAGAAACAGCGATGTTCCTCGTCGGCATGCGAAATAGCAATGAAGTATGCCCGCACAGGGCCCTTCATGTGATTCAAGTCTCACCCTGAAAAATCTGTGAATCCCATTTTCCATGAATACCCATACCACTCACTTTCCAGAAGCAATTTGTTTTAATCCTCTAAGGCCCGTTATTCTGCGGCTAACCGTTCCCTCCTCACTCGACCTTTTTCTCTCCTGCAAGGGTGAAAGCGATGTATTTTCTCAAGCATAGTTAACGCTCATCAAAAGCTTGGGTAGTAAATTCGAATCGATTTCCCAAGACGTTAGCAAGGGTGCCAGAGTTCCAAAAGGAACGCATCATATTAAGTGAATTTCCGTTCATAAAATGTGTTGATTCTTAGTTTTCTACACCGATGCATTTCCACGTTATGGGGAAAAACGTACTTTCCCAATAAAATATGCCACCGTTAATGAAGACAAATAAAAATAAGTAACCTGAGGATAGCCATTTTCCATTGCAAATTACTACTAATTGAATATTAACGCGCAACAGGTTATTGTCATGATATTTAGTAGCTCTATTTCACAATATTCCTGGCAGAGTTTTCGTTATGGCTATCACATTTTGCAGGCTCCTCCCTCAGGGATTACCTTATAACCCTTTCTGGCTTAAGTTAGATATGTCTTTGTCATTTGCCAGGGTTTTTGTGCTGGCACATAGTTGTTTACGTTTAGAGGATAATGCCACGGCTTCATAGCGCAAGAATTCCTTTCGGAAACTAGAGGCAAAGTGAGATATAATATCATTTTAGATAGAAGAGCAGACGTTGGGAAACCTAACTGCGTATTTTTATTGACAATGCTATTACTTATTTATAATTATTATAGGTTACATTATACCCTGCAAGGTACCGCTGGGGTGTGGGACAGGGGGTGACTACCCACGTTATTCTGATCGTTTATCGTCCGTGGGAAAAATGACATTAAAAATACGATAAGTATTATACCCATGTAATGGTTATTTTTGTTAGATGTTTGTAAGCTGCTAGCTTACTTTAAATGGATTTTCTACGAATGCAAACGCTTCCGTGGGCGTTAAGCTGCTTTATCCTCAGGGTTACGGATATCTCTGTGAACCAAAACATCATCAGAAGGATATATATGCGGAAAACTAGCAAAAAATATGAATTTAATAGAAGAGTCCTCGGTTAATGCGATGAAAAGGTGAAAGAGAAATGTGATCTTTCGCTGGTTAGGTCTCATTTAAAAAATGCTGCAAGTATGGGATCCTCAGGTTGGATTGATTGTCGACTTGGATCGCGTGCAGCGTGGATAGGAGTTAGATTTCTAAGACATTGTTATGACAAACCGAGTAGCGCATCAAAATTATTACAGCTGCTAGGCTCGGAATCACTCACGAAGTGAGGGTTACATTACAGATTAAATCTCTCGCAGGAATTGAAAGGACGTCTGTTCAAGGAATATGTCGCAAATGTTTTAGTACTGCCATCGTACTACGGTAGAGGAGATCATGTAAATTAAATTAGAGAGATTAAACGTAGAACAGATAGATCTAAGGTGTAAATTTCCCACGAAGGAAAGGGATCCCAAAAACGTCGTCCGAAGGAGGTAGGGGTTAAAATATCCGTGTCAAAATTAGCCTGGTGTCTTTTCACCCCCTTCCACGCACCTTGGCGGTGGCTTGCAGGGTATATATGAATAAATAAAAAATGTATTTTCTGAAATATACACATTGAATGGAAGTAATCATTAACATTACCTTTCCTGATTCTCGGCGTACAAAGTGTAGTCATAGATGCTGTTGCCTCTGATGTAGTCGAATTCACTTCAGCTCATCCTCCGGGGAAATGTTATGGGACCTCTTTTATTCCTTCTCAACGTTAACGACATTGACTTGGTTACTTGGTAAATAGTTTATTTGCCGACGATGCAGTGGTTTACCGTTTAGATTTATGCAGTGGTTTAGGACACAGCAGCATTTTCAGATGACCTTAATGCTATACATTGCTATTGCGACCCTTCGCAATTAGAATTAAACCTCAAAATATGCTTAATGATATTTTATTGGAAAAATTGCAATTCCCACCGAATGCCTACTGCATTGGAAACACCGACTTGGAATGCGTAGGCTGAATTAAATGCTTAGGCGTTACCCTCACTCACGACCTCTCCTGGGTGAAGCACATACGCGAAATTTGTGGACAAGCTAGCGAAAAATTAGAATTTATCAGAAGAGTACTGAGTAAATGTGATGAAAAGGTTAAAGAGAAATGTTATCTTTCGCTGTTTAGGCCTCGTTTAGAATATGCTGCTAGTACATGGAATCCTGACGAAATTGGATTGATTGCCAAAATAGATCGCGTGCAGCGTAGAGGAGTTACATTTGTAAAACGTTTTTTTTAAATTGATTAAAATTCATCAAGGATTACGAAGAGGTGAGACACAACTAGCTCTTTTTGTCCTAGACGTTTTAATGCCTGACAATAATACCTCACGTTGCTGCGATTTTTACGAACGAAGTTTACAGTAAACTTGAGACCCACATTTGCTGACGATGCAGTAATATACGTGTAGGGAAATATCCAGTAATGAAGATAGGGAATCATTAGCTAACGAACGGTATTCAATTTAAAAGTGGTGCGACACATGGCAGCCAGAATAGCATTTGAATAAATGTTTTGATAAATTCTTGGGGCGAAAGAATTTCACCCGAAAACTCACTAAACAGAAAACCAGAATAACAACCTAAGAAACGGTAAAAACTTGAGTGTAACCAAAACTAAGGATATGTCCTGGGTAAAAGACAATCGTTAGATTTTCAGAATGGCAAATTAAAAGTTAGGATTCATATAAAGGGTACTTGGGAATTATAATGACAGGATTAGGTAGCTTTGCTTTTTCACCTTAATTTTTGAACAAGCTTCAGTGTAACATAGTGCAGCTAGGTTAGTGAAAACTCGCAAAGAACAAGGTAGCAATGTCGACACACTATTAGAATAATTAGGATGGGAGCCACTACTTCACCGTTGGTTGAATTACAGGCCCCGATTTACTATGGTAGATCATAAAACTCACATCAAATCAGGGAAAACGATTGTAGATAGGATGGATTTAGAGTGTCGTTTTTTCCTTGGACCAATGAAGATAAAAATAGTAATGATCGCAGGCGCGTAGAAAACTACCGTTGGCTGTGCATATATTTCGCTGACTTCCTGAATATTTTTGTATTTAATGGACCCATCTTCATTACTCTTCTCCCGCATGATTTTATTATACTTATCCTGTTATTGAATATTTATCCATGTAAGTCCCTTCTTTCGCGTGATGAACTTGTTCCAGTGCACGATAAAACAAATCTTTGTGTTCAGGTGTCACCATCGGGAATGTTCTTGTGCGGCTGATGACGTTACGCCCGCCGCCGTACGTCCTCGTGGCGGCTAGGGGGGAATTCTTTGCATGCGTACACTTTTGTTCAGATGAAAACGAAGTTTTCAGGAAATCGGAGGATTGGTGTCATTAATGTATCAAAGGAACAATGTTGGCATGACCACTGCTGTAAAAGCTTTGTCTATTCCAATTAATTGAAGAATGGCACTGGAATCACCTCCTGGAAAACCGATACGCGAAGGAAGAATTCGTCCCCGAGTACGCACCAACCTTGAACCTTGAAGGGATGCTTCGCGCTGCGAAGGGGTTCGCCTCCAGAGCGATGCCTATTGTTGATATCCTTGGTAGCATTTCCTCTTTCACATGATTTTTGACGCAGTGGGACCTCTCCTACTCGGGTTTAACCAGGATTTACCCTTATCCGATGGTCACCCAACACCCTTCGCCTCCCAATTCGTTTTCGTCCGTTGTTCCAGCCAATGGGGATTGCCCACCCATGAATCCTCTCCACGAATAAAGAATCACGTTACGCTTTTTTTCTGGGCGCATTCGTCAATTTTCAAAGATGTTAACATTTTCCTTCAGTTGCAATAATGATTTCCGTGGTAAGTGACTGTGACCTGCACATTTTATCTTCTCACGTACTTTATCCATTCGTAAAAATGTGTCCCGGTTATACGAATTACATTGTTTTGCGTCATCAAATTTTTAACTTTCTAAATTTAAGGTACCTCCTATGTTGTTCCCTTCGTTTCAGAATGAGACCAAAAGTGTTCGGGGCGGAGATGTTGGGTGACTCCTTCTTTGTAAGGGTCACCTCAAAGATTGGGTATAAGTTACAAGATGGCGCTGGATTTTATCAGGATTATTCTTTCATACCGTAGTTTTGAATATTTCTAATATAATTTACCTCGTGGTTTTACAGTTAATCCTGCCCGTATCGGAATATGTGCCTCAGGACAGACAACCGAGGAGTTGAAGAGGAGGACCCAAATTGTTAACGCGATAAGCGAAGAAGTCATTGTATTGATTGGTTGCAATGGCTTCAATAAGGTACAATGTTCAGCCATTGAAACTTGAAGGACGATAACATGAATTAATACGCCCACCTTTGCTGACTGATTTCATTACAGGGAATTAAGTTTCACCCATTTAGGGGTAGCTACTGCTCCTTAGTGAGAATTTTGTGGAACAGGGAATGCAGAATAACATCGTCAACCGTGACACCAGCACCAAAGTTTTGGCATTGTTCCAAATATCGGGCGCTTCTGAAGGCATTTAGCAGAGCAATTTTTAATTGGCGGAAAAGGAAGTTTCACAGTTCTCCTTACATTTTTCTTTTTCGTGAGTCGCGGTAGTCCAGGGGGTAAAGAGTTTTACTACTGACCGAAGGGCCCGGGTTCGATTCCCGAGAAGGTCGCTGAGCACCTGTAGCTCAACCCAAACAATGTGATTTTCGGGTGCCAGATCTTCCTGGGAAACCATAACAGGCACAGGGAAAGGCACTGACCCCCTTACCCTGATGTGTGAATTACACACGCCCTCGGGTTTAGTACTGGGTAAACTCCACCATCAACTACCAAACCGACCCTCGGGTTAATTACTGTGTTTATGGCTTTTTTTATTTCTTTTTCACACAGATGAAAAATATATCTTGCACTACTTTCATTATCAGGGGGGATCCGGGTGATTGACGCAGCCAGCTTATTCGTCAAAGCCAATGGAACGCTAAAAACACTGTTTCCAGAGGTAATCGTCATTCTTAAACATTCTTCTGTAATATTTCAATGAGAGGTTAAAAACTCAATTTTTTTTCTTCAGGTGGATAGGGCACCCAAAAATAAGAAGGGTAGACAGAATTCAATTGAACGACATAGGTATGAACCTACAATTACAAAACATTACACAGGAGTTGATCTCTTGAATCAGAGCAGGAGATGCTCCATTTCTAATTAAGGGAAAGAGCGAGCGGTTTCTCATAAGTCCTCCCGGGGATCTGTTTTTCGCTCGTTTCTTCTCCAAGCACAAAGAGAAACGCATCTAGCAGGTAACCTCTTCGGATGATGTGGAATAACTTGCAGATATACTAAAACCGTGATGTATTAATGAACACTACTAATAATACAAAAACAGTTATCCATACATACTTTCCAAAAACCTTTCATCAGATCCCATCTTCGCAGCTCAAGCCATCAGAAAAAGAAAACGGACAGCAGAGAAGGAGCATCAGAAACTGTGAAAAAGAGGAAACCGTGGGCAGGAAATGGTGCAAATATGAAAAACAAACTAACTGTAAGTAATGAATTTAGAAATAGATTGCTGTCGGGGGGTATTTTTTATGAAAAAATGGTCTACTATGCGACAATTACAAAGATAAAAAGGGGTCGTATTCGATATAATATCGGGTGCATAGAAGAACGAACGTGAAAAGGAACTATAACCATGGGCCAAGTTCAGTGTCGTATCGTAGTCACATTTGGCGGGCCCATGATCCTAAATTAGGGCATGAGCATGAGGTAAGCGCAAGCCTGCAGGCCGAGTATGTGGTGGTTAATATTTATGCCAAATTGCAGGAAAAAATGTTCCAGTTTAGGAGATATTTTTGAGTATTTTCTCATTTTGTTTAATTAAAGGACTACTCTGGTGACGATAATATGTCCTTGATCCTAAACTAGGGCATGAGCATGGAGTAAGTGAAAGCTAGCAGATAGAGTAAGTCGTGATTAATGTACAAGCCAAATTAAGAAAACTGTTCTTGTTTACGAGATATTGTGTAGTACTTTGTGATTTTTGGTGTGGAAGGATAACTCTGGTAACTATAGTGGGCCCTGGATCCTAAACTAGGTTATGAGTATGGGGTGTCTGTATGCGTCGTGATAGAGGAGGGAGTGCTGAGTGTTTTTCAGGATAAGTAATGTTTTAGTTTAGCAGATATTGTCGAAAATGAACATAATTTACTCATGAACTCATAATTTTCGCTTTGATCCTAAGCCTTGCCGCTTGGGCTACTAGCTTCAGTTTGGTTATCTTTCTAGGGCCGTGAATCATATAGTACATAATTAATCCCGGTATTACAATTTTTAGTGATTACAGGGAGTATTACTGTGTATTATTTGTCCAATTAAGCGAGATTACTGGATTGGTTAAGAGGATTTACTTAGTTACTTCGTAAAAAAATATGTACGTTGGTATGACTGAAAAATCCAGAGACCGAACGGCCGGTAGATAGTCGTTGGCTAGTCGGGGTGGGCTAAGTTCAGTCAAGTAAATTTGGCTGAAGTGATAAGTGATTTGAATGTCTTATAAGTTTTTCTTGTTTCGGAATATCTTCAGTGTATTTTCTTTTAAATCAGGAGAAAGAAAGTGGTATTTTAGATCATCATTCTAGGATAAAGAGATGGGTATTTTTACATCCCACTTGGGATTCGAGGCTCTTGAGGGTTACGCTGGCGAAGATGGTTTTTATGCAAGTTCTTTGTGAATTTAGTGTCTCGATACAAGTAAAAAGCGTTGAGGTATTTCATATTGACAATGGTCGGGTTATTGAAATTCTCCATTCGTTGTTGTTGCATGTAGGAAAAAACAGACCGTGGAATTCATGAATATGTAGGAGACTCGTTCATAGAAGATGTTCACGAGGGAGTAGGCGTTCTTGCCGACGGATTATCTCCTACACCAGGCGGTCCGTTTTCCGCACTTACACCGTTAATGCGACCTCAGGAGACATTAACTAAGCTGGGGCAGCCTGGGGATCCAAATTCTCAGCCAGATTACAGGTGAAATGTTATGGTCAACTTCATTTATTTAGCATATTTGTACAACCGTTGAAATGTGTGAATAAGAATTTCACCTTTATGATTAAGGCTGTGTTTGATCGCGCTAGGTTCGATGAATTTGGCTTTCGTGTTGAAGAAGAGGATGGACCCGAACAAAACTCGAACAAACTCCTGGGGATACCATTTGTAGAAGATCCTCAACACAGGTACTTCGTTATTTTTCATGAAATTATTAATATCATTTGTACCACCATCCGGCTGCTGTTCCATCATCTGTCATGTATGAATACCATTATTAAGAATGAGTATTTAGTAGGTCGTTTTCTTTTAGGTTGCAATGGGTAGCATATTTAGAATTTAATCAAAACCAGGAGGTCTGTGATCTCACATGGGACAAAGTGGAAGTGACTTTACCCAGGACTGAAAAGCTGAAGGCGATGGTTCGTGCGGGCATTCCACATACTCTACGACCGCCAATGTGGATGAGGTTATCTGGTGAGCGTTTTGCAAATGATGAATTAGGACAATTGGTTATATTACAGGGCTTGAGTAAAATAATATTGAAAATTTAATGCCATTAAGGTGCCCTGAAAAAGAAATTGTCATGTGGAATGAACTACAAAGAAGTAGTCAAAGCATCTAGTAATGATGCCTTGATGACTTCAAAGCAAATTGAAAAAGACCTATTGCGCACTCTACCTGGCAATGCATGTTTTAGTCATCGTGACAGTAAGGGTATCCCTCGCTTGAGACGTGTTTTAAGGTCCCTGGCATTGGTTTATCCACATGTAGGGTAAGTAATACTTTTTGCAGTTATGAATGTTTAAAATCATTAAAGCAATCTTTTATCAACTGTTTGCCACTCTTGCAGGTATTGCCAAGGCACTGGTATGATGGCTGCAGTACTCCTCTTAGTAATGGGGGAGGAGGACACATTTTGGATGATGTGTGCCATCATTGAAAACTTACTGCCAGCATCTTATCACCACTCAACCTTGATTGGTGTTTAATATGGATTTTATTTATTTATGATAATGTTTCTCTTGCAACACTTCCATAGATCTTTCATATTATTTTATTTTAGTGAGATATTTTATTATCATTTTCAGGTATTCAAGCTGATCAGCATGTCCTGCGGTCTTTTATAGCCAATTACCTTCCAGATGTTGATGCAGCCCTTAGCAAACATGACTTGGATTTATCCCTAATTACCTTAAATTGGTTTTTAACTTTTTTTGCATCAGTTGTTCACATGAAAGTTCTTCTACGAATTTGGGATTTGTTATTTCTTGATGGATCTATTATTCTATTCAAAGTGGCCTTAGGAATTTTGAAGATTAAAGGTAAATATGGTGCTCTCTCTATGTTAAATTTGTGTTACATTCATTTTAATGTGTTTTCGTTATTTGTCCTGTAAGATTTACATTTCAAAAAATGTAACTTTCGTATTTCTATTTAAGATTTTTCAGAGAATAATCATACTTTTCAAATTAACCCCACGTAATGCATTCAAAATTAATATTGCCAATTATTATTTCTGCATTTGGAATTCAAGCACCTTTGTAAGCGAAGCCTCTAGTTTCTGAAATATCTCTCCCCAAAACCTTGAAGTACTCCAACATATAATACTTTTACTTTTGATTCCCTCAATGTAGCTTAATTGTCAGTCATCCAAATGTCTTATAATCATCTGTATCTAAATGGGTTAACCTTATGCAAGGGCTGCACAATGACGTGATCAGAACAAGAGGAACTCGTAACTTATTGTGCAAAAATTCAATTTTTTATTAGCCTATTGTGTAATGCATATGTGGTAAAAGTTTCATTGATTTGACTTCAGCATTATATGAGTGTCGGTCGCAGAAAGTTGAAACATGTTCAGTTCACCTACGGAAATGATGGAGGCAACTGACAACATATGTATCGTAGACCACCATTTAGAAAAGATTATGGGTTGCAACAGACTGCACTCCTACATTTCCCTGCCTTGCCTGGCTGGCCTGCAATAAACTGTTCTTCAATTCTGCATACATGCCTTCTTCCTTCCTTTTGTGCGACATTCTTAACCTTTTCCTACCCCTACCTTGCTCACATTATGTCCAGTATCAACACTCTTCAACATCTCATCGCCCGTCAAAATGATCAGTGTGGATCTCTTCTCCTGTCTTCAGATTTCTCCCAACAATACTCTCTCCTCCCCCTCCTGACCTAGTATGTTTGATTTCCTTTCGATTCATATTAAGTTTTCCATTCTTACCTAATCAAAAGCCACCCCAATCATCTTCCTACAATGACCAAGTTTCATCACCGTACAAAACCACACTGCATGAACTAATTTTCAATACTGTTTCTTAAGATACTTACTCAAAATCACAGTCATCAATTACCTCCCCCTTGTGAAAGTTTCTTCGCCTAAGGTGATTATTATTCTTATATTCCAATTACTGTGACCATCATGTTCGTAGACACTTTGTTTTGCATTGTGCATTAATTCTCATACCATACTTGTCACACTGATTTTCAATTATGCTCAGCAATGATTGCAATATATTGGCTGACAGTTACACACAGGCACACATATGTTGAAAAGCACAGGTGACAATGGACATCCCTGTCTAACTCCTATTCATAAGACTGCCCATCCGGGCTCTCCACCTGCCCCTCGTACTCGAGCAGTCTGTACCATATGCAGGTTGCGGATGTCTCCCCTTGCCATATCTTTAATGCTTGGCTCCAATTTCCGATATACTTCCGTTAAATCTTTCTCCCTTCCTTTGTAAACTTACCATGCACCTACGCTCTATCCTTCCATGTGCAACTTCTTTTTCCCCTATTAGTTTTCTACCTCCATTTATTATTTATTTCTTGTACTTTTTCTGCCGTATGTTGTTTCATTCTTTCATTACCTTCTCTCATCTGTTTCTCTAATCATCTCCTTTGTAAACCAAGTGGTGCTTAAGCTAGGTGTTCATCATGATTAAACCCTCTCTCTCCTGGATAACTCAATTACTTTCTCTCCACGGTCATATGTTATTCCAATACCGTAGTTCCCTACTTCACTGCCATCTCTCCCTTTGCTAACCACCATCATATCAATCCCCCATTATTATTAAATGTTTCTCTTTGGAGCATATTCAGTTATTTCCATCAATTGATCATGAACCCTATGTATTTCTTTTTCCTATGGTTACTTGTTGGCATGTTGACCTGAATAATGACTAAGTTTGCTGAAATAGGTTTTACTTCTACTAATAATGTGCCATCACTCACTTACTCTTATGTTTACTATGCTTTTTGTAGCATTTATTCATTATTAAGGCCTTTCCTTGCTGGCTTTCTTCTCCTCCCCTGTATATTGTCTAAAATTATCACTCCCATATTCCATACTATCCCATCCCAACTCATACAATCATAAATTGCCATGTTTCCTCTTTCCATCACACATTTGGTATTTTCTAATTTCTCTGTCCTCAACATGGTTATGGTCATTCCAAGTCCTTATTCTAAATGGTTTGGTCTTCTTTTAATCCTTAATCTCTGTTGCCTTGAGTTCCACTTTACAAGGATTTTGTGTGAGGACACTTGAGGAAGCCTTTCCTCTCTTGCCGCTGGACATGATGCACTACCTGAGGAGTTGGGTCTCATTGTTACAGAGATTCATATTTGTTTCCATCATACGTCCATTAGTTAAGTAATTGAGATGGCTTCCCATTGGATCCCTCAGTGTGGATTTTACTGTGGACGTCACCACTAACATGCGATGCTACATTGAAATTTTCCTCTTCCTGAAGAAATGGTTGACCAAGTAATGCTATAGGTAGTTCATGGATAATCTGATCTTACCTCTAGAATAGCTAGAAGATGGTCTAAAATATTTGACTGGGGGCGACATGTAAGGTGGACCTGAGTCTCTGAAATTTTACTTCAGTGAATGGTAATATTACTGCTGCTATTGTGAGAGATTGTAGAAAAACATTGAGCATAATCAGAAATAATAAATATATCATAGGGTGACAACTGCGTTATGGCAACTAAAAAATTGCATGCAAGGCATGCTAGTGATTATTAGCAAAAATTCAATGTGAAGTGTATTTCTCATTCTCCCTGTATTCCGGACCCAACCACATGTGGCTATTTCCTGTTCCTCAATTGGAGGATACCCCTTCATGGAAAATATTATTCATGATCAGAAGCAGGTGTAGGTGAACTGAACATGTTTCAAATTGCAATGGCTGCTGCTGATGCCTTACTGGAGTCAAGTCAATGGAATTTGTTGCCCTTATACATGACACATCAAGCTATGAATAGAATCAAATTAAACTATTTTGGAAAAACTCATTATTGCAAACACCTCATAATAGTAATTTTATGTATCAAAACAAGAGTGACCAAATTTTTTTGCATTGAAATCATGAACCAGGCCCAAGTTAAAATGTTTATTGAAAGTAATTTTGATCTATTGGTAACTGTTACTAGTTACTGGAAGAATAACAGAGCCTATTGTGTAATTTCTTTCTTATATACATCCTTAAATTTAAATTTTTGCGCTTATCCTGCTGTTTTTTTTAATTTTAGAAATAAGATCCAGTGCTATGTTTAATGTTCTTTCTGTACATTTCAGAACCAGCCCTGAAAAATTTAGAAAATTATGCTCAAATCTTCAAAGTTTTTTCAGACATTGCAGGTGACATTGATGATGTTGATAATTTAATTGAGGTAATTATTAAAGTCATCATCTTGTATGCATGCTAAGCCCCTGGGAGGGAAGGCTGGGTATTGTAGGGTGGTGGAAGAAATCCGTTGGGCTGTAGAATATTGTACCCCAGGTGCCCCTTTAGTTTATGCTATGGCTTTAAACCCTTGATTTTTCATTCTTGCTCCAATGGTCTCTTGGTTCGAGTGGGTTTCCCTCCTTCCCTCACCACTGTCCAGCTAATCCTTTCCTGCCCCCTCTCTGGTAGCAGAGGCCAGATATCTTGAACTTGCCTTCTCCCATCCTAATTGCTTTCCCCTTCTGTAAACAGTATGTAAAACCAATTATTTTCAGTATCTTGGGGAAAGACCATTATCTCCTCTCCATTGCTAACTCTTGTACTCATTTGTTGTTCTTTGTATAACATCTATTCTGCCATGAATCTGTCAAGTAAAATAGAAGAGGCCTTTTCCAAGGTGGCAAACTGTAGCAGGTGTTCCACAGAGCAATGTTCTTGGGCCATAACGTTTTATAATTTTCGTAAACAATTGACCAGGTAGTATAAATTCTGAAGTAAAACGCTTTGTTGATCTTTGCATTGATGTAATTAATTTGACTAATGATTCAGCATGAATGAATTAAGTAGTGATATGGTATAGACAACAAATATTAGAATAACATCCCATTATTCCTTCCAAATAACTTTATGAAACCTGATCTAGTATTTAATTTGACCAAATTGACAGAAGCATTATTCAATTTGGTGATTTTCCTTGTTCATATATTTTCTCGGCTTAAAACCAGTTAGTTTGCAGTTTAGGGCAGTCAGTATCTAAATACTCTAACTATGTCTGAATTATTTAATACTAATAGATCACTATATTTTTGTGCCTAAGAACTGAGGTTAGCTAATTGTTTAACCCTCATTTTTTCAAACTCAGGTTTCAATGGGTGTAGCGCCTTCCTTGAGTGATGTTTCCATTGAAACACATCGAAGACATCATTTGCTATAACTAATGGCCGATGCAGGAGCCCTGGTTGGGAATCCAGATGCAGCCCTGGCTTCTGGTTTCTCCAACTCATATAAGCAGCATCTCAGCAAGTGTGTAGAGGTGGGAGAGGGGAGCCAGACCCACACAAGTACTGTTGGAATAGGATATGGCAGGAGTGGATTGAAATTGTCTTGATGGTCTCCACAGTCCTTGGCTCTCTTGCTGAGTGTAGGTCATAAACTAATTGAATCTGAGCAGACTCCTGGCTAAGAGCAAGGAGCGGCAGATTTAATCACTCATCAACCTATTATTGTGTCAAGGGTAAGGTGATGATTGCATTTGTCTTGCATGAAGATTATGTCCTGTCCAGTAACACCTGTAATATGTTGTGGTCAAATATTTTCTTACTACTCTGGAGGTTCTTATTGCTTTAACGTTTTTCATTTGGATCCGGTTGTTTTTTACTGTGGATGTTTAGTTGTTTTGAAATGCAATATTTTGGAATGGCTATGTGTATATCATAGATGGTAAGCCTCATCACCGGTAACTACATATTCATTTATTTCTTCTTGATTTGATTTTACTGTTGTTACATAGCATTTATTCCACCCTTGTATGTAATACATCCAAATGACCCATTATTTGCAGATTGATCTTTATTATTTTTATTTCTTAAATTGTGTATTATATAGAAAATAAATTATGTAAATAAAATTTTTGTCTGCATTCATTGCTCAATAGTGCTTTTACTTTTTTTTATGTAACCCATGTTGAAAATAGCATTATTATTTGCCTGCATTCATTTATTTTTTATAGTTAGTGTATGATGGAAATGTTTAGTCTGGATTGCAGTCCCAACCAAAGAAATGTGGACATTCCTGAATGTAGTAACTGCTGTAGGCATGGAAATTTCAGCTTCTAATTGCTGCAGTGGCATAAATTAGCGCTTAAAATGAGCACGTTGTTGCATTTTTTCTTTATAACATTTAATTGTTAATTTATCAACGTGTTGTCATTAATTTTGGTGGATATCTTTACAGTTATAGCAAGAAGACAGCATCAGATCTAGTGACGAACTATCTATAATATTTGGGTTGTTTTATGCATTTAATATATACATATA
Source organism: Hetaerina americana (assembly GCF_022747635.1). Lineage (NCBI taxonomy): Eukaryota > Metazoa > Arthropoda > Insecta > Odonata > Calopterygidae > Hetaerina > Hetaerina americana. The sequence continues at coordinate 89,285,065 of NW_027287095.1, forward strand.
TATGTGTGTGTGTATGTAAATATATATATATTATATTTATTCATTTACATGGAAATACGAGGATGGTCCCAGATGAACGTTTTCATTGAATTGGGAAAATTGAAAAATTTGGTCATTGTTATGTGATACAATAATTTTATTTGAAAGGCCTCAGGCCAACCAATATAAAAGCTGAACTGGATTCTACTCTGGGTGAGTCTGCTCAATTGTTTACAACAGTGAAATATTGGGTAGCAGAGTTCAAACAAGGCCGTATGAGCTGTCAAGACGAGCATCGCTTTGGTCGACCAAATGAGGTGATGACTCCAGAGACATTGGAGAAAATCCACAAAGTGATACTGGATGATTGTCGACTGAAAGTTGGCGAATGAGCAGACACAGTAGGCAATTCAAAAAGTGCTGTAAATCTCATATTAACTGAAAATTAGGACATGAGAAAGCCGAGTGCAAGATGGATGCCGTGTTTGCTCACACTCGAGCAAAACCAGTGTCGTGAAGACGTTTCAATTGAATGTTTAGCAAAGTTTCACAGCAACAAAGCAGAATTTTCGTGCAGTTTCCTAGCCATGGATGAAATATGGGTCCATTACTTCACACCCAAGACAAAGAACAATCAAAACAATGGATCTGAAAGGGAGGACTGACTCCAAAGAAGGCGAAGACTGTTTCATCTTCAGGCAAGGTCATGGCATTAGTTTTTTGGGATGCACATGGGATAATTTTCATTGACGAGCTTGAAAAAGGAAAAGCTATCAACTGCAAGTATTATGCAAACTTATTGAAATGTTTAAGCGAAGAAATCAAGCAAAAGCGGCCGCATTTGGCTAAGAAGAAAGTATTGTTTCATCAAGACTGCACCAGCTCACAATGTCACGTGGTTGGGTGCCGCGACATCATTAGTTGGAGCGTAGCACAGAATGAGTGAGTCGTATTCAGTTTATGAGTTTTACTTAACCCTTATCAAGCAATGGGGTTCAGGCACCGGGGAGTAGGGACAAGCAAGCGGGGCAAGGCTGGGCATCTCTGGTGTGGTCGTAGGCTCGACCGACGGACTCAGAGGCAGGGTATCAGGTGAGGAATGGGTAAGGAATGGGGTCCTGCTCCAGGAGCGTCTTGCTTTATATAGCATCGTGCCTTCGGGGGGAGGGACTTCAAAGTTTCTACATTGTAGCAACAAGGGAATTTGGTAGCGGACATTGTCTTGTCTTGGTTTCCGAGAAACCGGCACTACATCACCATACATTGTCTGGTATGCTGGGGTGTACTCCTTGGGAGAGTTAACCAATAGTGGGGATTTCCAAGAAACCCACACTACAACAAATCCGTTATTGCAATGGTCACAATTAATGAATTGAAGTTTGAATTGCTACCTCATTTGCCAGATTTAGCCCTCTTGGATTATTTTCTATTCGTAAACTTGAAAAAATGGCTCGGTGGTCAAAGATTTTCCAACCATGAAGAAGTGCTGTCGGCAGTTAATGGCTATTTTGAAGAGCAAGACAGTTCTTATTATAAAAGGGTATTGAACTTATTGAACATTGCTGGGAAAAGGGTATGGAACTGAAAGGAGATTATATTGAATAATAAATACATTTTTTTCCAAAATTTTTGTTTTTTTTGTTGGGTCATGTACTTCTGGGAGCACTCTCGTAGATATAAGGAAAAGAGATAACACAGGAAAGGTGGAGAAGGCTGAAGTGAGCAGATCACAAGCGCAGACATATTTCCTTGACTGGGACTTGACCACTGGATCTTTCGACTTGCGAGGCTGATGCTTTAACCACTTAAGCTATTGAGGAAATGTAATGTACACTGAAATCTGCGGGTCTTTTATGCCACTAGGTGTCACGATTCTCTAACCTAGAGATGGCATCAGGGGGGTGTTTTAGCAACTGAAGGAGAAATAGACAACACACCAGAGGGAAGGACAGGAGGTAAGCAATCATGCAACATCATAAAGCAGAGGAACAGTGCATTTCATGGCATGCATAGCCAGAAGAAAGAGACAAGCCAAATTGGCCAAATACACATCCAAACAAAATCCTGCCATATGGCGAACAGATATTAATTCAAATTAAAATTGAGATAAGGAAAATTGATAGGAACACGCATAAAGGACGAACACCTGAGAGGTGGGGAAGGCAGAAGATCAAGCAGAGTACAAGAGCAAAAATATTTCCATGACCAGGACTTGAACACTGGATCTTTCAACTTGCTGGGCTGCTGCTCTAACCACTTAAACTATCAAGGAAATGAAATTTACACTGAGATAGGCAGGTCTTTTATGCATATATATATATAGGTAGGTTTTGGATGGACACAACTACCACATAAATATTTTGTGAGTCCTCACAAAACACAATCCAGCAAAATCACTCTACATCAAGTCCCTCTTCATCTCTATGTACTTCCACTTCATTCCGCCAACATCCCTATCCTGTTCCTGCCCTTTCCTCATTTGCCTGGCATCCTCCCCTCTATCACAGTCTTCAACATCCCACTGCCGGTCAACACCCCCTTCGTCCACTTTTCCTGCCTCCATAGGATTTCTCCCAACTAACCCCTATCTTCACCCACCATACCAAGTACTTCCTCGTTTGTTTTCTTCTCTGTCCATTTCACCCTCTCCATTATTCTCCACACCCACATTTCAAAAGCCTCCAGTTTACGTCTATCCTCCTGCTTCAATGACCACGTTTCCGTGTTGTACTTAGCTATGCTCCATATCAAAGTTTTCACCATTCTTTTCCTAACATCCTTACTCAACCTCTCTGTCATCAACTCCCACCTCCTTGTGAAAGCCTCTTTGCCTAGCGCAATTCTTCTCCTTACATCCCTACTACTTTGACCATGTTGGTCCAAAAAACTTCCGAGATACGTAAACTGTTCTACGTGCTCTAGTTTTTGCCCTCCTATTTTAATGTTTATCTTAGCCCTTTTCTTTCTAGAAAATCGCATTACCTTTGTTTTATTAATATTTATTCTCATCCCTTATCAATTGCACTGAATTTCCAATGCACTCAGCAATGCTTGTAACCCCTTGGCTTACTGACATCTTAGAGCTTGGTCTTTGGCAAACCTGATTTTACGAATTCCCCTCTGACTTTCATTCCTACCTCCAGTTCTTCCCATGCCTTTAATTATTTCCTCCACAAGTATACGTTGAGCAGCAATGATGACAATGGGCAACCCCGCCTGACACCTCTTCCTAGCACTGCCCATCCAGACTCTTCATTCCCCACTCGCACTTGAGCAGTCTGAGACATGTCCTATTTTCTGCCAGGTCTCCCTCTCCTTCCTGACCCCCTACCCATTCGCCTTCTCCCACCCTGACGCCATACCCAACCACATTCTCCCCCTCCCCTCATACACACACACACCAGTTTCCCTTCTTTTTCCCTTCCTCCCACTTCACAAACACCTCTCCCCTCCCCTTCTCTGTATACTAAATGAAGCTGTGTCCTCTGTACTTTACCTGATGATAACTTTGTAAGTTGAAACCTGGGTCGTGTATAATAAAATATATTTGGAATAACTAAGTATTTATTTTCTGATTGGCACTTATAAAAGTGAGGCACTGTAGTTGTTTTCTGGACTGATGGTGTTGTGTGGCTGTATAATTCCTGATCCTGCAATGCATTTTCACCCAATGACCATTGTGTGTGATGATTTTAGTAGCCTTGTCAAGTAAGCAATATACTTTTGCAGTGAAATGTCCATGTAATATGGAATACTACCTTCAAGTTATGGATCAATTAATACTGATTTACCTAAGTTCATACTGTATCTGGACGGTGAATGAAACTATATATTTGATTCTTTGTCTCATTCTACTGCCAGCACTGTTCAGTAAAAATTTTGCTCATGTTTCTTCTACTTAAGAGTGAGCACTTAATTTCTTCAAAAATTTTACCACTCCAGTACATACACTCATATGTTAATTAAATATCTGCCAGGAATATTCTCAAGCTCCTTAGATTTAGCATTTTATGGATGCAGAATGTAGTTCTCCAAATTAAAATTTTTCTGTGGTCAATTTTCTTCTTAAATAATTGCATGAAAAACTTTTGTAGATATTTTGCATTTTCTCCACCATTTACCTCTACCACAGTCAACCTGTCAGCTGTGACCATTTCATCAAGTCTCATCTATTCTGCTGTGACTCAATTAAAAGCACTCTCACATGGTATACAACCATATTTTTCTCCTAAGAAAGTCCATAGTCTAAAAATATTTTCTTGCTCAACCGTAACTAGTGCCCTATTTTTTCTTATTAGATATTTTACTGAAGTTAATTTTGTGATTATGCACTGAAAAGTGGGTTCAGAGTGGTGATGGGAAAGGAGTGGAAATTAAAAGTTTTGCAATGATTCCTGAGTGGTAATAGGCTGAAAAAATATCTTGAGACTTGGAAAATTAAGTAAGTCTGAAATCCAAGTCATCCAAAAAATAAATCAACATATGAAGATATTCTGTGCACCCAAGTAATCCTCTCATTGCTAATTAAATATGTTTCATGTGAATTGTCCAATAGTTATTTTTAAGATTTTTTCAGAATAGTTTAAAGTTCACTGGAGCATGTGATTCCTTATTGTATATTAATCAATGGCACAGAAAATTGAAGTTAAAAATTAATAAAATGTGTTCCAAACAATTGCATTTGTTCCATCAAATTTAAAATGATAATAAAATGTAATTAATAGGCCACCACCATTTTGAAGAGTGTATTAACTTGCATGGAGAGAGGATGAAAACTGCGAATCATGATTAGAAAGTACATTTGAAGGAGCAGTTTTACAGAAGCCATGATTGAATCAAGAATGATCTTAATTTTGCTCACCACTGAATCCAACTCATGGATGAAATATAAATTCATTCCATCGATTGTAACCAGAGAACTTTAATTCAATATGGCCCCAGGATGCTCAACAACTCCTCATTGAAGTGACAAAATCATTTTAATGCTCTTCCTGTGCATTGAGTACGTAGATTTTTGGATAATGAAATAACAGCATAGTAATTAGTATAATGCTCACATTAGATGGTCATCTCACGTCTTACTACATGTGCACTGCTGCCCACAGTGGAAATGGAAGTCTCTTTGTAGAGTGCAGGTTAGTACTTAATGTATGTATCCAAAGACATTTAGGGGATCGGTATTGGTGCGGTGGCTGTCGTACTGGCTTCCCACCCAGAGGGCCCGGGTTCAAATCCCGGCAGTATTGAATATTTTTCAGCGGTATCTCGATCCCTACTTGAATCAGTGGTATCTTGATCTCTACTTTACATACGGGGAATATGTGCACAAGCTAACAAGAAATTAGGCGTTATTAGAAAAGTAATTTTGTATATGTGATGAAAGCATCACAGAGAAATTTTATATGTTATTGCTTTGGCCTCATTTAGAGTATGCTGCAACTATATGGGATCCTCACGAAGTTGGATTAATTGCCAAATTGGATTGCATGCAGCATAGAGGAGCTAGATTTGTAAAACATTGTTTTGATAAACATAGTAGCGTATCCATAATATTAGAGGGGATCGAGATGGTGTGGGTACTAACATGCTGGCTTCCCACCCTGAGGGCCCGGGTTCAAATCCCGACAGTGTTGAATATTTTTCAGAGGTATCTCAATCCCTACTTGAGGTGCTTTGTGGAGGGCACTTTGAGTGAGTACGCCGTCCGTCGGATGGGACGTTAAGCTGCGGACCCCTTGGCGCCTTTCGTAGAGTAGGCTAAAGCCGACGCCGGGTTCCTCTCCACCCTTCATCCTTTTCTGTCCATCCCTAATGGTGCAAATGTCCTCAGCAGTCGGTCGCCTCCCCTAAATACTACTACTACTCCAAAGACATTAGCATGCTTTGTGTTCTCTGAACTAGCGACAAGTATTAAGATATTGCGGTGAAGAAGCACTTAACCATAACCAATAATTTTTAATTGCATTTTTGTATGAAAACCTCAATACACATAATTAAACTGCCTATAAAAATACAATTGAATATCATTGTTTTTAAAAACTAAATTTTTGGTCTGCTGTCTGCAAAGATTTATTTCAACCCAAAAGATAAAATAATAGGAATTATTTTAGGCTACGGTAGTTGAATAATGAACAAAAATTTATTTAATAATGAATAAGTATTACAGTACAATGTTGGCCGATAAATCTAGCGCCTCACCCTGAAGGATAATGTTACACGTAATTAGGCATTGCAGTCCGTGTACAGGCCAAGGAGTAGTATGTATTTTAATTCATCCTGATTTGCCTTTTATGTAGCAAACAATGGATTGCACTTTGAAAACAATAAAAAGGGCAGGTAATGCATATTTAAGCTAAAATGAAAAACTGATTAGTAACCCAATAACTGACATCAGTGATATTTTTATGAGAACAAAACATTTAAAGTTTTAAAAATACACAATGAACTTAAAATACTTAGATTATGAATTGCGCTGGGCAAAATAAGTTTCATAAGGAGGAGGAATTTGATGACAGGGGTGTTGAGCAATGTTAATACAGAAAGAGCAGTGAAAACTTTGACATGGAGAGTGGTCTTGTATTGGCATTTATACATGGTCATCAAAGTAATGGAGGAATGGTATGGATTGGAGGCTTTTGAAATGTAGGTGTAAAGAAGGATGTAAGGGTTGGGATAAATCCAAAGGTGAAGAAAGAGGATTGGGGTATGTATCAGGGAGTGGAGTAAGGAAGAAGTACACAGTATTGAAGAAGGGTTTATTGTAGTGTGGGGTCAGGTTGTGTCGTGGCAAGGCTAAAAAATGAAGAGGTCTTATATTTTTATCCATCCTAAACCTAAGTGTACTGGTAGGCTACAAAATGTTGGTTGATTAATTACACTTTAAATCATAATACATTTACGATCTTTCTCATCCACCCTGGTCAAGTCCTTTTGAATATGTTTTACAGTAAGTCAAGGGTTTCCCCTGGCCAAGTGGAAGACCCAAGAAAATTTCATCCAGCTGATACCACAGGAATATGCTTTACATAATGTGCAAAGTCAGGTTGGGAAAAAAGCTTGTTATCCTTTCCTCTACTCCCCTTAAGACCCCCAACTTTTAATTTGCAGGAGCTTGTGATTACATTTTATATCATGTAGCAAATATTATTAAGTGGAAGGCAAAAATCAACCATAGTAATGGCCCTAGGATAACTTAAAAGTGGCTTTAAACTATATTTAAGGAGGTCGGTACTAAAAGAAGGATACTGAATGTTGACACAAAAAAAACGTTACTGGAAATCATGGAAAGATATGATTACTTCATCTATCTAATTATTACCACAACAATCGTCAGGCTTAGACTCCATTTTTTATCCATCAGAAGAAAAATTTTTACCTTTTACTTTGAAATATTATCCCAAAGAAAGTTTGGTACTTATTAATTTTCTAAACAAAAAAATTTCCTGCTATATAACTGAACTCATTGAATAGTTTTTATTTTGATTTGAACCTTATGAACTTTTTTAATCTTTTAACAAATTAACGCTCCAGCTTATAGAAATTCATTGCATACTAACGTATTACATCCCAAATACTAGGCCCTAGATATGCAATATACTTTTTCTTTGCTTTTACGATGTTCTAATTCTATTTCACTGCCATTAGTCTACAGGGGTAGGCTATATATTGCTAAAACAAAATATCAAGCTTTTGGGCAAACAACATATTATTCATCTACAATTATGGGTGTTTAGTTCATATTAATTATGTCAATAATGCATTCGAAGAGAAGAAATCAGTCTCTGTGACACTGTGATCTCAGTAAGGCTTTCGACTGTGTTATCAACTCAATATTACTATCAAAGCTAGGATATTATGGTGTAAAGGGTGAACAATTCAAACACATGAACACATATTTGGATGATCGCCACCAACTTGTTGAACTTGATGACTGTTGATCTGCAGCTCTCAAAGTAAAATGTAGTGTCCCACAGGGCTCTATGCTTGGTCCAGTACTTTTCATTATCACGATTAAAGATTTGCTCTGCAATATCAAATATAAATTATGTTTTATATGCTGATGACAACACTTTAGTAAAAAAATGTCAACATCTAGAAGATGCAAAGGTACGAACTAGCACTAACCAAAGGTAGACTGAGGAATATTGATCATTTACATTAAAATAATTTTAAAAAATCAGCATATTTATGCAGTCTTAAATAAAAAATGATTGAAATTGATACTGCTAAAATACTATAGGGCTTTATATTGATGCAGAACTTGACTGGGAAACCAACATCAGTCAGATCTGTAATAAACTGAGTAAAGCTGTATACATTTTAAGAAAACTCAACTTTCTCATTTCAAATGCGTATCTTTTAACACTTTACAGAGCCTTCCTTCAATGTCATTTGAATTACGGCGTTGAGTCATGGGGTCGTCCCTTACATATTAAATTATGCTATTACAAGAGAGTTGTTCACTCTCTTGCTGATATTCCACCATGTGATTCCTGCAAACATTTTTAATTAGGTATAGAATCATGACTGTATTCAGTTTATACATCTTTAAGGCTCTAATTCATGCAAAAATATATCTAGAACCTCGACAATTAAGATCTCACATCCACAACTCCACCGTTACGGATAAATTCTAAATACTACCTATTGTAGGCTCTTATCAACGTAGAACACATTTCATAATGTGAACATACGACTGTGTAACTATCTGCCTACTCAGTTGAATTAGTATTGACTGTATCCAGAGTTTGCAGAATAGGGTATACACCAGGTTCCTTGCTCGCCCAAATTACTCATTTGATGAATTACTTAGCGGCAATCATCAATACATTTACAAATTACGTTTATATATAACGTAGTAGTTATATTGCACACATCTAATATGGTTGTATTAATATTACAAAAAAAATAACAGTGTAAAAAGGGAAATGCCGTGACAGAGACAAGAAAACCAGCTTTACTATAAAATTTACGTAACATGCACTTATGGTTCCCTATCATTACTGAATTCAGCATTTAAAAACAACATTACAATATTAATGCTTCAATTTGATTTGTTTTTCTCTGGATATGGGGACGGGCTATCTCTTCTGCTTGAAAATTTGACTCGGAATATATCGAGCGTTGGAGTGGTTCCGACCACTAATCGCACAGAATCGATCAGGCGATTGAATGTAAATTTGGCTGATGTGACATGTGTTTTGAAGTTCTTATAAGTTTTGCTTGTTTTGGAATATCTTGAGTGAATTTTTATCTAAATGAGGAGAAAGAAAGTAGTACTTTAGTTCATCCTTCTAAGTTTCAGAGATGGATATTGCTAAATCCCTCTTTGGATCAAGAGCTCCTGAGGGTTACGCGGGCAAAGAGGATTTTAATGTAAGTTTTCTGTGGATTTAGTGCTTCTTACGATAATAAGGCATTGAGATATTCGATGTTGACAACGGTCGGGTTATTTAAATTCTCACATTCGTTGTTGTTGCTTGTAGGAAAAGGTAGACACTGCAATTTCCGAAGATGAAGGTGACTCGTACTTACAAGATGTTCCTGAGGGAGTTAGTGTTCTTGCCGACGGATTATCTCCTACACCAGGTGGTCCGTTTTCCGCACTTACACCGTCAATGTGGCCTCAAGAGATATTAACTAAGCTGGGGCAGCCTGAGGATCCAAATTCTCAGCCAGATTACAGGTGAAATGTTATGGTCAACCTCATTTATTTAGCATATTTGTACAACTGTTGGAATGTGTGTATTGTATAAGAATTTCACCTTAATGATTAAGGCTGTATTTGATCACGCTAGGTTCGATGAATTTGGCTTTCGTGTGGAAGAAGAGGATGGACCCGAACAAAACTCGAACAAACTCCTGGGGATACCATTTGTTGAAGATCCTCAACACAGGTACTTCGTTATTTTTTCATGAAATTATTAATATCATTTGTACCATAATCCGGCTGCTGTTCCATCATCTGTCATGTATGAATACCATAATTAAGAATGAGTATTTAGTAGGTCGTTTTCTTTAAGGTTGCAATGGGTAGCATATTTAGAATTTAATCAAAACAAAGAAGTCTGTGATCTCACATGGGACAAAGTGGAAGTGACTTTACCCAGGACAGAAAAGCTGAGGGCGATGGTTCGTGCGGGCATTCCACATTCTCTACGACCGCCAATGTGGATGAGGTTATCTGGTGAGCGTTTTGCAAATGATGAATTAGGGCAATTGGTTAAATCACAGGGCTTGAGATAATAATATAAATTTAATGGCATTTAGGAGCCCTGCAAAAGAAGTTGTCAGCTAAAACGAGCTACAAAGAAGTAGTCCGAGCGTCTAGCAATGATGCCTTGATGACTTCAAAGCAAATTGAAAAAGATCTATTGCGCACTCTACCTGGCAATGCATGTTTTAGTCATCCTAACAGTACGGGTATCCCTCGCTTGAGACGTGTTTTAAGGTCCCTGGCATGGCTTTATCCAGATATAGGGTAAGTAATAGTTTATGAAATTGTGAATGTTTAAAATCATTAAAGCAATCTTTTATCAACTGTTTGCCACTCTTGCAGGTATTGCCAAGGCACTGGTATGATGGCTGCAGCACTCCTCTTATTAATGGAAGAGGAGGACACATTTTGGATGATGTGTGCCATCGTTGAAGACTTACTGCCAGCATCTTATTACTCCTCGACCTTGATTGGTGTTTAATATGGATTTTATTTATTTTTGATAATGTTTCTCTTGCAATACTTCCATAGATCTTTCATATTATTTTATTTTAGTGAGATATTTTTTATTATCATTTTCAGGTATTCAAGCTGATCAGCATGTCCTGCGGTCTTTGATAGCCAATTACCTTCCAGATGTTGATGCAGCCCTTAGCAAACATGACATGGAATTATCCTTAATTACCTTACATTGGTTTTTGACACTTTTTGCCTCAGTTGTTCACATGAAAGTTTTGTTACGAATTTGGGATTTGTTATTTCTTGATGGATCTATTATTCTATTCAAAGTTACCTTAGGAATGTTGAAGATTAAAGGTAAATATGATGCTCTCTCTATGTTTACATAAATAAAATTACATTACATTAATTTTAATGTGAAAATTTTACTTAAATCTCAAAAAGAAGCATTGGTTTACTAAGAAACACACCCTTCATTGTCATTCACCATAGCTGTAAAAGTTATGCTATAGTTCATATTCTGCATGATGAACTTTATCTTAAAATATGTTAATAAATGTTAGGAATGGCAATTTTTCAAAATGATTTTTTTCATTGTTTGTCCTGTAATATTTACAATTTAAAAAATGTACCCTTTGTGTTGTTACTTAGCTGTTTTCAGAGAGTAATCACACTTTGTAAATTAACCTCATGTGATACATTCAAAATTAATATTGCCAATTATTATTTCTGCATTTGGAATTCGAGCACCATTGTAAACGAAGCCTCTAGTTTCTGAACTATCTCTCCCCAAAACCTTGAAGTACTCCAACAAATAATACTTTTAGTTTTGATTCCTTCAATGTAGCTTAATTGTCAGTCATCCAAATGTCTGATAATCAACTGTATGGGTTAACATTATGCAAGGGCTGCTCAATGACATGATCATAGCAAGAGGAACTCATAACTTACTGTGCAAAAATTCTATTTTTAATTAGCCCATTGTGTAATGCATATGTGGTATAAGTTTCGTTGATTTGACTTCAGCATTATATGTGTGTTGGTTGTAGAAAGTTGAAACATGTTCAGTTCACCTACGTAAATGATGGACCACCGTCATTCCAATCCCCCTTTATTATTAAATGTTTCTCTTTGGAACATACTCAGTTATTTCCATCAATTGATCATGAACCATGTGTATTTCTTTTTACTATGGTTACTTGTTGGCATGTTAAACTGAATAATGACTAAGTTTGCTGAATTAGCTTTTACTTCTACTAATAATATGCCATCACTCCCTCTTATGTTTACTATGCTTTTTGTAGCATTTAGTCATTATTAAGGCCTTTCCTTGCTGGCTTTCTTTTCCTCTCCTGTTATTATTGTAAGGTAATATACAGGTTTAAGATAATTTGTTTTGGGTGGACACAACTACCAAATAAGTATTTTGTGACTCCTAACAAAACACAATTCAGCAACCTACTCTACATCAAGTCCCTCTTCTTCTCTGAGTATTTCCTTTCTCCCTTCACCCCATCCAACATCCTTATCCTGTTCCTGCCCTTGCCTTGTTTGCCTGTCATTCTCCCCCCCATGGCTGTCTTCAACATCCCACAGCTGGTCAATATGCCCTTCATCAATTTTTCCTGCTTCCATGGGATTTCTCCCTACAAACCCACATCTTTGCCCGCCATACCAATTTCATTTGTTTTCATAGTCATTTTTGTGTCCATAGTCATTTGTTTTCCTTTCGGTCCATTTCACCTTCTCTATTCTTCTCCACCTACACATTTCAAGACTCCTTTCTACGCCTATCCTCCTGCGTCAATGGTCGTATTTCCTTGTCGTAAATAACTACACTACATATCACCCCCTTTCTGGCGCCTGTGAGAGTTTGCAGAAAAACATTGAGCATAATCAGAAATAATAAATATATTATTGGGTAACAACTGCATGTTGGTAACTGAAAAATTGGAAGTGAGGCATGCTTGTGAATATTATATCCAGAGATATTGTGATTATTATCAAAAATTCAATGTGAAGTGTATTTCTCATTCGCCCTGTACCAGTGTATTCCAGACCCAACCCCATGTGGCTTTTTCCTGTTCCTCAAGCTGAGGGGACATCTTAATGGAAATATTATTCATGATCAGAAGTAGATTTAGGTGAACTGAAAATGTTTCAAATTGCAATGGCTGCTGCTAATACATTTCTGGAGTCAGGTCAATGGAATTTGTCGCACATATACATGACACATTAAGCTATGAATAAAACTAAATTAAATTTTTGGCAATACTCTTTATTGCACACACCTCATTTTGGTAATTATATGCATCAAAACAGAGTGACCAAATCTTTTTACATTGAAACGATGAACTAGGACCAAGTTAAAATGGTTATTAAATTAATTTTAATCTATTTGTTACTGGATAAATTGATGTTAACATTGTTAATAAATTTAGAAGAGTAATTTTAACAGAGCCTATTGTGTAATTTTTTTCTTATATACATTTTTAAATTTAAATTTTTCTGCTTTTCTTGTGCTGTTTTTTTTTAATTTATAAATAAGATCTAGTGCTATTTTTAATGTTCTTTCTGTACATTTCAGAACCAGCCCTGAAAAATTTAGAAAATTCTGCTCAAATCTTCAACGTTCTTTCAGACATTCCAGGTGACATTGATGATGTTGATAATTTAGTTGAGGTAATTATTAAAGTCATCATCTTGTATGCATGCTAAGCCCCTGGGAGGGAAGGCTGGGTAGTGTAGGCTGGTGGGAGAAATCCATTGGGCTGTAGAATATTGTACCCCAGGTGCCCCTTTAGTTTAGGCTATGGCTTTAAACCCTTGATTTTTCATTCTTGCTCCAATGGTCTCTTGGTTCGAGTGGGTTTCCCTCCTTCCCTCACCACTGTCCAGCTAATCCTTTCCTGCCCCCTCTCTGGTAGCAGAGGCCAGATATCTTGAACTTGCCTTCTCCCATCCTAATTGCTTTCCCCTTCTGTAAACAGTATGTAAAACCAATTATTTTCAGTATCTTGGGGAAAGACCATTATCTCCTCTCCATTGCTAACTCTTGTACTCATTTGTTGTTCTTTGTATAACATCTATTCTGCCATGAATCTGTCAAGTAAAATAGAAGAGGCCTTTTCAAAGGTGGCTAACCTTGTAGCAGGTGTTCCACAGAGCAATGATCTTGGGCCATAATGTTTTATAATTTTCATAAACAATTGACCAGGTAATATAAATTCTGAAGTAAAACGCTTTGTTGATCTTTGCGTTGATGTAATTAATTTGACCAATGATTTAGCATGAATGAATTAAGTAGTGATATGGTATAGACAACAAATATTAGAATAACATCCCATTATTCCTTCCAAAGAGCTCTATGAAACCTGATCTAGTATTTTAATTTGACCATATTATGAGAAGCATTAATGAATCAGGCAATTTTCCTTGTTCATATACTATCAGGAAATATTTTTCTTGGCTTTAAACACTATTAGTTTGCAGTGTAGGGTTATCAGTACCTAATGACTCCAATTATGTCTGAATTATTTAATACTTATAGATCAACTATATTCTTGTACTTAAGAACCGAGGGTAGCTAATTGTTTAACCCTAATTTTTTCAAACTCAGGTTTCAATGAATGTAGTAGCATCTTCCTTGAGTGATGTTTCCATTGATACACATCGGAGACGTCATTTGGCATACCTAATGGCCGATGCAGGAGCCCTGGTCGGGAATCCAGATGCAGCCCTGGCTTCTGGTTCCTCCATCAACTTGCCCAAGCAGCACCTCAGCAGGTGTGTAGAGGAGGTGGGAGAGGGGAGCCAGGGCCACGCAAGTAGTGCTGGAGTAGGAGATGGCGGGAGTGGATGGAAATGGTCACGATGGTCTATGCTGTCCTTGCCTCTCTGCCTCTTGCTGTGTTTCAGTCGTTTACTAATCAGACCTAAACGGGCTCCTTGCTAAGAGCTAGGAGTGGCAGATTTAATCAGTCATCAAACCATTCATAAAACTCACATTCATTTATTTCTACTTGACTTGATTTTAGAATTGTTATTAAATTCCATCCGTTCAACTTCGGTTGTTTTGCACTCTTCTGTTGTATTGTTTTCATGCTTTTTATACTCAACTTGAGTTGTTATGTCATAAAGTTACCAGATGGTTCAATTTTTATATTTTGTATCAAGAGTTACTTAAAACAAATGATGGCCAGTTAACAATTAATTGATAATAATGTATGTATTGGTTATTTCTTGATTGTCATGAATATAAAGGGATGATTACTCACTCACACTATATTAATTTTATTTGTGCTTATTGACTTCATGTCTGCCCAACTCTGTTTTGTTTTGAAAGTAATTAGATACTATTCCAGGTGGCTGAACCCTTTTGCTTAAACAAACTAAGCTCTTACCTCATTGCATTTCTTAAGTTAGCAAGTACTTCTTTGTGATGCGCTTTTCAATTACTTTTGTTCATCTATTCCACGTTAGTGAGTGTTTGAGTTCCATACTGTTATATTTTAAATGTATGCATTCCACTTCTCTGTGTTTTGCTAAGTAATTAATTTTTTTGCATTGTAAGTATTACATCCAAATGTCCCTTATTTCCAGATTGATCTTTATTATTTTTATTTCTTAAATTGTAATATATAGAGAATAAATTAATTAAATAAAATTTTTATTGTTTGCATTCATTACTCTATAGAGTTTTACATTTTTTTATTTAACCCATGTTGAAAATAGCATTTATTATTTGCCTGCATTCATTTATTTTTTTATATGTAGTGTATGATGGAAACATTTCGTTGGATTGCAGACCCAACCAATGAAATGTGGACATCCCTGAATGAAGTAATCGCACTAGGCATGGAAATTTCAGCTTCTAATAGTTGCAGTGGTTGTGGTTTGTCTAATCCTAGCAAAAATTAGAGCTTAAATTAAGCACATTGTTGCATTTTTCTTTATAACATTTTATTGTTATTTTGTCGTACTCCATGGGGTAGAACCTTGGGCTACAGACCAGAGGGCCCGGGTTCAATTCCCGGGCAAGGCACTCTGGGCACCTGCACCTCCACCCAAGCTAAAGTGACTTTTCAGGTACCAGGTCTTTTTGGGAAACCATAACCAGCACAGGGAAAGGAACTCCCCCCACCCTGATGTGTGAATTTCACACGCTGACGGGCTTATTACTGGGTGAACTCTACCATCACCTACCAAACCGACCTTCGGGTTGATTACTGTGTTTATGATTTTTTTTATAAATATATATTATTATTATTATTATTATATTAAATAATCTATGGGATGAGGAAAGTTTGGAAGGACAAAATTACCAAATAAATATTTTGTGATGTCTAACAAAACATAATCCAGCAGACCTACTCTACATCAAGTCTCTCTTTATCTCTGTGTACTTCCATCATCCCGTCCAACATCTCTATCCTGTTCCTGCCCTTTCCTCATTTGCCTGGCATTCTCTTCCCTATTATAGTCTTCAACATCCTACCGCCGATCAATATGCCCTTGAACCATTTTTCCTGCCTCCTTAGGATTTCTCCCAACAAAACCTTCTCCTTGCCCACCATACCCTGTATTTCCTCATTTGTTTTTCTTTTGGTCCATTTCACCTTCTCCGTTCTCCTCCACAGCTACATTTCAAAAGCCTCCTATCTACTTGTATCATCCTGCTTCAGTGACCATGTTTCCGTGCCGCACATAACTATGCTCCATATTAAAGTTTTCACAAGCCTTCTCTTAGCATCCTTACTCCACATCCGTATCATCAACTCCCACTTCCTTGTGAAAGCCTCTTTGCTTAGTGCAATTCTTCTTCTTACGTCCATTCAACTTTGACCGGTTGGTCCTTGATACTTACAAAATACGTAAACTGTTCTACCTGCTCTAGTTTTATCCCTCCCATTTTAATGTTTATCTTTGACTTTTTCTTTCTGGAAAATCTTTTTTTTTATTAATATTGATTCTCATCCCATATCTCTATCACTAAATTTCCAATTCACTGAGCAATGCTTGCACCCCTTGGCTGACTAACAATTTCCTCCAGATATACATTGAGCAGCAGGGGTGATAACGGATAATGCTGCCTTACAACTCTTCCTTACACTGCCCATTCAGACTCCCTGTTTCCCACTCGCACCTGAGAGGTCTGAGACATGTACAGGTTGTGGATTAGCCCCCTGTCCCTCCAATCTATTCCTATTTTCTGTAATATTGGTTTTTTCCCAATTAACTCTATCAAGCACCTTTTTGAAATCTCCGAAACAGGCAAATATGTCCTGATTGTATTCTATATTCACTCGCGATTAGTTATCTCATTACTGCAATGGCATCACACATTTTTTTCCCCTTCCTAAACCCAAACTGATCATCCCATAAGTAATCATTTGCCCTACTCTCTATCCTTTTATTTATGATCCTGAGAATAACTTAAGCTGCTTGGGAAATCAAACTTATTGTTCTGTAGTCTTCACATGATGTATTACCTTTTTGGAATAGGAATTAACACTGATCTCACAAAGTCTTCCGGCCAGATTCCTTCCTCATAAATACTACGGATCAGCCCATATAGCCTCTTCCTCCCACATTTGCCTAAACATTAATTTTAGTAGTTCCACAGGAATGTTATCCAACCCCATGGCCTAATTTAGTTTCATCTCCGTTAATGCCTTTTCCAAATTCATCCTCTAATATGCATGGACTTAAGCTATCTTCCTCTATGTCATGTTCATTTTCTGTCTAACTTCGTTGGTCTAAGTTGTTCACGATACAGTTCTTCTATTTATTCCTTCCATCTCTCTTGGATCTTTCCTGTGTCAACTATTATCTAACCCAACTTATCTGAAACTCTTAGCACAGATCTTCCCTTCTTACTTCCTGATGGTGATTTACCATGCAACTGCCCACGCTGCAAATGCTACCATCTTTAAAAGACACCTCCACCCTTACTACCAATTCTCACCCTGAGCCAACCTCAGGAAGCAATATACAGCCTCTCCTGTAACTTCTGCCCTGCCTTCTATGTGGGTGAGTGCACCGCCACCCATTCCTTCCGCATGAATAACCTCTGCTACTCCACCTAATCTCCCATCCTCCCTAAATATCCCATCCCTGCTCACACTGCTTCCCACAAACAATCTATGGATGACTGCTTCTCTGTTTCAGTGATTGAAACCCTTCCCAAATCTGCGAGTAGCATAGAGGTGAGAACCTGCAAGTTGCTGCATATTTGGGTGCTCCAGTCATTTAAACCTCCTGGGCTGAATAAAGCCCACTGAATCCATCCAATAGCCGCCATTATTTCCCCTCCCACCCTCCTGTCTGTTTCCTATGTGTCACTTACCTCTCCTGCCCTCACACATATCCCATCCACTCTTCCCATCAGAACAGCATTCTGATGATGATGGTTGTGACACCGAAACGTCAAAACTACATTTTGAGTGTCCTTAACAACAATATATGTAAATATATATGTATACATATGTGTATATATACATATGTGTGTGTGTGTGTGTATATATATATATATATATATATATATATATATATATATATATATATATATATATATATATATATATATATATATATACACACACACACACACATATGTATATATACACATATGTATACATATATATTTACATATATAGAGAAAAGAATAAAGTCTGTTAGTAATAAAAAACAAGCTTTGTCTGCTTAAGGGCTGTGCACATCATCTGAAGGTTACATCCTTCCACCGAGAGAGTTATCTTTATATCATTTATTTGGGTCGGAACTAACAATGTCACACTGACCAGGTAGTTGAAATAAAGAGGTTTTGGAATGATGATAGTTCATTTTTTTGCCCAAAGATTACATTACAAAAATGCCAGTTTTATAGACTCCATTCTGAGAGGGTAAATATTAATTTTTATTAACCAGTTGTTAGCTGATGGTGAGCAATGATTGTCCAAAGAAATGTTGACTCTGTAATTAACTTGACTGGGGAAATTTAAAAAATATAGGTGTAAATCATCATCACCTTTAGTCAAATATGGCTAGTTGGATGTAATGGCATCCTCTGCTCTGAAATTGATGGCAAATTTAGCTTCATTCATTTTTAATGTAAATATCAAATTTAGTGACTTGTTACCAAAAGTACTTTCTTGCTTTTTCATTTCTGTATTGGTTTTTTGGTTCACAGTTTGTAATTAAAGGCATATGTGAATGTGTGTGAGGAAACTTGAGTGAACTGCTATTGAATTCTCATTCAGGATCACGCAATCTCCTCTCTTTGTGCATGCTTGGTGGACTTCATAAAGAGATGTGGTGATGCGTAAAATGTTTATCGTTAAGGAATAACAACTTGACAGCGTTCAAGACAAACTTTAGGAATATTGTTAGATTAAGTTTTTTAAGATTGCTATTTTCTTTTTAAGGCGTCAGGTTAAGAAATCAAAATCAATGCTTCAAGTATTGCTCTTTGGTGATGAAGATGGAGAAGAGGATATCAAGTCAAAGAACATTCGCCAGACAGGTCAGTATGACCCATTTGAAATTAATGTTAGGTAACATTGATAACATGTTATACATATTTATATATACACTAATTGCTTATTAAAATATACAAATGACCTGGCCATTAGTTCTGATGTGCACGTATGGTATTTTTGAAGAAGTAGATGAGGAATACTGCCACGATTTACAAGTTTTTGCTTCACCTTAAGCTCTTACAAGGATGAAGATTGCAAAATTCTACTGTAGTGCACGTGGGTGGAAGATGCATAATGGATAAAGTTCAGTTTGTTGAAAACATGAAGAAATCAATATTAAACTTTGCCCCTGCATATTTGCTATCTCATTTAATGCATAAATTCTGACCACGTTTTCCATGGACTGATATGCATTCAGAAAATGAAGGGGACCAAAATAATTCATTGGCTCTGGTGGAGATGACAATCATGCAAATTATTAAAGTTTTTCACCATTTTCTAGAAACTGTGGGAGATGCTGACACAGTACCTTTCAATGGAGTCATCTGCTAATATGCAATTCAATGCAAAAACTGCAAAAGTGTTTAAAGTTGCCTCGTAGAATGTGGCACATTGCGCATGACTACGAATGCCTGTGACATTTTATGTGCAGTATTTGATCCCAACATCTTTTACCTTTAAAGCCCCCAATATTTCCGGGTTTAAGTGGACGCCTAGATAGCTTAACTAACTAAAGTATTTGGCCGGACATCTAGGGATCTGGGTTCGAATCCCAGTCAATGCGAATGATTTTTACACTTTTGTTGAAATTGTTGCATTTGTCATCTTTGCCAAAGTTTGCGCGTTTAACCTCAGTTCAGTGGAAAGTTCCTTGCATTTGCTTGATAGTAAGGATATTTTTGTTTAGTTCACTTGCAGCTGATAATTACTACTTTTATATTAATCTCTTTTCATATGGTAATTGCTAAATATATTGTCCTGGCATCAATGGAATGAGCTACCCAATAATATGATGGCTATGAACTCTGAAAACCTATTCAGAAAGGATCTAATATGTTAAATAAGGCTTGATTAATCCTATTTAATTGTTAGTTTTTCTTGCCTAAATGGAAGAAATATGTATTTTCCGCAGTATTAAGTTATGGACGGCTGCCAAAAATATTTACATATTATATAAATACTTCTGTCAAACTTTTTTTTTATTATTAACTTCACTTAAACTGTCCCCTGTTGTTATTATCAAATTTATTTACTGTGGATATTTTCTGAGGGGTCTGTATTGTTCTGCAGCAATTAATCGGGTGCATGCAGGTTGATTTACTCAATACTTCTCTTCTTGGCTTTGAAGCAATCAGACTCTGGTCACTTGAAATTATTACAGGTAATCTTATATTATTATTTCTGCAGTAATCACATTTACCTAAAAAGAATACAATGAGAGCTTTTCAAACCTATTACATCTTAAATGATGCTGATTACATAGATTATTATTTAAACATCTTGCTTCCTTGGATTTTGTTTCTCTTTTATCTTGTAATTTGGACTCCTTTGAGAAATTATGACCGTATTAGTTTATTATCTCTCAAATACTTTTTTAATATATTGTTTTATTCTGGCAACATATGATTTACTATTTCAATCAATAGCACTTCATTTCACCTTATACCCAGACCTCAATCTTTGGATCATAAAATTGAAAATTCCTTTATAAAATTGCAACCACTAATTCTTAATTGACCGTGGCCAGCTCTATATGTTCTGAAAGATGCTAGCAAAGAAGCACTGAATAAGGTAATAGACAAGTCGGTTCTTGAACCTGAGGTCATCTGCCGAGAGCTCATTACTTTTTTAACTAAGATTATTCTTTAGGTAAAACTCAATTTTTCCAGGTCTACTGTTGCTGTTGAATGCTTCTTTTCATTTGCAGAAATCATTTTGTAGCCAGAAGGAATACAGTTTGCCTGTTGAGTTTTTGAAAACATTATTAATCAATCAAAGTTCCTTTGAGTATGAGTTCGTTTAAAACAATATCATAATAGGCTGACATTGTGCAGATTCAATTTGTCAATAAAATTCAGCAATCAATCAATTTTTATTTGTCCAAGGGTTTGTTGTACAAATATAGGACTCGTCAAAGAAATATCCAACTGCAAATTATAGTTTCAGTTATTCATTGACAGAGTAGAACATATACTTTAACAGACGTTTATGAAGTTTTTTTTTAAATGGTGGCATTTTATTGAGATTCCTCACATTGTCAGGTAACTTATTAAAAAGACTGAGGCCCACATTTTTAGGCCCAAGTGCTGCATTTTTAGTTCTTACAAATTATTGGTGTAGGTTTTTAGAGGTTCTGGTATTATAAGTATCGTCGTTGCTATTATAGAATTGGATGTTGCACTTAACTCTAATAATTGTTGTATATACATGGAAGAGACAGAATGTGAAGCTTTTTAAAGAGGGGCAGGGTGCATTAAAAGATGCATTGCACATTATTTGAACAGTCCTTTTTTGTACTTTGAATATTGTACTGGCTTTTGGTGAGGAACCCCAGAAAATGACACTAAATTACATGTATATAGAAATAACCGTAATACACAGCTGACAGGACATCATCAATAATGGTGATCCTGATCTCTGTGGTGAGAGAAAAATTGGAGCCTAATTTATTACGTAACTTGTTAATATGATCATCCCAAGATAATTTACTATATACTCCAATGCCCAGGAAGCAAGTACTGGTATTTTGTGGAATCATTTTCCCATCAATAGTGATACTGATGTTAGCTTTTGGCTTGTTTTTGTTAGTTAAGCATACTAAGCTTGATTTATCCACATTGAGGGGGAGGGAGTTTTGCTTGCACCACCCATCTAGCAGAAGTGTAGCATGGTTTTAAATTAATAACATTATGTTAAAATTAGTACAATTTACTTCTGCAATCTTCTTTAATTGTAAAATACAAAGTAGTCTGTACTCTGAATTAAAAAATGTGGCAAGATAGCATTTAATGAAAACACTAGTGATTGCAGCACTGAAAAATAAATTTCATCATTGATCACTTGAGTTTCAAAGCTGTCCTTAATTCATAACATTTTTCCCAAAATCTTTACATCTCTGTTTGCAATCTATTCTATAGATCATCCAGAATTAGCTAGCTTTAGAGAATAGTTTGTAATGATAATACATGTCTTTATAATAACTCAACTTATCATAATAAGAAATTATGTAGGTAGGAATTTCTAGCACAAAACTTGAGTCATATGCCTGTAATGTGACATTTTAATGATTTATGTAAAATTTCAATATTTCAGAAATCTTGGTGGATCTGAGGGAGGCAATTTTGCAGGTTGCACGGCATTTTATTTCAACTGATCCAAATTTACAACAGCAGAGCTCCAAAGTTATATTAACCCCTGATTACTCAATGGAAAGCCATAAAAAAGACCTTGAGAGCTATTTGAGTGTATCACGCAACAGGCATAGGCGGGCAAAGGCACTACTTGGTAATGCATGTGTAATTAGTTAAACGACTTATGAAATAAGTCCTTGATGTGTGAATCTATACCATTGGAGTGAGTAGGCGTTCATTCACTTCATTTTGCACCTTCACAGCGAATATTCATTCCTGTGTCACCTCAATTATACTTCACAATTCCAGAGTATGGCAATGTCATGTGGAAGCGATTCATGTATTTTATGAGCAAATTTTGGAAATATACAAGGTCTTGTTTTTATAATTGTGTTCATGGCTTTTAATTGATGCTATTGTAATTAAATTTAACTGGTTACTTTACAGATTTTGAAAGGCATGATGATGATGAGTTGGGCTTTCGAAAAAATGACATTATAACCATTATCAGTCAAAAAGATGAACATTGCTGGATTGGGGAGTTGAATGGATTACGAGGTATGTGTGGATTGTAGGATAAATTAAATAATAATTGTTAAGCAAGCGCATGCTGGGGTGGCTACGAGGGGAGGAAGTGGAAGGAGTGTTCAGCACTGGGTACTGGCACTTTGTGTCCACTAATGTGTTCAAGGAACTGTGATAAATTGGCTCAAATGGGGTTGAAATTAGTCTTATGGGGGAGAAGGGAATGCATTAAACTAAGGGAATTCCCTTAGCAGCACAAACCCTACGTACACCTATCTAAGCATGCAATAACACAATTTCTTTCAATTGATGACAAAATTTTATTTAATCATGAGATTCTCTTTGAAGCCTAGATAAAATGTGGTTATACATGATTCTTATCTTATTTCATAGCATAGTGCACCTAGAGTGATTCCTGAATTCATTTACATAGTTTTTCCAAATAACAGCCATCCCAAAAAAATCACAATTTGACCCAAATTATTCATGCCAGCAGAAGACTTCTGGCCTCAAATCCAACCAAAAGTGTTGATTTTTATTCTTTACATAATTAATGAAGGGACCTCACTCATATTAACATGACCTTGACCTTGACTATGTGAAGAAATTAAGTTTATATGGCGTTTGACTTCATGCACTCCAATTTTAATTCCTTGAACATCGGCAATTTGGGAGTCTGAGAAAATCAGAGTTTGGGTTACCATTAATGATACACTTGTCCATCCCCATGGGCTGTAGCCTTGGAATTGTAGAAGGGCTTGTGTGTTCCGATGACCCCTAGAGCTGTGCTGGCAGGAGCAACGATATTTACTCCTAAAAGGGTCACCCAAGGCAAGAGAGGTTGAAGAGTAGGAGCCAGACAAAAGGTCGTCCACGCAGTGTCTGCTCCTCATAGAGGTGGCTGCAAAGGCATCCGACCCCACTGAGGCAGTTCATTTCAGTGCTGCCTATCAAGGAAGGCAATGGGAAACCAACTCAATTATCTATCCGTAGGATTGAGTGATGGGCACAGTAGAGAAAATGAGTCCTGCTAACTACAGGACTCAGTCCAATGAACCTTGTGTTATTTGTGCCTGACAGCGGGGGAGTCAAGGCTTCCACGGTTGTCATCTCACAGAATCTTTACAGAGCAAAGCAGACAGTAGCAGCCCAGAAGATGCAAAATAAGACCAAGTTAGTTTGAATAAGAACTTGGAATGTTAGGAATATGTTGAGGACAGAAAAATTATGGAATGCATGCATACTGCGATAGATGAAAAGAGGAATTATAGATGTTTTATGTCAATGCGAGGTGAGATTGAAGGATAGCGGCAATTGCTAGAGTGATAGTTAAAGAGTAATATACTAATGGAGAGGAAGAGAGCCAGTGAGAGATGGCCAAAATATTGAATAAAAAGGTAGCAAAAAGCATATTCAACATGGAGCAAGCAATGGATAGAATACTACTGGTAGAGATAAAAGCAGAACCAACGAACTTGGTTATTATTCAGGTATAATTGCCACTGAGCAACCATAAAGAAGAAGAGGTCGATAGGATATACGACCAGTTAGAGGACATAATCGTATGTGTTCCTGCAGGGAAACATTTGATAGTGATGGGGGATTGGAATGTGACGGTAGGCGAAGGAAGAGATGGTGATGAGGTGGGGGACTACGTTTTAGGCACAAGGAATGACCGCGGGGAGAAAGCAGTTGAGTTCTGCAGGAGACAGGGGCTAGTCATCACCAACACTTGGTTTAGACACCACAAAAGGCACAGGTATACATGGAAAATGCAGGTGACTCAGAAGGTATCAGTTAGATTATATTCTGGTTAGGCACAGGTTTAGAAATAGTGTGATCAATTGGACGGCTTGCCGGGAGCGGATGCGGACTCTGATCTCAATTTATTTGTTATGAAGTGACGGTCCATTTCAAAAAGATAGGGCAGGGGCAGCAGGTTAGGAAATGGAATGTAGAAGCACTAAATGGATTGACAAGGAAAGAGTATCAGCAGGATGTAGAGAAAACAATGATTGAGGAAAGGGAGTTGTGTTCTACAGAAGAAAAATGGCAATATATCAGAAATGGTATATTAAAAGTCACAAAATAAAATATGGAAATAGTAAGCAGGAAAAGGAAAACACTGCTTATGGAGGAGATAATTATAAAAATAGATGAGAGAAGAAAATGGAAGAATATAAGTACAGAGTTAGGTAGAAGAAAGTATAAAGAGTTAAATTATTAATGGAGGGTGAGCAAATAGAACAAAAGAAGAGTGGTGGAAGACAATACAAGTAAGTGAAATATTTGGAAGGAAAAGGTGGAATTGGTATGTTTTACAGGAAAATGAAAGCACTGTCAGGAAGTAAATAGGAAAAATCATTGCATACAATCAGAGATAAATCAGGAAAAATACTAGTTGAACCAGAAAAAAACCAAGGGAGATGGAGTGAATATATAAAAGAACTGTATGGTAAAGAACTTAGGCCAGCAAGTTTAGCAAGTAGTAGTTTTAGGGGAGATGACCGACAACTGAGGCCATTTGTGCTATTAGGAATGGACAAGAAAGGATGAAGGTTGGAGAGAAACCTGGCATCAGCATTAGCTTACTCTTAACGAAAGGTGCCAAGGGGTCCGCATCTTAAATTCCCATCCGACAGATGGCGTACTCAGTCAAAGTGCCCTCCTCAAAGCACCTCAAGTAGGGATCAGAGTACTACTGAAAAATATTTGCCGCCTCCAGGATTTGAACCCAGGTACTTTCGGTTCAAATCCTGGAGGCGGCTAGCCAGCCAGTATGTTAGCCACTGCATAGCCCTAGAAACAGAATATGATATAGATGAAGTTAGCTTATGTTCAGGCTTACTCGACGGTGAGGTAGAATTGACACTATGGGAATTGAAATAAAATGAGGCTCTGGGGGTAGACAACATTCCTGCAGAAATATTTCAGGTTTTGGGAAAGGTGGGAGGAAGAGTTTTTATGGCCTAATGGGTGGCATTTATGAGGGAGGAATTTGGTCATAGGATGTTGTCGAAGATCAATGTTAGTTCCTATTCCAAAAAAGGTAAAGGTTGCAATGTGTTGAGGAATACAGAAAAATTAATTTGAGTTTGCAGCTTTAGTGGTTCTCAGGATCATCAACAAAAGGGTAGAAGGTATGGAAAATGGGGGAAAGATCACTGAGTGTTTAGGAAGCCAAGAGGCATTGTAGTAATGAGGTCACTAATAGAGAGGAATATAGAATACAATGAGAAAGTATTTTCCTATTTCTTAGATTTTAAAATGGCTTTTGATAGAGTGAATTGGGAAAACTAATGAATATATTGCAGAAAATAGGAGCAGCTTGGAGGGCTAGGATACCGCAACTTGTACTTGTCTCAGATTGCTCGGATGCGAGTGGGGGACAGAGACTCCGGATGGGCAGTGTTAGGAAGAGGAGTAAGGCAGGGTTGTCCATCATCACCTGTGTTGTTCAACGTATATGTTGGGGAAATGATTGAAGAGACATCTGAAGAACTGGAGATAGGAATGAAAGTCGGCTGGGAATCAATAAAATCAGTTAGATTTGCTCATGGACCAACCTTTAGTTAGTCAATCAGCCAAGGGGTTGCAAGCATTGCTGAATAAATTGGAAATTCAGTGCGATAGATATAGGATGAGAATAAAGCAGAGGTTATGTGGTTTTTCAGAAAAAAAAGCCAAGATAAACATTTAAATAGAATGGCAAAAACTAGAGCAGGTGGAACTGTTTACATATCTCAGAAGTGTTTTGGGCCAAAATGGTCAAAGTAGTAGGGACATAAGGAGAAGAATCTCATTAGACAGTGAAACTTTCACAAGGAGAAGGGAATAGATGGCACAGACATTGAGTAAGAATGTTAAGAAAAGACTCATTAAAACTATGATATGTGGTATAGTAATGTACGAGGAAATATCACCATTGAAGCAGTATGATGGGCTTAGATAGGAGGCTTTAGAAATGTGGTTGTGGAGAAGGATGCAGAAGGTGAAGTGGGCTGAAAGGAAAACAAATGACGAAGTGCTAGGTATGGTGGACAAGGAGAGGGGATCGTTGGGAGAAATTCAAAGGAGACAGGAAAGGTGGTCTCAGAGTATATTGATTGGCAATGGGATTTGTAGGACAGTGAATCGCCTTCTAGCTTTGCTACGGGGAAAAACAGACTCTCCATAAGTCTCTTAAAGCAAATATAGGCCTTGGACAATGATATAGTATGTTCAAGCAAAAGCCAAATTCCAATAAAGGATATTGCCTATCTCATGTTCTTGAATGAATTGTATTGGTGCACAAGGAAGAAGTTTTTTCTAAATTTATCAATTTTTATAATATTTATTATTGTTTAATTTAACTCAAGGATGGTTTCCTGCAAAGTTTGTGGAATTATTGGACGAGAGAAGTAAACAGTACTCGTGTGCAGGCGATGACAGTGTATCGCAAGCTGTGACTGATCTAGTTCGAGGCACCCTCTGCCCTGCCATAAAGCAGGTCCTGGAGCATGGAATGAAGAGGCCAACGTTTTTAGGTACGATTCTCAAAGTTGCACATGAGGAACTCTGTGATTTGCAAATTGGTTACACACAATTGTTAATTATTATTTAGTCGACATAATATTATATAATCCACCACTTCCACTCAGTATTTATTTGATTCCCTGACTAAGTTTCCCCTGAACTTTTTTCTTGGTACTCATATGTATTATTGAAGTGCATATGTACTGTATAGCTGATGTGTGTGAGTGGCATTCTGATCCTTCCTTTGATTTATGATCACTTTCATTTCGTGTTTCTTTGCATCCTTGTGATTTACTTGTTTTTACTGTGTTATATATTGGTCAGGCCTAAATTTAAAAAAAAAGTTATTCTTTCCATGTTTTTATATACTGACCATCCCTAACAACAACTTGTCACCCTAGCACTTCATTTTCTAGCATTAGAATCTGGTCTATTGGACAGCTGAACATTTATGACAAATCCTTATTAGAATTATCCAGACTCTCCTAAGTAATGGGGTATTTTTGTCAGTGCGCAGATTATTGCTATCATATGGGCCACATTTAACATTTAATTTCATTAAAAAACTGTAATTTCCATCAGGTATTCAAGAATCTACATTGTTTAATCATCAGTAAGATTGGAAATAATACATGGGGGGCCCCATAAGTACCCAGCCTTACCTAGAGATGGCGGTAGTTGTTTGAAACAGATCACTGTATTAGAAAGTACGCAAACTATAAACCTTATGTTTCAAATTTGAAGTCGCCACGTTGTTTAGTATTTGTTTGGCAGACATCAATAGTGAACGTTTTCAGTGAATTTGTGAAAATGGAGATAATTGGTCATTAGTTCAATAGTTTCAGCCTCAACTTTGTGGAAGTTCATTTTAATAAATGAAAAAGAAACACTTTGTTCCAATCCACCACTTTATTACAGGTACGACTAGTTTCGACGCTACGGCGTCATCCTCATGTACCTGAGGATGACGCCGTAGCGTCGAAACTAGTCGTACCTGTAATAAAGTGGTGGATTGGAACAAAGTGTTTCTTTTTCATTTATTAATAATTGGTCATCGTCATGTGATGCAATACTTTTATTTGAAAGGTCTTGGCTCAAACAATATAAAAGCTGAACTGGATTCTACTCTGGGTGAGTCTGCTCCTATATTTACAATAGTAAAATATTGGGTAGCAGAGTTAAAATGAGGCTGTACGAGCTGTCTAGACAAGCATCGCATTGGTCGAACAAATGAGATGACAGTATTTCAAAAAGTGCGGTAAATTGCATATTCACTGAAAATTTGGACTTGAGAAAGATGGGTGCGGCGTTTGCTCACATTCGAGCAAAGCCAGTGTCATGAATATCTTTCAATTTCACAGCAACAAAGCAGAAGTTTTGTACCGTTTCATAACCATGGATGAAACGTGGGTCCATTACTTCACCCTCGAGACAGAAGAACAATCAAAACAATGGATTCAAAAGGGAGAACCACCTCCAAAGAAGGCAAAGGCCATTTCAACTGCAGGCAAAGGTCATTGCGTTGGTTTTTTGGGATGCACGTGGGATAATTTTCATTGACTATATTGAAAAAGGAAACACTATCTATGGCGAGTATAATGCGAACTTATTGCAACGTTTGAGCAAAGAAATCAAGCAAAAGCGGCCGCATTTGGCTCAGAAGAAAGTGTTGTTTCATCAAGACAATGCACCAGCCCTCAAATCCATTATACCAATGGCCAAAATTCATGAATTAAAGTTTGAATTGCTACCTCATGCCAGATATAGGCCCCTGGGATTATTTTCTGTTCGCAAACTTTAAAAAATGGCTCTCGGTGGTCAAAGATTGTCCAACCATGAAGTCGGCAGTTAATGGCTATTTTGCGGAGCCAGACAGTTCTTATGATTAAAAGGGTATCAAGCGTATTAAACGTCGCTGAGAAAAGTGTAGAGAGCTGAAAGTAGATTATGTTGAAAAATAAATACATTTTTTTCCCAAAAGTTTTGTGTTTTCTTTGTTGGGTCAGGTACTTCTGGGATTACCCTCGTAGCACTTATTTGTCCTGAAATTAGAACAAAAATAGGGGCATTAACGATATTGAAATCAAATAATACCTGGAGATGGATAACACTACCATGAATGTACTTACAGTTTGGGAAAATGGGGAAGGAATAGATTTGCTAATTTGTAGCATTTATTAGGGGGGAATTAGTGCAGAGGATTCCGTCAGTTCAGTTTTACTAGGTCTGTCTCAAAAGTAGCAGAACTTAGTCGATTATAAAAATGTATTGCCAGAATTGAGACATTCACTCAAAAGTATTTAAAGCAGTGGGTCCCTTATGGGTCCACACACCGCTGCCAACGGGTTTTCCACGCCTTGTATGCCTTCTGGAAGGCAGCTCCCGGAATGCTGCTAAGCTCCCTCGTCACGGCCTGTTGTAACACTTCCACCGAGCTGTGGTGACATCCTTTCAGCATGGATTTGAGGTGGGGAAAGAGGAAGATGTTTAGTGGAGCAATGTAACATCTGTAAGGTGGCTGAGGGAAGGTCAAGAAGCTCTTGGCCTATCTGTTTACTTTTGTTTGTCTGATGATTTATTAATTCTTCCCAGTGTACTCTTTTTAGTGCCTCATTAAATCCAAATAGCAAAATAATATCTTGATTATACTCAATATTACTTTCTAGCAGAGATCTAACAGAGCATAATTCTAGCAGAGCATAATTTTTGTATCATTAAGTGTAGCCCTCTCTTTTCTGAGCCCAACCTGGTCTTCTTCCAAATAATTATTTTCCCTCTCCTGCATCCTTTTGTTGGTTATATTGAGTACTGCCTTTGCTGCGTAAAGAATCTAGCTAATGGTTCTATAGTCGCGTCACACTGCTGCTTTTCCCATTTTTGAGATGAGAAATAATACAACTATGTACATATATTGAAGTCTCCCAACCAAATGAAATTCTTGACCTTCTTAAGTGTTATTGAATCCAAATAAACATTCCTTCCACTTTTTCCTAAACTCTTTAATGGCTCTTCATGAGCATTTATCCCCACAGCCTTGTTTATTTCCATTGAATGCCTTTTACGTCTTGCAATCAAGTATGGTTGAACCTAATCTATTATCATTGACATTTTCTCTTTATCTAAACTTGAATAACTAATGCAATAGTATACAATGCCTGTAGTCATTCTATGTGGTTTTTACATTTTGTCTGAATCTCTTTTGGTT
This sequence comes from Hetaerina americana, assembly GCF_022747635.1. NCBI lineage: Eukaryota > Metazoa > Arthropoda > Insecta > Odonata > Calopterygidae > Hetaerina > Hetaerina americana. Next base: position 89,315,794 of record NW_027287095.1, read on the forward strand.
TGATTAATTTTCCTGTCTCATCTCCATTTGAAATTTAGCAAAGATTTTGTTACCTGTGTTTTTAATTATCCCTTTATCAAGATATCCCCACCTTCCTTCTTCTGCATCCACTGCATTGTGTTCATTCAGGATTTCATGAACTGCTTTCCACTATTCTTTCATTTTCACCATAGTGAAAATATTCAGGATGGTTAACATGCCATTTTCTTTGTCATTCTTCTTCCTTGTCTGTATTCTGCAATCTGCAGAATACAATATGATTAGAATAATATTTATGTACTATTGTGTCAAATGCAATGCAGTGTGCACACTTTAAATTTATTTTGTATTTGGTTGAAACAAAACTTTGAAAAATAAGATTTACATAAGGTGGATATTATCTGAACCAGGGATTATTTGAACAGTTAATGTCTTTACCAGATATTTTTCAGGTGTGTCCATTAAAAAACTGATAGTGGTATAGAGAATAACATTTTATCCTCAGGAATAATGGTAAAACAATCGATTGTGCTGATTTCTTGTCCAAAAACAAAGAATGAATTCTGAAAAAGAAAAGACTTGGAATGTAAATTTGAAGGCTATCTGTATACTACTCACTCATAGTAATAACTAATAGCTATGTCACAGGGCAGAATTTCTTTAAATACCTACAAACTTGGTCTACTTAGTGTACTCTGGTCTTACAGGAGGTACCTGCCACCCATGGCTATTCATAGAAGAAGCTGCTTCCAAGGAGATTGAGCGTGATTTTGAATCAGTATACAGTCGACTTGTCTTATGCAAAACGTATCGCCTTGATGAAGATGGGAAGGTGTTAACTCCAGAAGAGGTAGGGGCCTATTAGGATAATCAAAGTCCACTGGGAGCATAAAAAATAAAGTGCAAATCAATAGTGAGACTCAAGGAAATATGTCATCAGTAATTCACATTCAAGTTGTTGATCTAGTAAACATGCTGCATCAATGTGATCATTGGACTTGTATGCATTTATATTCTATGGTAGCAATGTAAACAATCTGGTATAATGTCAATAATCTTATTGGAGTAGTAAGTATAATTGATCCCACCGTATGACATGCTGAATAATTTGAGGAATTTTATTTTTAATATGAATAGACTGCTTACAGCATGAGAAAAACACTGGAAACTTGAGTATTAAGATCAGGTCTTCATTCAAGGATCTTGTTGTGTCATCATTCTTCAAAATGCAGTTGGCGTCAGTTATACAATTTTTAATAACATATCTTGTGACCCAGCTAGACTCATGATGTCACAAATTTTTAACCATGAATTTTAAAAATTATTTGTGCAACATAAAACCTTTTCTATAAAAAATTTTTTAAATGATAACTTGTGAAAATTCCTTGAGAAATAAGTAGCTTTCTTGCACTTACTCATTGTGCTAGTGCACAGCATATTCTAGATGTTAAACACTAGGGTGTTCTAGTTTAAAATTTAAAAACCTGATTATATATTAATGCAATAGCTGTACTTGGATGAATGGTACTCCTGAAGAGGCCAGGGAAAGAAAGCACAGAAAGTCTTTGTGTGTCTTTAAACAGCAGATGATATATATTCAGTTGTCATGCAAAATCCTGGCTGTCTGAATGTCACGTCAGGAATGCACATGCCTTTGGGGCAGATGTCATCAATTTGCTGATTGGGACTAATAACTAATATGCCAAATTTTCCCCGTAAATGCACTACACCAATATTTAGAGAATGATCATGGCTGTTATCACTATACAGATGAGAATGATAATACTTGAGAATTCAGAAAAAAACTGTATCTATCCATACAGTTACATATTTGATGAATATAGCCAGAAATCATAAAATCTGAGAAATTTCATTGGAACAAACTTTAAAAGTGCTAGTATTTCTATCACCAGAATCAAATGCCTTTGTTAATCGACATTGGGAGTATGAATCATTAATGTCAGAATGCTCTGCTGTGGCACTAAACATATGTTGAAATTTAGTGTTACTATAAATGTTGGTGTTTATGATATTCTGCTCAATGCTTAATGTTACATTTTGAACCTGTTCTACCACAGCAAATGCAGAAAATCTTGTCATGTAAATAAAATTGTTGTCGTTTTTGTTTACCTTTTTGAAGTAACACGAAAGCAAATCTTACATTCGCAGTTTCTTTTGTACGAATCGTAGTGTGGGAAAAGACAGTTTTGTACTAATACACACCTGTGTTCCCTCATTTTGTGAACTTAATATAGTTGCTGTATAGATGTGTTCAAGCCATCAACCTCACTCATGATACTGCCCATGCTCAAATGGATGTGAAACTCAGAAGTTTGATTTGTTTGGGCTTGAATGAACAAGTACTTCATTTATGGCTTGAGGTCCTATGTTCCTGTGTCCCCGTTGTACAAAAGTGGTAAGTTTCAAACTGCAAAAGTTGTTTTTTTTTAAATATGCGTATATGTACATATCACCACTGGAGATGCAAAGGATGAACACTTTTTTTGAAAGCAGAAATCATTGCTGTTTGAATGTTATCTTGTTTTATAATGCGGTAAAGCCAGGGAAGCTCCTTGAGTTTTCGTTTAACTAATCTAGTCAGTTAAAATTCCAGTTAAGACAAACATGTTTCAAAATTAATACTTTTGATATTTAATATATTTGCACAAATTTTTGTGGAAGATAATTTTATTTCACTTTCTGTTTTTACTTTATTTGTGGTGATTTTATTACAATTCATCATGGCCCTATACCAGCTATGCAATGCAGCTTCTTAAGTGTCAATGAAGAGTGTATCCAACCCTGGAATTAAACCCAGGAACAGGAGCTTCAGAAACTAATTCACTTCATACCTCATTAGTTCAATCCTCTATTTATGGCATTGTTTTCACTCTTAAGTCTCTTTGAAGGTGTGCGTGACTGAGCTTTTATATATGTAACTTGAATGAAATTGCTGGCTACGTGTATTTTACAAGAGCTCTCATCCTCGCTTGAGCCTCAGGAATGCTGTCTGCCACATTCTAATCTCATCGATGTCCTCTTCTTGTCCCAGGTTTCACCCGTGGAGTTTTGTGTGCAGTCCTGGTTGGGTTCAGGTGAAATGTGAGCTGAGAGTACTTTCTCAGTTTGCGTTCAGCCTCAGCCCCGATTGGGAGTTGCCTCCTCACACGAGGCGCTCCCATCACTCACAGCAGTTGCAACCTTTGAAAGATGGTGTCAGGGACATGTTGGTCAAGCACCACCTTTTCAGTTGGGATCTGTGAGATTTGCTTGTTCCCTTGCTCTGGTCCAGCAGACAGGAACATATATGATGGCCAATTGGGCTGCCAGTGAAAACATTGATGAGGTACATATTTCATTGGAAGAAGAATTCAGATCTGAATTAATTTAGTTGAGTGGCTGCCCTTTACTTTCACTCTTATTTTCCCAGAACTCCCTGATGAGCAGTGAATATATGGCTCTCATGAATTAATTTCCTTCGGTGAGACATTAAAATGTATACTGTTATACAAAACTATTGTTTTAAATTAACTTACTGTTACACTAATTGTGGCTATGTTGTAAGTAATTATATTATACATATGATGTACAGGAACTGATTGGTACAATCTTTTTTACCATTATACTGATTTAGTGATGAAGGTGATAGAACTATATTAACTCACTTATTGCTGCATTTAATGACTAATGTTATTGTAAAGACATAATTCCAAAGACTGGTCATCATCATGAAAAAGTTAATGATTTCTAGGCTTTATTTATTTGTTGCTGGTAAATGTGGGAATTCAATTGGAGATGAGTAATACATGATTTTATTTTTGTTTTCTTTTTTAATGGTTGTGTTAAAATATGGCCAAAATTCCATGGTATGTTTTGGGTATGGTATAAAAAGCTTGTTGTTATTTTCAAATTAATAAATATGTTGGCTCTTGGGCAAGATTAGAATATGTTTCATTCCATTGAATTTTTTAAAATAATTTAGATTTTATTTCATGATAATGGCATTACAATTGATAAAAAATGGTCCCTGGCTGACCTATGTTGTAATTGAAATCTTCAAATTATTGCTGATAGTCTATACCACTTTTCCTGTTATACCTGTAGTTTTTGTTACTGCACATTGATCAAAATAAATCAAATGCTTTAACTTTGTTTATATAATTATGCATTTTGTACAAAACCAGCACTAGGCAGCTATTACATTTGCAAAGTCTTCCAAGAGGAAATCATGGTGACATTCTGTTTTTAAATTGGGAACATGGTAGATTTGTGGGATCCACATGCATACTTTTTAGTCTTTTGAATGAGTCTGAGAGATGTGTTTTAAGTCAAGATGGCCACAGCTTTCTGGCTACACATTTTTTGATTAAAAAATTGATTTTTCATGGGAAAATGGACAAAAGTTAACGTTGAAAAAGATAAGAACACTCCTGAGTTAAAAAAATGTCATGAATTCTTCTCTGTTAAAAAAATTGTGCTTAAAACATTAAAAACTGTGGGAAAATTTCAAAATCACTTACTATTAATCATTGATGGGTATTTTACATTTGAAATTTAAATTAGGTACTCTTGTTTTAGGAAATGGGCTCCATGTTACATGTTTTTGGGTTGTAACCACCTTTGGACAGAATGCTGCATTCTTACTTAGTGTAATTACTCTATGGCAATTTGTCAATAATAAATCAATTTGAGTTGGTGAATGGAAATCCATTTTCTTACTCTAACTTGTAAATTTTTCAATCTTGTAATATATCAATATGATTTCTTCAATTGTATATGTGAAATAATCCAAAGTAAGTGAACATTAAAATTATCTCATGGTGCAATATTTGAGAAGCTCTAGGGGGCAAAAAAGGCTTCTTATAATGGATGAACTTTTGAAGTGTCCAGACCCTTACATACTGGGCAGCAGGTCTTCCCACCAAAAAATTACTCCAAAAGAATGTATGGTTCTGAAATTCATGTATCATGGCATGGATTGTTTCTTTAGAAGATAGTATTCCAAAGTTTTTTCAACATTTGTGTGACATTAAGAAATGATAATCGAAAATTATTATTATTATTATTATTATTAGGTAATCTACTGGTTTAGGTAGGTTTTTGGATGGACACAGCTCTTAAATAAGTATTTAGTGATTCCTGTGAAAACACAACATCATACTCTACATCAGGTCCCTCTTCATCTCTGAGTACCTTCTTCCTCCCTTCATCCCGTCCAATATCCCTATCCTGTTCCTTCCCTTTCCTCGTTTGCCCAACATTCTCCCCTCTATCACAGTCTTCAACATCCCACTGCCGGTCAAAACCCCCTTCATCCATTTTTCCTGCCTCCATAGGGTTTCTCTCAACTAACTCCTGTCCTCGCCCACCATACCAAGTACTTACTCATTTGTTTTCTTCTCTGTCCATTTCACCTTCTCCATTCTTCTCCAAACCTACATTTCAAAAGCCTCCAGTCTACGTCTATCCTCCTGCTTCAATTACCACGTTTCTGTGCTGTACATAGCTACGCTCCATTGCAAAGTTTTTATGAGTCTTTTCTTAATATCCTTACTCAAAGTCCCTGTCATCAACTCCCTCCTCCTCGTGAAAGCCTCGAGGAGGAGGGAGTTGATGACAGGGACGTTGAGTAAGGATATTAAGAAAAGAATCGAAAATATTCACTCTAAATTAATGTGTAAAGTTTCATGTATTTCATGTCTGTATGTATCCATGGTACGTCTGAAAAGAGTTGGTGGTAACAAATCAAGAAATAGTTGACGTAGTAGTGTTGAGATAAAGATGCAATGAGCTGATGTCAGATTGAATTAGGAAACCTTGTTTATGCTTGGACCAGTTGAGACTGTGATGAATTAATGTATTCATGTTATGATGAGTAGAGTATGATAATTGCTCCAAGATAATTCCCTTTGAGACACATGAAAATATTGCAATATACTTCATGTACATTTATTTTATCTTGCATTAGAACCAAAGGTATTATTTAAATTCATATCACATTTCAGAACTTACTGCTCACGGGGCTAATTTTGAGATATGTGGGTCATTCAATAACTCCTTACAAAATCCAAGTGATAGCACTCATAGTATTTGGGAAAGGTTTGCTTTAAGTAAGCCTCACTTCTCACTAGACTGCTCTTTCAGCTATAGCCATCCCTTTCTTTCATTTTCATAGTCGATTGAAGAAACAAGCTTTTATTTATGTAGAAAAATGGAAAAAAATGAGTTTCGTGCAGTCATTAAACACTTTTATTTAAAAGGCGTAACACTAAAAGAGATCAAACCTGAGTTGAGTGATGTTTATGGTTCATCATCTCCTGTGGTAACGACTGTTTACAATTGGGTAAATGAGTTTAAACCTTGGCATTACATCCACAATTGATGAACATCATTCGGGACACCCAATGGAAGTGACTTCCTTTGAAATAATGGGCAAAATCCAACAGCATGGTTCTAATTGATCAATGAATCAAATTAGGTGAAATTGGCCCACAAGGTGATGGCTGGTCATAGGTTTTTGGGATGCATGAGGAATCATCTGCAATGATTACTTGCAAAAAGGACAAACAATAAATAATGGCGAGTACTTGTTATGCGTTGTTATTGGCCTGACTGAGCATGGAAATCAAGAAAAAGCATCTTGGCTGAGAAAAAAATTCTCTTCCATCAAGATAATTCATGGGAGCACATCTGTGAGTTTCAATGGCAAAAATTGTGAAATTAAAGTTCAAATTATTACATAATTCACTTCGTATTCACCAGATTTGGCTCCCAGGGTCTTCATTTTATTTCCGAGCATGGAAAAATTTCACAGTAAAAAATGATTCACGTCGAATGAGGAGATCATCGCCAATATAGATACCTATTTTAAAGCTGTTCTGAAATTCTAAATTTTGGATGGCTTAAAAAAGTCAGGGAAAAGTTTATCGTGCTGAAAGGAAATGATTTAAAATGAAAAAAATCTACCCAAAATAATTTGCTTTCATATTTTTTCCTAAGAACATATTGAACGGCCCACACATCACTGATTGGGAAAGTCCAATGTTATTCTCTGTTACAGCATAACGTGGGAGAGTAATACTGAAATTATTTATACTTTTAATTCCAGTAAATTTAAAAAAGGCATAGAAGTTCTTCAGGTTTATGAAGATGAAGGTTTTTTTTTGTTGTTACCCACAGATTTATTTAGTTGCAACAAGATATCACTACACTCTAGCATTCTCATGTACAAAGTAAACAGGCTGCATTTCATTTATATAGGCGATATCGGGGGTTGGATAGTGGGTGGGGCATTTGCATTTTAGGAGTCAGAACCTGACCATCATGCTGGATGCTGTTCTTCTCGGCGGAGGGGGAGGGGTGTGGGACAGGGGGCCCAGGCAACGATGGGTGGGATTGGGAGTGGATACTTCTGGCATGTTTTGAGGAAACAGGATAAAGGGAAGAAGGAAATGGTGGTTTGGGAATCTTGGTGGTAGGGGTGGTGCTGAATGGGTTCTGGGAAGGAAAACGTTTAGGAGGGAGTGAAGGTGAAATATTTCCAGCCCTATACTTATATATTGGAGAGAGTTCCTTCTGAAATGTCAGCAGAATGGCAATTGGTAAGTATGTGGAGCATGTATGCATACCAAAAATAGAGTGTTGATAAGGCAGCAAAGATGGCAATGTGTACATGCATGTATAAAAGATATATTAGTACATTACAAAGTACTCTCCTCATAATATTGTGCGGAAGAAAAACTTGGGTTGACATCAATTTCCACCGTATGTGGTGGAAATGGAACACTTAAAAAGTGTATGTGGTCAAAAGAGGAGAGAGGATGAAAGAATGTGTATTGGATGCCCTGTTGCGAGGCAAGCATGAAAGAATTGTGCTAGTCTGGTGTAGTCATGTTGAGAGAGTGGTCAGCAGATGAGTTACCGAACAGGCAAAAACATTTTTTAAGGTCAATGGTTTCAGAGGAAACAATAGAAAAGAAAGTCATTGTTGAATTAAAGTGAAAAGACTCCCAAGATGAGGAATGATAGAAGCATATGGAGTGGTTGAGCATATATAAAACCATTTATGAATGTAGCTGAGGTAAAAGACATGTAATGAAGACAGTCAGGAGAGGAAATTAGTAAATGGGAGGGTTTCTAGAACTGACTTAAAATTCATTCTTTTATATTACATTGTGGAGTGGTGTGTATGTATAAATAAATATATATGTGGTGCGTATGGATAAATGGGTCTGTATGTAAAAATAATAGCTTGATCAACAATGAATGTGTCCTGATTGTCAAAAAGAGGCAAATCTGTTGTAGTGGTAAACTCTTGAGGGCATATTATACTGCCACTTGTTTGGCCTTATGAAGAACTTGACATCTATTTTAACTGCCTACTTATTGTATCTGGGGAAGAACTTCATTAAAAGGCAAAATAGTATATGTAAACCATAGTATGTCCACAAGATATGTCCTACTACGTTAAGTAAGTCAATGGTTATATACAATGGAATCACATGTGTATAAAAATATTGTAATATTTAGGCATTGTTGCCAGGTCAAGATACAATACAGCAAAGATGGTCAATTGCACATGATATAAGGTATATCAACATTTGAGAAGTCACAAAATACATAGACATATATAAAAATTTACAGCCTGTCCGAGTCCTTAGTATCTGAATATTATTTCACATGATGAAACATCTCCTTTTGGAAGTTTCACCCTAAAAATACCAAAATTTTAAATTTCTTTCAATTATAAAGTTAAATTATTAAATAATTGTATTCACATTTCTATTCAAAGTTTTATTCAAAAAGTTCACCCAGTGCTAAGCCGTTGGGTTGTATGACAGAAACATGTTTACTATGCTAATGGTTTTTTTTTTATTAGACAATATTTTTGGCCATCTCATCAGATGGCCTTCAATTCTTAGTGAAGAGGAAGATAATGTAATTCTTTTGAGACACCGGTCCAAGGTTGTGCTTAGTTTCATGAAAATTACATCTTTTTCATTAACAGTACATTTACAACTGATAAAATGTAAATTTGCGTCCGCCGAATTTGTATTAGACAGCATATCCTGCCTATATTGCAGGATAATACGGTATCCTGCAGTATAGGCAGATTGCATTGCAAATACGTGCTAATTTTACCTTCCTGGGGCAACTATCGCGAAAGCGTGTATGTAACGTTTTAACTAATCGCATGGATAGGAATCGTGCAACGTTAGCTGTGAATAGGTAATTATTTATTCAAGTTCCTTTATTAAACCGACAATTGAATTATAGCTGGGCGTTAATATACCTATATTAATGTCTAACTATTCATCATGACTGTGTTCTGTGTTATATGTAACGTGGGCACGTGCCATTCGAGAAGAATTATTTCTGATCAAAAATAAGTGATAAAATACTTAACATTTGCTTTGTATGAATTATCACCGTCCAAGACGATTGAAGAGTTCAGTGGAAAATGAGCAAGTAACGTTCCAGTTTGGAATTTGTTTGCTGCTCATAATTTTATTTTCTAATACTTAGTGATTAAAAATTTGCTTGGAGTTCTCCGAATACAATGTAATAGTTGTTCGTTTCCAGGAATTTTGTTACGTACATTACGTTGGCAGAAAAGGCATTTTGGACATACATTCTGTAATATGAAAACGGAAAGCGTCGGTGAAACGGAAGCACAGAGTTCAAATGTAATGAACGTGTCTGATGGCTCTAGGAAAAGACCTCTTAGTATAAGTTCCAGTACTCAAGAGCCTACCGAAGAACCAAAAAACCCGAAACTGGAGAAAGTAAAGCGAAAGAAAATGGCCGTGTTACTGGCCTATTCTGGGAGTGGTTATTTAGGAATGCAGAGGTGAGTTGGAGCATGAGTACTTGCTAGTATATTTAATTTCTCATGAATATATTGTTCATGTGAAATAATTGAATGATAACCTCAAAAGCATAAATGCAGCATTTATTAGTGAAGTTTAAAGGTAATTTTAAATGTACAATCTTCATTGATCTGGGAACATTTGGTTAAGTTTTGGCATGCAATCATTTCGTCAACTTTCAACTATGGTAATCGTGGAAAAACCTTGGGCGTTAAGTTCGTTACTTTGACGATAAAGAAAAATTTTATAATTGGCCACATATATTTTGGCTTATTCTTATCTGGGGTAAATTTAATTGTCACATTTATAGGTTGATTACTGCGGTTATTTATTTGCATGAAATTACTCGTTGGAGTAAAAATAATACAATGGTGTAATGTTTGAAATAGAAGGAAGGCTTTTGTTCCAAGACCCAAGAGATCAATACTTCACAAATAAATGCAATACACATTTCAAAAGCCCCTAGAAAGCAAAGCATGAATTGAATGTAGCTGAGATAATCTATTGTGTGTAAAACATAACCATGAACCAATTTTGGCAAATTTACATATTTTGACAATTAACATATTGTGCTTAATACAGATAGCGATTTGATGGGAATACTCATAGCACACTCCTAACATATTTATTTACAAAAGTTTTAATTATATGAATACAACTACGATCATATTAATTATAGTTTTATTAATCGAAAGGATAGGTCAACGTTAACTTCATTTGTTAGGTGAATCATCCTATCCACATGACTTTTGCTCAATATTTAGTGTGATTCCTATTTACAAAAAAATTCTTTCTGTAGGTATTTTAAGGAATTGGAATTACTCTTTTCAGATGATTCACTATTCATACAATTTATTCAGTTATTCATAGAAAAATATGAGATCAATGTGTGTTATGTAGGATAAAAAGATAAACTTAAATCCAAGATAAAATGTTATCATCGACTAGAATATATAATGATTAATTCCAAGAAACTGTGGGAGATGTCGTTGCAGTAACTGTACGGAGTCATCCGTTAATATACATTACAATGCATTAATTTCAGTGTGTAATAATCATTCCCCTTGGCAATGAAGGCGGCGATGGTAGGAGTGATACCTTTAAATTTATGTTCATTCTATTCTGCGGACAAACTTTTAATCTTGGATTCAGAATTCCAAACTTGAGTACACATTTTAAATTTTATATTAATAAATAGATAAAGCAAATGAAAAACATAAGGATTTTTTTTCATTTTTAGACTGGCAATAAATAAAACCAATGTTTTTCTAGGTTTTGTTTTTATGTAAACAATGTGGTCATTAAACTTAAATTAAGAATACACCATGATCTTTGGTACTAGATAGGATTGTTTTTTCCTGATATAAACGAACTTACAGTATTTTGATTATTTGATAAACGTTGATTTACATTTAGTTACAAATAACTTACTAGTAGTAGTGTGATACCATTTTTATGACTGCATTTTTGAATGGAAGTTGGAACTGTTTAAAATGTTCACTTTTTAAATTATAAGAATTTCAGGATTTCATTTTGAACATTTTAAAGTCGTCTGTAAAACAGAGAAAATGAATATCCATGAATATTTCTGAAAAATCCTTTGTAAATATTATTACAAATATTATTACCATTAATGAGAGTAGATGTGGGTCTGTGATTCATCTGAGGGAGCCTTTAGTTTTCCTATGAAATTTTACAAATTCAATTCTGTTTGAAGAACAAGTCAAAACATGACAAAAGTGAATGAGAAATACCCCTGCTCTGTAATTTTCATGTTAATATCATGCTTAACCAATTCAAAGGTTCTGGAATATTGGTAAACAAAGACCTACAATCTCAAAAGCATGGTACTATAAATATTTATAGGTCAACTGAAATTTTAATTTGCCTTTTAATTAGTTCAGTTTAAATTTGCTGTTCATAGAAATCCTGGGATGAAGACGATAGAGGAAGATCTTCTTGGAGCCATGAAAAGTGCAAATCTCATCTCAGAGGAGGCATACGAGCATCCGCAAGAAATTCAGTTTCAAAGAGCAGCGCGAACCGACAAAGGAGTGTCTGCTGCTCGACAGATTGTTTCTCTTAAACTGCGTAAGTATATTGGAATAAAATTTTCCGCTGATAGCAAGGTAGTGCCTGCCTGCCTAGCATTCATTATATCAACTGTTAAAATGGTTAGAAGCTTCAATGAAGTCAATTGCAGATTTTGAAAGTCATTTCATTTAACTTTTGGAAGGTCGTAAATTTTTTCAAAAAAATCATAATTTTTCAATTTATCCTTAATATGTGCATTAGGTTAACGTTAATCATGCGGCATTATATTTTAGTTAAGTATTTATATCCTATATATACTGTCAAAGGGCAGGAACAGGATAGGGATGTTGGACGGGATGAAGGGAGTAGTCTGAGATGAAGAGGGACCCGATGTAGACTAGGTTGCTGGATTGTGTGTTTTGTTAGGAGTCAAAAAATATTTATTTGGTAGTTCTGTCCATCCAAAAACCTACCTTAACCGGTAGATTACCTTATAATAATAATAATAGTATATACTATTTTTCTTTTTTCCCCATTCTGCTGTTGTGTGCTCCACCCTGACATACTCATGCATTACCCACCCCATGTATTATATGTAATGCCAGTCATTGTTTGTCCCTACCTTATTCAATGCATGAATGTTTCTGGGGTAGTTTTTGCAAGTGTAAATGTTTTTAGGAAAATTCCATCCATATTTTTATCAAAATCTTATTAATAGGTTCAGGAAAATTATAACTCTGATGCTATTGGGTTTCTCCCGCCACCCTTACTCTTAATATCTAACCTACACTGCCTGAACCACCTGTGTCACTCTTTTGACCCTTCGTGCGTGATTACAATGTAAATGAACAATTGCATATATTCTTTAATTTTTTTCATTGATTCAGCATGTGAGGGACCAGTAGTGGAAAGTATCAACGAGTATTTGCCTCCTCAAATTAGAGTGATTGGCATGAAGCGTGTGACAAAGGGTTTTAACAGCAAATCTGCATGTGATGCACGGACTTACTCATACATGCTCCCAACCTTTGCCTTGGAGCCGAGTGTTGTGCCTCAAGAGCGTTCGGGAGAGAGCCAGGAGGCAAAGCTTCAACCCAGCAGTCAACCGGCGGAGCCCAAGGAAGATTTCAGGTTACCTCCGGAGGCTCTTGCTCGTGTGAATGAAATCTTAAAACTCTTCGAGGGCACCCACAACTTCCACAACTTCACCTCCCGAAAGTGAGTTTCATTTGCCCTCCGGGGACTCATTACTACCATCTTGAGTTTGGTAGAAAGTCATTACACACACTTCAGCATGGCAACTTGACTTAAATTATTCACATGAATCTTGGATATATTTCCTTTCCACAGAAAACCATTGGACCCCAGTGCACAGCGTTATATTTTAAGCATGAAGTGTGGAGAACCTGAAGTTTATGATGACATTGAATTCTCCACCATCACTGTGAAAGGTAATATTTATTATTTGGCTCTCAAGGCGTTAGATTAATCACTGAAAATGTTTGCAGAATTGGCTCTGTGTAATCCTTATTGTGTTACCATTGCAAGGAATGATGCTTTTGCAGGTCAGAGCTTTATGCTTCATCAAATAAGGAAAATGGTTGGACTGGCCATAGCTGTTCTTAGAGGTCTAACTTCCTCAGAAACTATAGCAAAGGCATGGAAAACTGAGCGTTTAGATATCCCTGTGGCACCAAGCTTGGGATTAGTCTTGGAAGAGGTATGTAAATCATAGCTGCATGTGTTAGTTCTCATAAAAAAATGGTTAATTTTTATCACTAAGTGATTATCATCCGAGAAAGAAATGGTTACTGCTGAGGAGCTTTTGATTAGGAAATTTTGAAGGTGATAAGTGAAAGTGGAGGAAAAATTAAATGTGTGAAAACCTGTCTTAATCAGCTGTTTAGCGGCTGAAAGAAAGGTGACTTTCTGTTGGTGATCACTGAATGGAGGTTAAAGGAGATGTGAGTTCTAGAGGTAGGAGTAGCGACGATATGGTTTTCATATAATTTTAATAGGCAACCAAATAACTGATTTAGTATTTCATGTAATTATAAACAAAAATAATCTCTCCATAGTCATCTGTTTTTTATTCATGCATTTTTTCATTGTTAAATGGCATTCCAATGGTTTTATTGGTTTCCCCTTTGTGTCAGGAGTTCTCTTTCCATTGCAAATCTCATTCGATGAGTTATAATCATTGTTAATGCCAGGGATTCATTTAAATTTGATTAATTATTATTCACTATTTTCACTTTATTAATAATGTAATTTAAATGCTTTTATTGTGCAGAGGCAGCCCAACATTGTGTTAGAAAATTAAATGACTTGCCTTCTTGGTCTTCTTGAAGTCTTGTCCCAAACATCACTGAGGTCATCAAAGCATTTGATGGTCTGTAATTTTTCCATCATATTTATTTTATCACCGAGAACTTGGGACAATGATTGAGTTTCCTTTTCTGTGAAAGGTGCATTAAGATTTGTTCCTCTCTTTCCCATCAATCAGTTGGCATTGCTGGAAACACCTTCCCATTCTTCCTGTACATCATTCAAAGATATTTTATCAGCCACAGTATGACCATAGTTCAGCCTAGATATTTTTGGCTGTTGTTTCACTGACAGATGGAAAGGGAAAATATTTTTATGCCATAGCTAAAGAGGAAAAAATTTGTTTTAATGTCACAGGGCAAATTAAAATTGATAAAAAAAATTATACCTTTTGTAACCCTAGTCTCAGAATGGTACATTGACCAGTTCATCTCTTTAACTCGTTTTCTAACATATACAGGCATCCTTTTTTATTTAGAAGAATTTAATGATGAATTATAATGAAAGGCTGGACTGGACAGACCCCCCTCCTCTGCCTATCCCACAAAAATCCTTTGTTCACCTCTGAAATGGTCATCTAAAAATTACCATAGTAGTTTAACGATGACATGAATAAACCAAAGTATATATGTATTTTTAATATTCAGAATGAACACAATTCAGTTTTGTCTTTCATTAATTTTCTGCGTAATTATTATTTTTTTTTAAATTATGAATAGAAATAAATACCTTCTGAATGCACATACATTGAATGTCACAATATGAGTGTAATCCACTCCATGATTATTCTCGTAAAGCAAAAACACTTGAATAGAAAAACAACTTTTTGCATGTTAATTAATGTAAAATATGACAATGCATTCCATGCAGAAAAAAAATTATGGGCAATTTTAGTCAAAAAAAGTTATGTATGCATTGTTCAGGATTGTGGATGGCATTCACCTTTTCGTCTATCGTGGATTGAAGTAACTGGGAATACGGACTTGATTTGTAAAAGCAAAAAAGAAGTAAAATAAATGTTCAATTATTTATGATATGCACCTGATTTCTTATTACTAGAAAGCTGTCTAGAGACATTTGTTTTTGCTGGCACTCCGAAATTTGGTAAAAATGCATCTCTGAATGATCGTTAAATAAATATATCTCTGCTGCCTTTGAATTAGAGCTTGCTGTTTCGCCATACCTCACAATATCATGGACGACGATTCTTCTTGTTAACTTCTTGAACCACGCGCGGCTCGCCTTAAATGATTATTCAGCCGTTGATGATCGTGACATCTTATTAAAGAGGTCTGCGAAAATCACTTTTCCGTGATCACAAATTATATTCTCATTAATGGTGTCGCGTTGCAATGGCTTTTCATTTGTGCGTATGAGAAACACCCTTTTGATGTTGTTGAGAATGCGTAACTGGTGCGTAGATACTCTTGTCACTCTATTTTGAGCATCTCTCTCGTTAGTCTTGTCCGTGTTCTTGGAGAAAAGGCGAGTTATTGATTTGGGCTGATTATTGATGTGCGTACTAGGTCAGCCACGCTCACACCTTGTTCCCAATATTCAATAAAATTACTTTTCATTTCTACAGTTATTTTTATTCTATTTTGGCTTTCTTCTTAAGTATTTTTCATTCGGGTCATTTTTAAAACTATGAAATATTATTAAACTTTGCACACTAAAATCACTAATAATATGTTTAAGTACAAGTTTAGAAGAATTTGTAATCACTAGCAACGCTGAGATTCAGTGGAACGAATGCTGGAGACAAACTGCAGCAGCAGGTGCGCAAGGAATCCAGGAATTCCCCTCTCCTCGTCACTCATTATGTGATAAGTCCCGTATTAAGCGAGTCATTTTTGCAACCAATATTTTTGCTCTATATGAGAATTACTTGCTGTGCAAGGTGCTCGTTATGCAAGTTTCCACTGTGTGTGTAACTAGGGGAGTGTCTTGCACTCACAGATAAAAATTCTTTCTCGGTACCGACACTGCAACTGAATTATTTTTCAGCAAGCCTTAGAATACTGATTACATTCCCTTAATTTCACATTTCCAGTAAACTGATGGGAGCGATAAATTGATGCAGTGGTATCTCGTTCTTTCTCACAGTTCATATTCATGTTCCATGTGTATCCTTGACCTGAATACAAGTTGAATGCATTCTGCCATATTTATGGTTCTTCTGCGGAGTAATATATTACTAAATGACCCCAAATGGTGCTAATGTCTTGTGCACATACAATGCCAGGAGTGAAGTATGGCTGCCACTTTCTGGTCTGCCATGCATCTTTGAGAGGATCTGTTTTTAACCTTCCATCCCTATTCAGTCTCTCTACAGTATGACCAAAGTGCCACATTCTTAGTCAGAGTTCTAAATTTGTTGTACCTCGTTGTTGTTGAAATGATGCTGAGGTCAAAAAGTCTACATTTGCACCAATAGTGCTGAGTTGCTGGCTTTTAAACTATACCCGCAAAAATATGACCTGTAACTTAACTCTCTCATCCCTTGGTATTTCCCATGTATGCTGCTGTCATTTGCTTTCTGATATGTAATTCTTACATAGCATCCTCAATTAAACACTACATACCAAAGACCTTCTTCCTCTCTTCTTTGTTCGTATTCCCTCTCGATCAACATGTAACTTGAGTCTGATACAGATTCCAAAATTCCATCTTTCGATCTCTTAATGTTCCCTATTCCATCGACTCCACATTATATTTAATTCCCTAACCATTGAGTATCCTTCCTTGGACCTCTCTTCCTCACTCACTGCTGTCACCTCCTTCCTTAAATGCCCGATAGTCATTTAGCCCAATCTGCTTGCATGTGTGCTCTCCTGCTATGTTACCATTGTGCTTGGCATTTATTTTTGTTAATTTTTCATTGTTGTTAATTGCTCTTACCCTTTTCTTTTTTATGTATATTATATGTATTGCCTGTCAGCCAATGTAAAAGTCTTTGTGTCATGTTTAGCTGCTTTTTTAAATAAATAAATACCCGCATGGCCAATAGCCCTAATTAATCTCTTCATTTCTTCTTTCGTATTGAGTGTATTCTTGATTGTTCCTGGAAATCTTGGGTAGAGATTAAAATTTGCATCTCAAAAAGATTTGTTTACGCTACCGTTGCCTCAATAATTTCATTATTTAAAAAAATATGGACAAAATTTTTCAGAATCCCATTATCCAAAGTTACAGTTATTTCTGAGGGAATTCCATGTTTTCTCGTATTTGAATATCTGGTGGTTACTTCTAGGATCACTCAATTCACTGCTAGTGGCTGGGACATTGCTGCAAGGGTCATTTTGATCCTATAAATGGGATAACAGCTCCCCGAGTTTCCTCACGTGATGCTGTAGGTGGGTTTCTCATTTGGGTTTGAAGCTTGGAACTCTCAGATTTGGAAGGAGAAAAATCAGTCTCAGCTTCACTTCCTTCTTCATTGGAAATTACAAAATTTGGGCACAAGTTGAAGGGTCATCTGCCAAATCAAATCCTGAAAAAGACACTAATTGACAGAAAGCACAGACATAAATATAGAACAGTACAGTTTTGGATATCAAATATTTCAAATCATCATCTTGCTCTTCTTAAAGGAAGAATGGACTCTTCCATAATCCCCCTGTGGCATTACATTGGGCTTGGATGATGAGTTGTTCTGGTAAAAGCATAATTTCAATACAGCATCACGTGTGATGTAGGAGACCCCTTCACAGAGCTGGGAGACAAATAGAAATGTGGCATTAAGAGTCACTATTAATGCCTCTGACATCTTACGCTGGGCCTTCAAGAAAAACGGAAACTCTTTGTTTTGCTGGTTGGGCGAGGAAGGAGAAGGCCTGCAACAGAATTTGTGAACCTCCTCACGAAAATTTCGGCATTAACTAGGGGAGAAAGTGCTAAGGATGTTAAAACTCTGCTGGTACTGTTCACTGTATTCGAATTCTCCCCAGCTTCATCATATGGAGACTATGGCCCACTTACTCTTCTCTTAAGGGGCTCACTCTGTCTGTCAAGTTGTTGCCCATAATAGCATAGCCTTGATAGTTTGTTGTTTAGCCTGACTCTGCCTTGGACTCCATTTTTATTTACCCTTGTTTTTGTTGGAAATTCTCTAATGCAGATAGTTTCTTCAGATAGCAGATCTATCAATGCTCTGCAATTGGTGGTGAATAGTTAAAAAATAGCTTTTTGTCTATTATTAACTAAGGAACTTAGCTTGGGATGAGTGTTGGTGCGAAAGTGAAAACATTGTCTGGTCTAAATATGCATAGATGCAAGATGTATCTACACCAAAATGATTTACTGATTGCCATAAATTATTAATAATGAATCTTTGCAAATTAATTTTGTCCAGTTAATTGGACTACCGGAAAAATGTTTTGGCAGAGATATGACATCTTAGGAGGAGAAAAGAATTGGTAGGGTTTCTCACTGCTTTTAACATTTTGTTAGTTTTGAGGTTCCATCTTAAGTTTTAAGGTTTTTTTTGCTATATGAAGTTTTTTTTTTGCTATATGAAGCCCAAGTTGATTTATTTTGCCAATGATAATTAATCTGTCGTTATTAGTTGTGTCAACCCTTATTGGGAGGCAAATGGTAAACATTGTGGACATTTTGTGATCTTTCCACTGAATACTTTTTAAAAATTGTGTGCTTATAAAATTTATTTGCTGCCTTTCTAGGTCCACTACGACAAATACAACCGAAAATTTGGAAATGATGGAATGCATGATGCTTTGGATTGGTCTGAGTATGATGAAGAGATAAATGTTTTCAAGAAAGAATTCATAAGCAGTATGATCATAAAAGTGGAGAAGGAAGAAAAATCGTATCCTTTTCGGTTGAAAATTTGTGAAAGTTTGACATTGTGCGTGTATAATTTAAAACACAGGATAAGTAATTAAAATATTAGTCTTAAATTCATTGCCTGCCTGATAAGAAGTTTCTTTCTATTACATATATAGATATACATGTTTAGACTGTGACTTCGTTCATAAATAAAATTGGTCACTCGGATTTAGCTCATAAAAATTTGCCAAAAAAATTATTTTAATTGAGTGTATTATTCATATATTTTCTGTTTATTTTGATGAACTGGAAAGAATACCCTTTATCAATTATTGAAGCAATCATATAGATTCTGCAAAACATGTCTCTCTCTCTTGTGAAATTCTTGTTTGCTAGTTAAAAGTAATCAATTTCAAAGTACATTGTGTGTGTAGTCTCCATAAAAATGGAGTTGGTGCCACCTTAGCTGCTGAATGTCAAATTCTGCTACTTATTATTTGTTTTGGCTGTTATAATGCTCATTCTACTTTTATTAAAAGAAATCTTATTATTAAAATCCTAAGCAATGGTCATCAAAGAGGAAAGTATGACTTGATATTTACCCTGCATATTTAAGAAATGATAGCCCACCTTAAAATATTCCAAATTGAATGTTTCCAAGTTCCGTGTCAGCAGGTCCCATCATACAATATGTCATTAAGATTGACATAGTCAAGGTGACTTTGAACAAAAGACTCGATGGCCAAAGTTTCAATTGCATTATGGATTGTATCCATGTATTTTCTCTCCATCCAAGTCCCTGAGGTTCAATAGTAAAAAAATATTGTACGTATCACTTCTGGTTTATTTACCATTCATCCCCATGGACTACAACCTTGACCTGGTGGAAGGGCTAGTGCATTCTTGGCCTCTAAGAGCTGTTCTGGCGGAAGCAAAGGCATTTACCCCTGTTAGGGTCACCCTTGCCAGTTTGAAAAGCAAAGGGGACAGAAACTGCACAGAATATAACTAAATTAGTTGGAATAGGGATATGGAATGTTAGGATGATGTTGAGGGTAATAAAATTAGAGAATATAAAGTGAGGGATGGAGAGAGGAAATATAGCTTTGTGTCAAATTTTAATTCAACTCCAAGCACTGCCTTGCCTCTTCTTAATAATTCACCAGCAACATTATCTCCCTTCAAATGGAAATGGATTACGGAAGAGGAAATCCGTCAAATTATCAAAACCTTAAAATACTCTAGATGTACCAATGTCTATGGGCTATCGGTCAACTTAATTAAAGATCTTGTGGGTTTCATAGAAGTACCCCTGGCGCTAATTCTAAATTCTTGCTTTCAATCGGGCATCTTTCCTGATGCTTTGAAAATATCAAAAACGGTACCTATTCATAAAAAAGGAGACAAAACGTTTACTCCAACTATAGGCCTATTTCTTTAATGCCAGTATTCGGAAAAATTTTTGAAAAGGCTATTAAGGTTCAGGTTTATGAGCACTTTCAAGTTAACAATTTATTCTCTCCTTCGCAATTTGGCTTTCGTAAAGGCTACTCCACTACTTCAGCTGTCGAGTCCGCAATTAATCAAATTCTAAATGCTTTTCTAAGTAAATCCTCCATTGTTATAACTGCATGTGATCTTTCTAAAGCATTTCACTGTGTTGCTCATCCAATTCTTCTGGAAAAACTTCATTATTATGGTTTCAATGATCTTGAATTACAATTTTTTGAGTTCTATCTCGCTGATCGATCCCAATGTGTTTGCACTAATAACAATCTTTCCTCACCCCTGAAATTAGTCTATGGAGTTCCTCAAGGTTCAGTCCTTGGCCCTCTTTTATTCCTTATTTTAATTAATGACCTACCGTCAAATGTCTCCTGCAAGTCCATACTCTATGCTGATGATACCACTTTTGTTCACGAGACTAAGAATGTTAATTCTAGTACTACAACTAATTTGTGTTTATCAGAAGCATCAAACTGGTTTTCTGCAAACGGTCTGGTTCTAAATAATGATAAAACTCAGTCCCTGGTCTTCTCACTAAGTACCATATCTAATCCCCCGAGTACCACTAAATTACTTGGTTTCGAACTCGACCAAAAATTGACTTGGGAGCCTCACATACTGGGCACACTTGGAAAATTGTCAAAGGCTGGTATATGTTACGTAAACTCAAATATATTATTCCAAAAGAGTTCCTTATTCAGGTATACTATGCTTTATTTCATTGCCACATTGACTATGGTATTGTACTTTGGGGCCACTCACCTTCCACAAATATGTTATTTAAGATGCAAAAAAAGGCAGTAAGAATTATTTCCTTTTCACCCCCAAGAGAAAATTGTAAACCTCTTCTGTAATTCGGGCATTATGACTCTGCATAGTCTGTATATCTATAAATGCCTTTGTAATGTTAAGGAAAACCTTAGCTCTTTTGAGAAAAGGTCTAACTTCCATTCTCATAATACAAGGAACAGTGATACACCAGACATTCCCTATTGCAGATTAGCCAAGAACAGCAATTCTTTCAATATTCCAAAAATTCGTTTGTTTAATAGATTGCCCTCTGAGGCTAAAGTTGTGAGTGTGCCCAAGTTTAAGAAAGTTATCTGGAACTGGCTGACTAAAAAAGCATTCTACTCAGTAAATGAGTTTTTTGATTCAAAAATTGTGTGGTCCATGATAGACATACAATCATTTGTCTCACCAAATGTATTTTGAGAAATTTGATATTTACCCATTGTATCTAAATATGTGTTTATGTAACCATAATCTCTAAACTATGTATCTCTATGACGAAGACTATTGCAAAACTATTTTGTTTAATGTCCAATAAAATTATTATTATTATTTTAGATGTTCTAAGTCTATTGGAGGTGAGATGGAGGATAGTGGGGATTACTGGGGTGATAGTTATAGAGTAATTAATATACAGTGGAGAGGACAAGAGCCAGGGAGGGTTGGCCATAATATTAAATAAAAAGGTAGGAAGAAGCGTAGTCAAGATATACGAATTAATGGATAGAATATTACTAGTAGAGATAAAAGCAGAACTGATGTACTTGGTCATTGTTAAGGCATACATGCCACCAAGCAATCATAGGGAGGAAGAAGCAGATAGGGTTTACAATCAGTCAGAGATAATAATTGCATCTGTTCCTGCAGGGAAACATTTTATAGTGATTGGGAACTGGAATGTGATGGTAGGCAAAGGAAGAGATGGTGATGATGTGGGGGATTATGGTTTAGGTATCAGGAATGATTGTGGGGACAAAGCACTTGAGTTCTGCAGGAGACTGGGGTTAATTGTCACGAATACTTGTTTTTGACAGCACAAAAGGTTTTGGTGCTCATGGAAAATGCTGGGGATTCAGGAAGGTATCAGTTGGGACTATATTAAGGTTAGGGAAAGATTTAGGAAGTGTGATCAATTTGCAGTGGAGTGGATACAGACTCTGATCCTAATTTCATAATTATGAAGTGTAGCCGCTGATTCAAAAAGATCAAACGAGGAAGGCAGTTAAGGAAATGAAATTTAGAAGTGCTAATTGGATCAAAAAAGAAGTATCTGTAGGCTTTGGGAAAATCATGTGTTAGAAAAAAGCTGGATACTATAGAGATAAAGTAGGAACATATGAAAGAAGGGTCATCCAGGGCCTAAAATGAAATGATAGGAACTCTAAAAAGGAAAAGGCCAAGGAAACCATGGGTTACAGATGAAATGATAAGAAAGATTGGGGACAGAAGGAAATAGAAGAATATAAACACATAATTAAACAGGAGTAAGTGTAAAGAGATAAATAATAAAATGAGGCCAGTAACAAATAGAACAAAATAAGCATGGTGGAAAATGCAGTGCGAGCATATGGAAAGTGTACCGAGAAAGGGTGAAATTGGTGCACCAAGTAGGAAGGTTAAAACTCTGTTAGGAAGTAAGAAGGATAAATCATTGCAAACAGTCAAATATAAGATGGGAAAAATAGTGGTGAACAAAGAAAATTCATGAAAGATGTAAGGAATCTATAGAAGTAGTGTATAGTAAAGACATTATGCCAGCTAGGTTTGACATGGAGAATTTGGTGTAGATAAGGATAGCTTGGGTCCAAGCTTACTTGATAGCAAGATAGAAAGGGTGTTTAGGGAATTTAAATCAAATAAGGTCTTGGAAGTAGACAATAATCCTGCAGAAGTACTAAAAGGTTGAGGAAAATGTGGTAGGAAAAGTCTATGTAGACTGATTTGTAGCATCAGGAAGAAATCTGGCCGGAAGACTTTGTGAGATCAGTGTTAGTTACTATTCCAAAAAAGGTAAAAGCTACATCGTGTGAGGACTACAGAACAATGTCTGATTTTGCATGTAGCTAAAGTGGTTATTGGGATCATCAACGAGCAGATGGAGTGCAGGGAAAATGATTACTTAAGGGAAGATCATTTTGGGTTCTGGAAGGGGAGAGGCATATGTGATGATGCCATTGCAGTAGTTAGGGCACTAATAGAGAGGAACATAGAATACAATCAGGACATATTTTCTTATTTCTTAGATTTTAAAAAGGATTTTGATTGAGTGACTTAGGAAAAACTAATGGATACATTGCAGAAAATAGGAGCAGTTTGGAAGGATAAGAGACTAATCCGCAACTTGTGCTTGTCCAGACTGCTCAGGTGCGAGGAGGGAACGGGGAGTCCGAATGGGCAGTGTAAGGAAGATGTGTGAGGCAGGGTTACCCATTATCACCGTTGCTGTTCAACCTTTATGTGGAGGAAATGATAAAAGAGGCATGGGAAGAACTGGAGGTAGGAATGAAAGTGGGTGGGGAATTCGTAAAATCAGTTAGGTTCGCTGATGACCAAGCTTTAGTTTTTCAGCCAGCCAAAGGGTTGCAAGCATTGCTGAGAGAATTGGAAACTCTGTGTGTCAGATATGGGATGATAATCAATATTAATAAAACAAAGGTTATGCAATTTTCCAGGAAGAGGAAGGCTAAACCTTAAAATAGGATGGCCCAAACTAGAGCAGGTGGAATGGTTTACGTACATATATCTTGGAAGTGGCTTGGACCAAAATGGTCATTTGTGTATGACATAAGGAGGAGAATTGTGCTAGGCAAAAAAGCTTTCATGAGGAGGTCATAATTGAAGACAGGATCTTTCAGTTAGGATTTTAAGAAAAGGTTTGTTAAAAACCTTAATATGGAGCGCAATGTATCCTCAACTCTTAATGCATATTGCAACATCTTCTTTATGTTTGCATATCTAACACCCATTATTTTGTCCAAAATGCCTATTCTTTACTTCCTTATATCTTTCTTTCCCACCAGTCTCCCCTTTTATTAATGATTTACGTAAAGGCATAACTGTAAATAATAATTAAATGGACTTAAGCTTTTTTGAAAAGGTGTTAAATATAATTTCTTGAACAGTATTTTTGAGGTTTAATTTGCAAATCCATCCTAGTGTATTGTGTAAAATAATGTAGTTAATTAATCAAACCAATTTCATGCAAGGCTGTGCCATCTAGATTAGTCTACTGTCTAATGAATCCCGCAGGTGAAAGAAAAAGCATGGAGTTGCAAATTTGAGTGCATGCAATTCATTGAAGGTTGCCCAGAAGAGAGGAAGGCTTTGAAACGAGAGCCTTTGTACATGAATTCTTAATAATGAAGCATTTTTAACAAATTGAATTTGATTTACAGTCGTCACCAAAATTGCTATTTTCCTTGTGCAAATGTATTGACATCTTATTCTCATCTCAAATGTAATAATCTTAAATCCTGTGTTTTTGCATGTGTATTTATTGGTGAGTTAATGGTGTGTTTGATTTTTGACAAAAATTTAGTGAAACTGCTGTTGGATTTATTGACAAAATTTCCCTTAACGTGATGCAGTATGTTTAATTGGCTTCAAACGCTTCCCTTTCATTCTTACGATGCGCGAGAGCAGCACATCAACCAGGGAAGTGATGACGATTCAGTGGATAAGGAGAGTAGCAGGGTAGAAGCTAAACAGAGTTCCTCTTTGGAGGTGAAAGTAAGAGAGGATGTTTTCAATGATGAAAGCTCTTCCTCATCTGGAAACCCATCCTCCTCTGAATCTTTGTCCCATGGACTTAGGACACTGGCTAATGCAGCTGAGGCTGTGAGTGGAAGGAGTGGATTAGGGGACCCCGCTAAGGATGTTCCAAATGGACAGTGAAATTCTTGAGGATGCAACTGCTTTGATGCACTTTCATTGTGAGTGAAGTGGAAGGACTGTGATTCATTAGGTTTTATTGATAGAAGATGGCGGAAGCCACACCATGGGAAATGGTGGAACCTTCACCTTAGTGGTGTGTGAGATAAATGACATTGTTTAGTGTGAATCATATTCTATATTATCTTTTCTGAGAAGTATTTTGTTTTTTTTTTATTGTTGACTTTCTTAAACTATCGAAGTATGACTCACATTGTTTAGTTTTTGATGTAATTGAACACTATGGTTTATTGTTAAACCAATGTAATAGATGGAGAAAATTGAATAGAAAGAGTTTTTCAAGAAAGCTTTACACTTTTTCTTGGGGCAGTTTTTCACTATGAGATATAGTGTCTCCATTTATCCTCTCACGAATGAATATGTGATTCATTTGGTGGTTTTTGGTAATTTTTTAATTATAATATTTTATTTATGCATATGTTTTAATGCAACAAATTTTTGTGTGTTCCTCATGTGTAGTAGCTATTGTCATTTACATTTAGAAAACCTAAGTTTTATTTATCTGCATTCACATTCCTTCATGGTATTTAAGCAAATCATCATGAAATAGTCCAAAGGCAAACAGTTCCAACTATAACAATAAGTATTGAAATTTTTTGTTAAAATTTTAATGAATTGAAGATATTTTATGTTATTTCTTAAGTGGTTAAGTGCACCAAAAGCGGATTTGACATGCTTCAGATCCGCTGATGTGCATAATTGTATTGCATCTATTGTGTTTTTCAGTCTATTATATTATCATGTGTATTGATAAAAGATTTTTATAATTGATTTTATATTCTCGATTAAAATTTTCCCTTAAAAGCAATATTTAAACCTTAAAGATGATACTTAGTATGAAATATGCGTTTGTTACAGTTAAATGGCTATGTAAACCTAACCAAAATGTTTAAATTGTTGCTGTTGTATTTGGACCATTTATTATAAAACTGCTACCAGAATCATTAATGATGGCTAATGATTTTTCATGTTCATTGATTGGGAAATCCCCTGAAAAATATAACTGACCTGAAAGTCCTACTTCTGCTTAAGCAAACAACTGTGGTAGGAGTAGGATTTAAAATATAGTTGATATGCACATGTGCATGGATGACCTTCCTACAAGGGCTGGAAGCTGTTTAATAAAGACTGATCAAAGAATCTTTATTCTAACAATTTATTGTGCTAACATTTTTTGATTTTGTTATTGGTAATTTTATGAAATTTTTAACTGGACATGTAATTTATGTTCTGTTAAAATTCCATTGATTTTACTTGAGTAGTGCAGTATCCATTGAAAGTTGAAACATTCAGTTCGCTTTTGGCAAGAATAAGAGTTCAAATGACTTGCATAATGCATTGCGTCGAAATTTGGCATGTGCGGGAACAAATCATTAAGCCTCATTTGCTAGTAGGCTTATGGAGAAAGTGCTCTCCCTGCAAGCAGGGCTAGAAGATTGTTTAGAAGAGGGGAGGCAATCAGTGTCAAATGAAGGTAGACCTGGAGCTCCAGTTGCTGCTCTCATGGAAGTAAACATGATGACACATCTGTGATAGAAGGTGGTATAATGTTAAGATCATCACAAATATTGGAAACTTAATTGGGTGCCATCTACATAGTACCCTACAAGGGTGTGTGGTGGGAGGGAATAAGGTCACCACCCATAATTAAGAATAAAACCGCATGCAAAACCCACAAATTCATGCCTATCTACACACAAAATCGTACATGTTCATGCGAAAACCTTTACCGCTCACACAATACAGATACATATACTATCAACTAACACTCTCATACCTTATGTCTATGCAACTTTAAATCTTGTCCTGACCTTAAATGTCTTTAATATTTCTATATTGACATTGGTTTCTTGCTATTATGGTTCCTGATTGTCCGGGAAAAGAATGGGTGTCTGTATCTATCTGTAATGGAATCTATTTCCTTGATTTTTATGGTCTGATGTACCCAAGTAGTGTAGGGCCTAAGTAATTCCTTCAATGTCATTGTTAAACTCAATTGTTCTGAACCTTTCTGAGAGTCTCAGCCTGGCTTGTTCTCTTAGCAAGTGGCTCCCAGCCTAATTCCTGTGAAAGGCTTGTCTATGATAATAATTTTTCACGAATTTGGCAGATATTTTTCTGGACTTATTTCAACTCTTTTTGCCAAGTTTTCCCCCAAGGATCCCAAATACTTGCGGCATGTTCCGAATAAGGTCTAACGAGAGCAAAATAGCCCCTCACTTTTACTTTGTCATTACATTTCCCTACCACCGCTGTAATGAAGCCGAGTTTATTTAAAGCAGATCTGCATATTGTCCTGATATGTGCTCCCCATGAAAGGCATGGTGTTGGAACTACCACCAAATATTTAACTTGATTGGCCCTAGTTAGCACTGAACCCTCTTATTTCATAATTTTTATCCTGTTCATCACTTCCTTTGTTCCAAAATTCCAAAAGTGCATGGTTGAATATATGAAGCAGTAATCTCCATTCCTTGCACCAATCTGATATTGTGCTAAGTCTCGAGAGAGTAGCTCATCATCTGATGGGCTTGTTATTACCCTGTATACCATTGTGTCATCCTCAAATAATCTGAGATTGCTGCTAACTTGTGAGCTTAAGTCATTAAGTTACATCTATTGAGCACAACCCATCGATGACTCCTAATTTACTAATTTGTCATTGATACCGTAGCATTTAGTTAAATCTGCCATCCACATGTTGATATCAGATAAACTAAACAAGATACATTTCTGTGCAATGGGTTTCCCAGAATGGTGATTCCTAAACATCAGGTTGTTCGTGTTCAGGTTTGCTTACAGTTGTAGTTGATGTGACCAGAAGATGAGCTACTTTTGAAGACTTATCACTTTGGTGAAACTTTGCTTCATTAATATCCTGAGAGCAGACAGTAAACATTCTTTGTTGAAATCTCAAGCATCACCAACAACAGCAAATGTTGGCTGACGCTGGAAAAGTTATGGTCTTATCATTTTTCAATATTCATGGAATGGTATCTCCACATGTAATAATTGCACACACAACTGTAAATGGATCATACCGTGGGGAGGAACTAAAAATTCTCACGAGGTCAAATTCATGAGGCATCAATGTGGCTCATGCTGTGATGGTGTTAGTGCTTCATAGTTGGTGTGAAAAGTTTCTCTGTTGTAATTAATTATCCAAAAAAATGTATCAGTTCAAAGATGATTATTCTTATAACCATCATGCATAGTAATCGGATTTCACAGTAACTACCTCAAGTTATTGATAAGATTATACAGTGACAAATTCAGCCTCATGAGAAGCAGCAGAAAAATATTACTATTGTACATTAACTAGATCATCATCTGCTACCATCTGTGGTGACCATTTTATCCAAAGAGCAGGCTTGGCTGGCCCAGGGATCGCGTTAATAATGAAATTTGAAAAGTAAGATGCAATAAGGGCAAAATAGATTGTTATCTGGCATGTAAATTACCAAGAAACACTAGTTAAAATTATGTTTTATAATATGATCAATGGTTATGTTTAAAAGAAAATCTCAAGAGAAGATAATTTAGAATGATTTTTATTCAGATATTGCTACTATAGACTGGAGATATTGTTACTATAATGGATACTATGTATGGAATCCTATATTCTGCAATGGTACTGTGAGTTTGAATTTCCCTCTTATTATTCGCATCGATGTCATCAAATTGCGGAAATGACATCACTGAAGATAAGTTCCGGTTTTCGTCTTCATATGTCCGCTGCTCCCTAACTGTCTGGCTATGGAACCGTATGATGTTATTGTAAATCAGCCAGTTGTTATTGACAATGTAAGTTTATGCATAACACGAAAATACGGTGTATATTTACTCCATTAAATCTGGCGGGCAGCAACTCTGCTGTCAAGTCTTTTAACATAGAATCATCGCCATGTTGTAGAATAGAAAGCATCCTTTTAAAGCGAGACAAACAAATTGGCGTTCGTTTCGACAGTGAAACCGAGCCTTGTTGGTTTTTCGCTATCACTGATGATTATGTTCGATATCCGCTGAACTTGAATGGTGAATTGATTTAATAAATTATAGTTAATTTATGTCAATAAAATTCCTCTTAGGGCTCTGGAGTAATTAAAGCTGGGTTTGCAGGAGATCAAATTCCGAAATGCAGATTCCCAAATTAGTAAGGCTTTATCCATTATTTTTCTCTGTCTTATACCGTTGGACCCGGTGATTGTAACGTTATTGAAATATTTCCAGTATTGGTCGACCAAAACATGTACGGGTGATGGCTGGGGCCTTAGAAGGAGACCTGTTTGTAGGCCCGAAAGCTGAGGAGCATAGAGGCCTTCTTAGTATTAGATATCCAATGGAACATGGCATTGTAACGGATTGGAATGACATGGAACGAATATGGCAATACATCTACAGCAAAGATCAACTTCAAACATTTTCTGAGGAGGTTAGAGTTAAATATTGTTAATTACAACTTCAATTAAAATTATTACCTTACTCAACTTGACTTTGTATAATTCCTGTACCATTTCGCAGCATCCGGTATTACTCACAGAGGCACCGTTAAACCCCCGAAGGAACAGAGAGAAGGCTGCAGAAATTTTCTTCGAAACTTTCAATGTACCGGCGTTATTTGTGTCGATGCAAGCAGTGCTTAGTCTGTAAGTTTTGGTATTTGATCACAATTAGCAGTCTGTGTTGATATACAATGAAAATGCTTAAAGCACCAAAATTGATAAAGGGAGTTGCTTTATTAATAAAATTAACCTTGTAAGCAGAAGTGTGCCTTTGTTGCTGAGTGTTAAATTGTGTTTGCCTACAACGTAGAGTTCTGTTTCCAGGTACATAAATTTAAATTAATATAATTCTTTTTAATTACAGTTACGCTACTGGTAGAACTACAGGTGTTGTCTTAGACTCGGGTGATGGAGTAACCCATTCAGTCCCTATTTATGAAGGCTTTGCGATGCCTCACAGCATAATGAGAGTTGATATTGCAGGAAGAGATGTCACAAGATACTTAAGGTACTGCTTTTTACTCAAAACAAAAGTTTTCTTTATTATTTAAGTCGAAACATTGTGGTACTCATTTAAGCGTGTCTTCAAGACTAAGTATAGACAATCTGTAAAAATCAACCTGATAAGTCACTAATGTATTTCTTTTGTTCATCACCAGAAAAAAATATCGCCATAATTATTTGATTCAACTTCTGTTCCATTGTTAGAAAAGAGTGTCTCTCTTATATTTTAGCTGAGGAGCATTTTTCCTAATAAAAATTCTCCCTTCTTCTAATAATTTTTTGTATAAATTTTGTATTCAAGACATCCGTTTTCTATGCATGCAAACACTTCAGCTTTTCTCCATTATAATTCACTCAAGGTTCACCAAATGGCCCTATCACCTTTGCGGATGCATCCAAACTTGCACCAATCCAGTCATTCATATCCCCTCTGATATACAGTTCTAAGATATATATAATCACAGTTGCCAAGCAGAAACCATCACTTACAAAGCAACCCCCATGAGTGGTGTTGACTTCACCTATTCACAGATATCTTATCGACTCTGGTAGCCAAAAAGTGTTGACTATTATGTTGCCCATCTTGACAGACAGTGAGATAAATTATCAATCCTAAATTCCCAACAAATGCTGATGTTGTCCAGGTTGTTTCCGTGATAAACAGTAGTTTTTATATGTTTATTGAACTTAGGCAATTGCTTTTTTATGAATATTATTCTCAATCTGCTTTTAAAGAAATAGATGATGACATGAGACACATGAAATGTATGCCTTGTAATTCTCATAGATTTTTCCCTTTGTGAGTCATTATATATTTTAGTCACACATAAACATAAATATCTTTCATTGTCTTCAGTATGATTGTGATATAAAAACCATAAACACAGTAATCAACCCGAAGGTCGGTTTGGTAGGTGATGGTAGAGTTACCCCGGGACTAAGCCCGACTGCGTGTGAAATTCACACATCAGGGTAGGGGGGCCAGTTCCTTTCCCTGTGCTGGTTATGATCTGATCCTGAAAAATCACATAGCTTGGGTGGAGCTGCAGGTGCCCAGAGTGCCTTGCCTGGGAATCGAACCCAGGACCCTCCAGTCAGTAGTCCAACGCTCTACCCACTGAACTACCACGATCCGATAGTGATATAACGATCTTAAATTACACTTGTAATTCTATATGCATTTTAAAAATTTTGAAAAAAAAAGTGTTATACTTCCACCTCATAGCAAAAATATATTATTGAAATAGCTGTACTTGGATTGGGGGTATTTGTGAAGAGGCAAGTTGGGAAGTCACTTCACTTAAGGAAAAGGTTTTGTATCTTAAAAGACTGCTCTAAAGTCCTAAGTAACAAGACTTGCATTATTCCGTAGATAAGGGAATGAAGTCTTGAGTCTCTGCAGAAGACGGCTGCCTTGTGGTTGTTGTTGTGTTTTTTTTCTCTTTCCAAAGAGATGTGATCAATCGCCATTGGGAAATGCATAGTTTCTGCAAGAATCACCGAATAGTCAGTAACATTTCAAGTCTGGAATGTAACATCTTGTGAACTACTCTTAAAACATTACATTCTTCTATTCTCGTAATTGAACTAAGATATCTTTATGTTGAGTTAGAAGTATTTTTAAAATAATAATTGGTAGCCTATTGTCTCATAGATGGCGTCTTTAAAATATTGCTGGATGAAAATGTTAGGGCTTCTCTTTGTGCAGAAACTTTTATTATGTCCTTTATGCTTCCGTAATGACCAATTTACCTGGATACAATTGACGTATTTTGTAGGTTTTCTAGTCGTTTTTATAATTAAATTAGTTTTAATAATTCATTTCCTAATTTATTACAGGATATTACTTCGCAAGGAAGGATTTAACTTTAGGACTACTGCCGAATTTGAAATTGTCCGCACAATCAAAGAGCGAGCCTGCTATTTGGCCAGCAATCCCCAGAAGGAGGAGACACTGGAGACAGAAAAGGTTCCCTATAAGCTTCCTGACGGCAGTACATTGGAGGTTTGTAGCCCATTTGTAGCACCTGGATTTTAATTATGCATGTATTTACATATATTCTCTAACTTAAACCTTTAGTGATCCTCTTCTGCCTACAACTGAAATAAATGTTAATTCTACCACCCACATCACCCTTATACTAATAGTCTACATTAGTTTGAGTCGGATGTTGTTTAATAGATGTACCATGGATACAGCGTTTTTACACTCTCGTTTTCTTGGAAGATGATTTTTATTAGAGTATATTCTCATGTGAGAATGGTTTCCTTTTAAAGAGTTATTTGCAAATGTAGTAAAATAAATTTATATTTTCACGAACATCCAAGAATGTATGGTTCTCTTATCTAGTATAGTACATTTTTAATCACAAAAATCCATTATTCTTTTGTTTATAATTGTGGAAAATAATGCACAATTTTTTCTATTTTGCCAAAAAGCTTTTGGCTTACAATATGTATTCATGATGATTCAAACTTTCTCCACCATGGATTTAAATTTATGTAGTATTTTGTATTGTTAACCTCCTTTAATGGGGACAAATTTCCTACTAGTCCCACTTCCTGGCGGAGTTTTTAATCCGTGGATAAATGATTTATTTTATTATTGGAATATATTATCATTGATTGGTTATTGAGGGAAATTAAAAAAAAAGAAATTTCTCTCTCATTATTTATATGTATGAGCCATATTTTTTTAAGAAAAATTTGCTAATTTCATGCAATAAAAATGAAAGCAATGGTTTCTTACCGATACAGCAATTTCTTCTTTATTGAACACCAATGAATGTAGTTTGTTCTAATATTTATTTACACATGTACACACTTGCATTTCTGTCCTAGTCCTGTGCTTGAGTATGGTACGTGTGGAAGCACGGAGCTGCACAGAGTGGAATGTTGCACTCTCTTAAGCGGTACATTGTTTCCCTCCACTGCTTATGTGGCAAGCACGCTACACAACTCTTGTGTGAATGTTTTTTAGTCACAGTTGGTGAATTTAGGTCCGGGAAATACCTACCTGATAATCACAATGCGGGGTCTAATTTAGAACTTTTTCTCGGCACTTGGAAAATTGCTCCTCTGTATTTACTTAGTAGTCGATAAATGAGATCCGAACGGAAACTCAAATGATTTTCCTTTCCTCCACCAAATTCTATGAAAGAAGCAAAAAATACTAATAGAGTTCTGAAAGCTATAAGCTATGCATAGATGGAAAGTTAGATGAGATAGTAACACAGTCGCTAAAAAAGACTGCACACTGATGGAAAGCACGATGATGGATGCAAAAAATGAGCAGCACATCCAGGGTCAAATAATTCAAGACCTGGGTATCACAAATTAGGAACACCTAGTAATGGGTAACACCCACCTATCTGCTAAACGGAAGAAACAAAACTCTGAATAATGTAGCAGTCAACACAAAAGGCACTCAAGGCTCTAATTTCCACTCGAAAAAGAGGAAATCAAAGAAAATTCAAGCACTCAATGTACGCCCTTAGTGATTTGAATGAAAGAACTGCTAAGGTGCACCAAAAAAAGATTTCTATCCACCAAACATACACACCAAAACCAAATCCACTACTGTAAGAAAAGTGACCATGGGTATGTGAGAGAAAAAGTACCGCAAAGGGTGCCTTTGTTTCGAAAATACCGTAAAACTCTCACAAAAGTAAAGAACTCCATTGCGTCTACTACTTACACCATCGAGTTGAAAAAAGTTACAGTAGATGGCAGAACCATGTACAATCTAGATCCGAAAGACCGCGTCCCTAGATGCATTTCCCAAGGGGGAAAAATAATTTTGTGTGGCACGTCTATAAACGTTCCCCATTTCACCATCACCGCAGGCGCACGTCTAAAGATGCCCTTCCCATGGAAAGGATTAATAATTAGTATAAGGATGCGTGGTTGGTTCGTTAGGAGAGGCAAGGGAATTGTCCCTGTGCTGTTTGGTCGTTTGTGTCCATCCAAAACCTACCTCACTTGGTAGATTATGTATAATTATAGTAATTATACTTATATGTAATATTTTTATTAGTACAATATATTTGTGAAAATGTGTACATATTTTGTATGTTTTAGTTGAAGTTATTTCTCACCATTCTCTCACGAGGATGCTCAGCATATACCTATTTTTGGATGTATTTATTGACCTGTTATTTTGCGAGTGATGCACAATTGAACTAGGACATATTTGTGTGAAGGGGTGGGGTAAGGTAATGATCGTGGATTGGTGTGTGTATTTAGTTCCATAGCCTTCTCACCGACTTGACCTAATTTCCAATGTATTGCTTGTGTTTCTTGCAGATTGGGCCTGCACAGTTCCGTGCACCAGAAGTACTTTTCCGTCCCGATTTAATTGGGGAGGAATACGAGGGTTTGCATGAAGTTCTGCTCTTTTCAATTCAGAAGAGTGACATGGATCTTAGAAAGCTGTTATTCCAAAACATTGTTCTCTCTGGCGGCTCAACTCTTTTCAGGGTTGGTTTTACATTCCATTTTATTTTGAAGAAACTACAATTGAAGATGTAAAACTTGGCTCTCATTTCATGAATTCATTTTTCATTTGAACTGAATTCCTACTTAATTTTATTTACAGAGTTTTGGAGATAGGTTATTGGCGGAAATCAGAAAGTTGGCTCCAAAGGATATTAAAATTAAGGTAAGGATATAGAACTTGGATAAAATTGAAGTTGTGAAAACTTGAATGTATGGATTTTCACGAGTAGAGGCCTAAGAGTATAATGAAGATGTATGTTAAAAGGAAATTGGTCAGTAGCTGAATTCTTGATCCACCGGGTCATCGTGCCACTAAATTTTAATGCCATGAAACTCGGTGCATTTGATTTCTCATTCTATACATAGTGGGAGTGGCAGCGGTGACATGCAAAAAAAAGATACATATCATGCTCCAGGCTGGGGTCACTTTCTTTTTTTATGGTTTCTCTTATTTTATGAATTATGATATTTCAGGGAACATGAATAATTGGGAATTTTCGCCCTCTTTACAATTTTTTAAAATAAGAAACTGGGTATCCACAAAGTAGTGAACATGAATTCACTGTGAATTAGCTTCAGATTTATTTTTCATACCTATAATTTGTCCTTACGGTAATTCCGTTGATTATTTTATCGTAATTTTAGCATGAAACTTGTTTCCTTCCGGTATCGCACTTGTCATTCATACAGAAAAGTTCATTCAGTTGAAAATATAATCAGTGCACATTATTCAGTGGTAGATGAAAAAATTCCCAATCAAGTTACAGATGAGGGTGATCTGAGAAGTTCTCATCCTGATGATGAAAATGACAATTTATGTTTCCGAAAAAGTTTCATTTTTTAACGTAATCACCCTAAATGTTAATGCATTTCATCCAGTGGTGTTCCAGTGCCATTATCCCGACTCTGTATTGTTCTTCTGGAAATGCTACTGAGTGCTCATCTAAAGCCATAATTGCTTCATAATTGGATGAAAAATATTGATCACCCAGGGAACTTATGAGTTTTTGGAAGACGTGGAAGTCCAAGGAAGTCGAATCCGTGGGATCGCAATTTGGGGCAAATAGCAGAAAAACTGAATATGAAATGGTGTAAATATGGGTCTCCACATGCATTGGAAAAATAGGAAATTGTATGGGACTTGATAGAAAGGTTGTAAATTGTAGGAAAATGTGAAATTCGATAAAGCAAGTGCAGAGTTTTACTGTATTGATCTTAGCTCCTGTGTTAGAGAAATTTAGTGTTATTGCAAAAGATTCATTCACATTTTACAAAATAAGTCATTTCCCATGATCTTGTGGAAAATAGTGCATGGCATATATTTTAGCAAATGAGGTGCTTTCTAATTTCTAATGTGTCTCTAGCGACTTGGCCTTATAAATTTAGTCCAAGCACAGCTGAATCATGAGCCACCATGTTATTATCTGAATTTAAACTGATTATCATTTTTAATCAACCCCAAACAAATGCAATTTTCTGTACCTCTGGTGAAAATTTAAGATTCCCAAATATCCTTATCTTATTCTATTTCTTAACTGAGGATAATTATAACTGTTTTGCCCCCCCCCATTATGGGCTACAACTTAGATATGGTAACTAGTTTTATGTACCCTGATGGCCCCCAGAAGCTTTGTTAGTGCTGTTGGTATTATAATCGCTCCTAATACTATCCTCTGTGGCATAAGGCTATTAAAATGTTTGATATACTGTTAAAAGCCCAGCTAATAAAGACAGAGAGAAATTGCTCAATTATTTATTTCACCAAATTATGTTGGCGGCAAATGTGTAAATAATAGTAATATTAATTGGTCTCATGACTTAACAAAGTAAAATATAGGCCATCAGAGAACAAGCAATCAACTGTTTCAGTGTCCCAAATATTTAGTCAGTCTTCCACGCTACAATAGCATTTATCTATCAGAAAATGCTTGAGATATTTCTTAAATGTACCATTAGAAGGAGCTGATTTTATGCCTGGTGGCCGATTGTTGAAAATTTTGATGGCCACATGAAAGGGACTGAGGGAATGAGAATTGGCGAATCTGAGAAACTAATGGGGTGGATGAAACATGGTGGAAAGATGAGTGTTGGAATATGGAGATTTTACGGAGGCCAGGTGTAATTGGAGTGCTGTGCTGGAAAGTGAAAAAACGGTCTGCAAGTAAGAAGGGAAACTCAGTTCACATTTTCAAAGATGGGTTGGGAAAAGAAGAAATTGAATTTAGGGATTTTAGAAAGAATACTTAAGAGTAACTACTTTGTGAAGATATTTTAACAGGTCAGCAAGTTTTAACATAGAACATATGATGTCTCTGAGGATACCAATGGCTCACGTGATTGTAAAATAGAAGAGGTGTTAAAGGAAATGAAGTTGAACAAGACTGGATGGCTATTGTAGGCCAAATCATATTGAAAGAATGAAAAGAGCTGACCATCTCCGACAAGGGTCTAGCCACATTGAAACAACACTGGCTCCCTTTAGATCGCTAAAGTAAAGCAATGTTGGGCCAGAATGAAGGTTGAATGGTTGACATCCATATCTCTGCCAAGATGCTCTTGTCCCCTATCTGCATTCAGTGTTCAGGTTAAACAGAGATTGGCAAAATAAACCAATGTATCTTGAGTGCCTGGGCTTCCTATGCCTCCCAATCTGACAATTTAATGACTTAGCTTACCATATTAGATTTTCTTAAATTTCAAACAATTTGGTCTTTTTATGGTCTATTTAGCAAATTTCACCACTGTTTGACTGATCCCTCGGGTGTTACAGCCATTCAAAATTTGTAAGTTTGATGTAGTTATGAAAAATTGTTTTTTGTACATAATAGCCAAAAAAATATATTTTGGCGTAATTTTCAGATTTGGGATACTTCTATCGAATATCATTATAAAATACCATGTTTAATAAGTACAATTAAGGTAAAAGGTGATTTCACCGCAAAATTTTCTAGATTGAAGTTAAATTTGTGTTAAAGGAAATGGGTTGAACTGAATTTTTTCACCATGTTCACTAGAAGTTGGCAATTTTCACAGAAAAAGTTCATCAATGCTTCTGAGTTTAGGTCTAAAATTTAAAAAATAGAGAAATGCAGGGAACAGAAATCATAGGGTATTTGATGTTTTTTAGTACCCATAAGCTTATTAATCTAAATGAGATGATCATTGATCCTGTTAGGGTCTCCCACAACAGACAAGTTAAATGGGATAAGAAGTAGTCAACATGCTGGTCCATTCTTCATTGAGGTGGCTGCTGAGGCAAGCTACTCTAGAGGGGTGAACATTTTAGTCTTGAAGTCAGAATAGTATTGGCTTCTATAAGTTGCCCAATGGTGCCTTATTATGTGGAAATCAGTCAGGGTTTTACTAATAAAGCCAATGAAGAGTACAAGGCATTTTAATTGTGTAATTAGCCACCATTTTCAACAGCAACCTTAGAATTACTAATTATATTTTGCCATTTCATTTGTATGGTGAATTGTAGATGCATGCACCCATCATTTTAGACCCTAGTTTTATTTGTTGGCATTTTTTTGTAGATATCAGCTCCCCAGGAACGTCTCTACTCGACGTGGATTGGAGGATCAATCTTGGCTTCCCTTGACACCTTCAAGAGGATGTGGGTGTCGAAAAGAGAGTATGAGCAAGAAGGGCAGAGGGCCATCCATCGGAAGACGTTTTGAATAGCAGCTATTGATTTTTATGCGCTAGTGGTTGTGTGTATGTGTAAATGGTTGAGGACTGTAACAGAGTACGGGAAGAGGAGACAACTTGTAGAGCAAATTTATTTCGGAAATGTACAAGTTTTTGGACAGGTGCTATCGAATGGGAAAATATGTTGGCTCACTCTTCTCTCTTCTGTAAGATACATGGCTTTTATCCTTCTCAGTCCTGTCACTGAAGTTAATTGAGGGGCAAGTTAATTGAGCAATGGATAAAGCTTGTGATGAATACATACAGCGGTTTGGCTATTTCCTCATGCATGACTGTTGGGCTGCAGTTTTTTAATTTATTATGCTTTCCAATCAAAAGAAACAGGAAGACTGTTTTGTCTTAATGTGAAAGCGTTTTATTACAATGCAGAGAAATTGTTATGATTGTGAAATAGAAAGTGTGTTGTATTTGGTGATTGCTGCTTTCATATTCTCCCATAATCCTGTTGATCAGTTTTTCACTTTCCTATGGCTGTGCACCGGCTGGCATAATTATCTAATGTTTCTATCTTGAGTCACTGCTAATTTCTGCCACAGAAGCTTACTAAGATTTGTTTAATTTCTTGAGAAAGACTTTGAGTTTCTAACAATTTTAAAATTATTGATATATAAATATAGATCAGGTGGCAGATATGAATTGTAAAAAATATGCACAGAGATGGATGTATTAAATGATTGGCAAAGGTAAAGATGGTAACTGACTGCTGACTAAAATGCAATGTAAAAGTTATGATAACATGTAGTGTTATCATAACTTTAGTAGTTGTGAAATTATTATCATTTATTTAATGCTTAGTGTAAGCATATGCACAAAAATTCTCTTATTAAGTCAGGTTTTTTTCATGTGAAAAAATTGCTTTCACTTTAATTCCCTGAATAAATTATTTATAATTGTGTTGAATCTGCAAAATTAAAAAAATATATAGATCAATAAAAAAACAAATTTAATATAGGTCATTTTTTGGTAGCCATAATATATCTATCCTTTAAACCAGGCCTAACTCATTTCATTTTCAAATTAATGCACATTTTTTTTATATTTATAGAATATTATACAGTACTGTTGTGGGCATTATTTCAATTTGCTGTGATGGATTTGCTTTATTTCCTAATTTGTGGAATGCATTAAATTGGAAGATAGTGAAAATCATGGGTCTTACTTATCAGGTGATTTCCATTATTTATACCAGCTATTTGGCATTCATTTCCAGTGATATAAATTAGCCATTAATTAAATTTGTTTGATATTGCAAGCATTTCTAAGGTCAACACATCAGTTGTGATTGGAAGAAAGACACCAATGAAGGATTGAATAAAGTGTGATACGCATTACAGCTGCAGGTGCTGTAGAATGCATTCTGCTTCATTCCTATTGTTTTAAATACTTGATACCAAATCTTATAAGGATAAATTAGCACAACAGTGCATAAATTGTCTCAAGTGTTATTTAGGTTCTTGTTAGAACCAATCATTGCATTTTTATGTGAAATAATTTCTATTTAAATATTAGTTTATACTTTTTAAGTAATAAAATTAATTTAATTGGTAAAAACAAATATTTTGTGCATCACTCAATGAAATATTTATCATCTCCCATCCTCATTATGTGGCATCTTTTATGTATTTGTTTTGTGCCTTAATTCCGTAAAATAAAGCAAAAAATAATTAATGTTGGCGTTAAAAATTGCTTTCCATTGTAGTTAAACCTGAATAGAATTTAGTTGGCTTTAATGTGTTTCATCAGGGTAGCTGAACAGTAATACATGTATTTTAATTATACTTAATGCATGATCAGCACATTATAAGTTGGGAGTCTGAGTTTACACTGAAATAATGAAATATATTTGTTTATTTGACAGTTTAAGTTAGGTTCTGGATGGATACAGTTTGAACAACGGTACATTTCTTAGCCTCTCTTAAGAAAAAAACTTGGCACCAACACTAAAATCTACCCTTCTTCAATTTCGCACACTTCCTTCATTCCACTGATCTTTACCTAACCTTTTGATATTCTTTCCTTGCTTACATAATGTATTCCCATCTATCACAGTTCTCAACTTCACATTGCTAGGGAAAAGGCTGACAGTCCACTTTTTGTCTCTGCTCCTGCTTGATTCTCCTAAGAATGTTGGATCTGTTTTGGATTTGAAGATTCATTGAACTGACTTGAAAAGTGGTTCACCAGTAAATAGTCCGTCAGTTAATGCAACAAACGTTACTTGAGGGACCTTCCTTGGGAAAGTTTGGAAGAAATACCCTAGCTTGGAGGCAACATGCACATATATGGTCTAAATATGTATATGTGCTTCTTTCTACGCGCACTTTGCCTTAGCCCTCTAGCAAGTGCTATTACCAAGTGTAAAATTACTGAGATTTGATATACATGTATGTTTTCTGATATGAATTTGTATAGAATCTAATATTTAGATTCTGAAACCAAATTTTTCCATTTTTACTCATTGGACTAGCATAACATGTAGTCTGATTTTATAATGTTGCTCTTAACTCCATTTAAATTTAGTAAACACAAAATAGAGGGTAAGAGCATAAACATGAAACAAAGAGAGCATAAATAAACAAGTCAGTCTGTGGCATTTTTTGCTTACGCCCCAAGGGTCAATAGTTGTCCTAGTGGTAAAAGAGATGTTAAGAACAAGCTTCAAATAACAAAAATTTTTTGTTCCACAATTTAAGAACTTGCCTTCATTATACTCTGAACTTTCCTTCAGTGAATTATACATGTTAGAGAAACTAAGTCCTAGAAGGTGAAAACGATTTACATCAAAATTAGATCACTCAAGATGGCAATGGTTTCCTATTTATTTGGATCCAGAGAGGTTCATACGTAATTATTTTGAGAAAAGGAAGACAGTTGGGTTGCTTAATTCGTCCAACTTTTTTGTAGGTATATGTACTTAAAAAGCAGCATTGGTGTGGTTTTAACCTTAATGGATAGGTTGTTTCATTTTTTTGTGTCCAGTTTCCTTTTGGTTTGTGATAAGTTTGAAGTTTGGTGTCTACTTATTCTTGTTTCCTTCGTGACCTCCTTTTCATGCTTTATAATTACATACTGCTGAATTCATCATATTTATCAGGTTCTATCCTCCCATGGACTACAACCTTGATGTGGAGAAAAGGCTTGTGCATTCCGATGGCCCCTAGGGCTTTGCTGGTGGGAGGAATGATGATTGCTCCCAGTAGGATCACCCATGGTTGGTTGAAAATTAGCAGCCAGACAAAAGGTAGTCCTCGCAGCATCTGTTCCTCAGTGAGTTGGCTCCAAAAGGCGTCTGACCCCAGTGAGGCAGCCTTTGAGTGATGGCATCATGTTAAAAACACTATTAAGGAAGGCAAGGTGGAACCACCTCAATTATTATTCCCAAGATTGCTATGATGGACAGTATAGAGAAAATGAGTCCTGGCAACTACGGGACTCGGCCATGTGTTGTGCCCGGCAGTGGGAGAAGCAAGGTTTCCACGGTTGTCATCTCACAAAACCCTTGCACAGCCAAACCAAGAGCAACAGCACATAATACAAAGAAAAAGACTGAATTAGTTAAAATACGTAGGAATTTGGAATGTTAGGAAATGTTGAGGACAGGAAAATTAGAGATTATTAAGTGAGAGATGGAAAGAGGAAATATAAATATTTTAGGTCTATGCGAGGAGAGAGGGAAGTATAATACAGACTACTGAAGTGAGAGTTAAAGAGTAATATACAGTGGAGGGGAAGGGAGCCAGTGAGGGGTGGCCAAAATATTGGAAAAAAGGTAGGAAGAGGTATAGCCAAGATAGAGCAAGTGGATACTATACTACTAGTATATTATATTACTAGTAGAAGTAACAGCAGAATCGACAAACTTGGTCATTGTTCAGGTATGACCAAGCAATCATAGGAAGGGAGACGCTGATAGGGTTTACGATCAGTGAAGAAGACATAATCACAGGTGTTTCTGGAGGAAATCATTTGGTAGTGGTGGCAGATTTGAATGTGATGGTA
This sequence comes from Hetaerina americana, assembly GCF_022747635.1. Lineage (NCBI taxonomy): Eukaryota > Metazoa > Arthropoda > Insecta > Odonata > Calopterygidae > Hetaerina > Hetaerina americana. The sequence continues at coordinate 89,358,254 of NW_027287095.1, forward strand.
AGTACCGGAGGAGATGGTGATGAGGTGGGGGATTACCATTTAGATAGAAGAAATGACCAGAGGGAGAAAGCATTCAAGTTCTGCTGTTAGGTACACATGGAAAATGCCACAAATCTCAGAAAGGTATCAGTTATACCATATTATAATTTGGCTCAGATTAAGGGAGAAAGTAATAAATTTGCAGTTTCCCGGAGGAAAATGCAGAATCTGATTACAATTTAGTAGCCATAAAGTGTAGCATGCAATTCAAAAAGAGGGAGGTTGGTTAGGAAGTGGAATGTAGAAGCATTTACTGGATTAACAAGTAAGGAGTATCAGCAGGCTTTAGAGAAAATCATGATTGAGGGAAAGTAGCTGAGTACTATTGACAAAAATGGGAGTACAAATGAAACTATGAGAACTGTCAATATGAAAAGGACAAGGAAACCATGGGTCACAGATAAGGTGATTAGAATGATATATGAGATAAGGAAATGGAAGAATATAAACACAGAGTTAGGTAGATGGAAGTACAAAAAATTGAATAATAAACTGAGGTGGGTAACAAATAGAGCAAAAGAAGCATTGTGGAAAAGACAGAACGAGGATATGGAAAGTCCAAAGAGGGGGGGTGAAATTGCTGCGCTATGCAGGAAGATTAAAACACAATAGGGAAGTAAGAAGGGAAGATCCGTGTTAATAGTTAGACACAAACAGGTAACAGTAAGTCAGGTAAAATAATGGTTGAAATGGAAAAGTTCCAAGAGAGATGGAAGGAATATATAGAAGAACTGTATGACAAAAAACTTAGGCCAGCTAGGCTAGACATTGAAAGAGAATATGATGTGGATGAAGATATCTTAGGTCCTGGCATACTTGACAATGGGATAGAAAGGGCATTACGGTAAATTAAATCAAATAAGGCTGGGGTAAAAAACATTCCTGCCAATATGGACTAATTTGTAGCATTTATGAGAAAGGATTTTGGCCGGAAGAGTGTTAGTTCCTGTTCCAGAAAAAGGAAATATAGATTGTCGAGGTATTTGTTGAGTCAACAATCAACACCACAGCCGCTCTCAACCAATACCTCGACAATCTACACCTTGCACTCTACAAACGCAGTCACCTGGTAGAGCTCCTACAAAATAAAATCCACCGCTCCACCCAACCACACGTACCACATAAAAACAAGCCCATATCTGACGCAGGACTCAAAACTTTGTACCACCTATTTCCCTGGATCTGACAGACTGAAAACCTTTCTTTAAGAACTGTTTCCGATTTTACATGACAATGACATGACCTCATCCTTATTACCCCAATGCCCATCTTTCGCATACAGACGACCGGCCAATCTCAAAAACCTTCTGAGTTCCACCAACCCTTTGGCACTCCCCCCTGACAAGTTTCCTCATATTTCTCCTACTTGCAACCATCCCCGATGTTAAACATGTTTACTTATCAGATCTGCTCCCCTCTCCCCACACCCCCTCATTGACTCTCAAAAAACAGTATTTATATTTTGTCATGCCAAAAATGCTCTTCATTTTATATAGGCGAATGCATTACCCCCTTATCCATTCGAATGAACAATCACCGGTACTCCTGTAATTCTGCCTCACTCTCTTCTCTTCCTATCCCTTCACACACAAATTCCCACAACCTTTCATTTAATCAGTGTTTCTCCCTTAACATCCTAGAATCCCTACCCGATTCAGCCACCAATATAGAGCTGAGAACTCGTGAATCCGCATACATACTAGCTTTTCGATCTTTTAAAATTCCTCCCTTAACCACCATCTTTAATTTCCTTCCCAGCATTCCCTGCACCTTCCCTTCCCCTGGGGGGGGGGGGCAGTCCCCTAACCTCCCTCTGAAAATTTTCAGCCTGACTTGATGAAGGCTGAAAGCTCAAACAATCTACAATGTCAGTGTCCTTTTACGTGTTATCTATTTTTGCAAAAATATTTCCATGTCTGGGACTTGAACACAAGATCTTTTCACTTGCCGAGTGAATGCTCTAACCACTTGAGCTATCAAGGAAACATAAATTACATGGAGATCCGCGGGTCTTTTATGTAACCAAGTGCCCCGATTCTTCGGCCAAGAGATGGCGTTAGAGAGCTGTTCCACCCACCAAGAAAGAAATGGACAAGAACATAGGTGGATAGTATAATAGCGAAAGCAATCATCCAATGCCATAAAGGATAGGAACAGTGTGTTTCATGGCACGCATAGCCAGAAGAAAGAGACGAGCCACATTGGCCAAATACACATTCAAACACGAAATCCCGCCATATGGTGAGCTAATATTCATTCACAAGGAAATAGATGACGAAAAGGGATAGGAACACATTTAAAGGATGTAATTAAATCTAACATATGTCTTTCTTCAATAAAAATTTTATCCCTTACCCTTTCCACTACAAAAATATACCCTTTACTCCATGTGATGCAAAAATTGTGTTGCTGCTGAAAATTGCTACTTGAGATTTGCTTTTATTTAATCTAAACTGATTTGAAAAACCTCAAACTAGGACAGCAGCTGTCAGACTTAATTCCAATAATGTGGCTCTGTAGGAATATTAGATGCTCTGTAGAATATTGATGTAATAATAATTTACACCACTTTTTTGTATTATCCTTAGTGGGCCTAAGAGGGCAAATTTTGGAAATGGCAATTCTCTGGAGTTTTTTCTTTAGCATTTATGTTGGTCCCCTCACGGACAAATTAGCCAGACGTTTCCCCAAAGATACATATAACATTTCTCTTTACAACCCCTCCACACTAGGGAGGATATTATGCAGAAACAAAGACAAGTTGGACCCCCTCCTTCAATCCGGTGTGTACAAAGTGAAATGTGATTCCTGTGAAAAGTGCTACATAGGCCAGACTGGGAGAGGTTTCATCACGAGAGTGAAAGAACATAAGAGATGCTGGACATCAGGTGATGAAACGTCTCTCCTAGCCAAACATCTAATAAGGACATCGCATGATTGCAAGTTTGTTCCGGAAATCCTCCACCTGGAGAATAAGGGGATGAAACTTGACACACTGGAACAATTAGAAATACTGCAGGAGGACCACAATGTTCTCCTAAATGAACAAATTTTTGTGAACCATTCACCCCTCCTCAAGATCCCTTTCCCGCTTAATAAAATCAAGAATCAAAATCCTACTGCCCCTCCTCTTTCATGACTTCACCCTCCTACCTTCTCCTCTCTTCCCCCCCTCGCAGCACGTGGCTCATCCCTTCCACTAAAACCAGCAGTGGGCTCTGCTTCCTAGAAAGTTACCTGTTTAACCCATCTCCCCCCCCCCCCACACTATCTTCTACTGATAATTCCTTCCCTATGTCCTTAAGCCTTTAACCCCCTGCTATACAACAACCCGCTCCCGATACTCCAGCCCCTCGTCCCCCACTTTGCGGTTTTTCCTGTCATTAACCCCCCATTTTTCGCTCTTTATAACCTCTCCGCCTCTCCTCCCCCCCCTCCTCCTCTCCCCTACTCGACTCTCCCTCCCCAACCACATCTGCTGTACATATAAATAAGGTCTCCTTACTATTTAGTTTGTCTTGTACCTGATGATGACTCTGTGAGTTGAAACGCATCGTACGTAAAATAAACTGAGGAAAAGTGCAAATTGTCCTCATTTCATTATGATGAACTTCCACGACCTCAAGCCTGAATCTGTTGAACTTATGGTTAACACCATCAGTTTCATCATATTGAATATCTTAAGAGGTGAAAAGTTCAGTAGAAAATAAGGTTTTTGATACTCTTGATTTTACAAATTGAAACAAATTAACTGGCATGTTCCAAGACAAATGCAATTTAGTCTGACTTTACAACATCACTCAAGAAGTGACATACAATTTAATGGTATATTTTCTATAGGGACCAAATTTATTACAGGTGATAAACATTATGCTAACACCATGCTTGTCAGCAGAGAGGCATCGTCCACAATTGAAAGCATTAAGGCATATCTTTACAGCACCTAATTTAAAGAAAATGTTTCTCCACTCGTAATGAAATCTGCTTTGATTTTAATCTACGGTAGAAACCATCAAACAATCATTTAAAAATTGGTGCATTGTCAACAATTTTAATGCATTATTTATCTAATACTTGTGATAGATTGACATTATATAAAAAATTAAACTAACCTAGAAGGTCAAATCAAGGATTGAAAGGGATGGAAATATAGTAGTGGGACCTATCTTTAAACAAAAAGAGTTACAATATTAGCTCTCATCTTTCCTACATTGTCTATCCCTAGCATAATGCAATTTTCAGTTAAGAGTGGTAAAGGTATGACCCTAATGATTGTTCTCACCATAAGAGCTCTGATCAATAAATCCAACTTTAAGGCTATGAAAAATGTATTCTAATATGTCTTGACACTTGAATTAGATTGTTTGACAGACAACGCAAAAAGGGGAAATGTTATTTGCTTGAAAGTATGAACAAGGATGTGTAGACAATACCATTGCCACTCAATTTAAATGCCTTATAGAGTAGGATATCCAATGAAAAATAATTACCATTCTGTATTTGAGTCAAATACTTCCATGGGTGGTAGAAATATGAATTTAGTGCTTAAATTTGACATCCCATTCCAGTCTTTGAATCAACCCTTTTGGATGCAGATGGAGGTGAGCACACAGCTTGGGTCAGTTGGGAATGGTACCATAACGTATATACACCCGTCAACCAACCAGCTGATCTACAAGTAGACGACCGCAGCCAATAAACTCTTCTGGTTAATGAACACTATTCTGTTCAAAAATTAACCTCTGGGAAATTTGTTTTTCACTGCTTGTAACAGATACATCGGCCCTTTACAAAGTGCATTGGTATGACAAAACAGGATTACATTATATTTATTCCATTGTGCGTTTTCCGTTTCCAGTACAATTAATCACTGGTTCAACGTTCACTCTTTCAGTGATAATAATTACCTGACGTGCATGGGAGATTTTGTAGAAAAATATATTTGGGGAAACAAAAGCTTTAATTCAAAGTAAATGAAATATTCTTTAGAAAAGGTTGAATACATCACAGAGTTCACTGATACTTACATAAATATGAACTCCCCATCCCAAAAATTGTAGTATTTTGGGACGGGAAAGGTGAAAGATAGACGCCGATTCTACTGCGTATTAAGAATGACTTTTGATGCAATACAATTCTGTGCCATTTAATATTTTGGCCTGAGTATTCAAAATTCCAATCCTGAGGACAGAGCGATTTTATCAGATGGACCTAATGCTAAACCACGCTGGTGCAACACTCTGTAGTTAGAATTAAGCTTTAAAAAAGTGCGAAATGATGAATTTTGGGAAAAAGAACAGTTCCCTCCCGAACGCCTACTGCATCAGGAATACCGAAACGGAATGTGTCGAGTAGATTAAATACTAGGCGTTACCTATTTTGGTGGGAATATTCCATTTCTAAAGCATGTAACATGTGATTACAAGAATGATGAGTGTACCTCGGAGTTTTTATTGTTAGCTGGAAAAAATATCTTATTGTCTGTATAGTACGTAATGGTACCATGTATTTCACTAACCGAGAGCGAAAATGATAGTAGTAGTATTTAGGGGAGGCGACCGACAGCTAAGGTCATTTGCGCCACAGGGTATGGATAGGAAAGGATGAAGGGTGGAGAGAAACCCGGCGTACTCACTCAAAGTGCCCTCCATTAAGCACCTCGAGTGCCACAAAGCATCGGGATACCTCTGAAAACTATTCATCACCGCCGGGATTTGAACCCGGGCCTTCCGGGTGGGAAGCCAGTACGATAGCCACCGCACCGTCTCGAACGAAAGCGCACAGCCATGACTACACTTGATTCCTGCGAAACCAATTCGGATTTAACTCGCGCAAATTTCAAGATTAAACGCGAATGCCTGGTTTATGGTTTCTGCGAAGAGCCGATTTCGAGCAGAGGTTTCACCGGCGCAATGGTTGCAACTCTCGCGAAGGGTGTTGTTGCCATTGCCATTACCTTAAACGACTCAGAAGCCACAACTTAGGTTATATTTCCTATATGGACTTGTAGAGGACTCTGCAAGTGATGAATAAAGCGGCGAACTTAATTTTTTCGTGCGTAAAATATTCAAACATAGGCATTAGCTCTGCCCAAAACTATGAATGATATAGCGTCGAGTATCAATTTTGATCATCATTAATATTTGAAAGCTGGAAAAGTTGTGTGGTATTTTACATGAACTGATATCGGGCGACGAGTAATGCTGTGACAAAAACTACAAAACGACACATCTATTTTTGCTGTTTACACTACACTACTATGCCGCCTATGTAAACAATGTTTAAAGGTGTTAGAAGTTGCTATTGTTATTTATAATACTCATGCCGCAAGCTGTCGTCCTTCCTCTAATTGTAACCAATTATTAAACAATGGGGATGCGAAGGATGAATTAACCAAAGTAACTGCCGCGTCCATACAGCTTTTGGCGCTTGCTGTTGCAAGTGAATGACATTATACGTTGGTATTCTGTTTATGATTGAAAATTTTCATCGCGGTTCTCGCTGAGCATGGAAGCTACTGTGGGATCATTCTGTGATTACAAGAATGATGAACTTTTGGTAGGTTTAGTGGGTAATTCATTGAATTAATATTTGCTGGAGTTATGATAAATATGTTACATTTAATCAATCTGTATGCCAGTTACAGTCAATGCTTCATTTGGATGTGCTTCTCCAAGAAGAGTCATTGCCCCCCTTTCCTAGATTACATCATAAATTGAGTGATTTAGTCTCATTAGAAGAGATCCGAAGGACTCTGGTGGTAGTCAATATTGATGAATCCGTAAGTATCAATCACCGGTAATATATTTTTGTTACATTCAAATAAATATGTGCATATGCTCCCTCCTGCTTAATGTTTTTTTCTTAGTAGCAATTCTATGTTAAGAGAGAATAAGATTCAATAAGTTGGATGTGCCTTTGTTTACTCAAGAACTTTTCAATTGCAATAGTATACATTTTTATGTTTTAGGTTACCGAGCAGGAGCTGTTAGACTTTTTTGGGAGTGCTGGCGAGGTAAAATATGTTAGATTTTGCAGTAGAAGAAATGATCCAATTCGTTACTGCTTGGTTGAATTCAGTTCTTTAATTTCCATTATAAATGGTCTAAAATTAAATAATCAAACTCTTCATGGAAGGGTGATAAAGTAAGTATGACCATCAGCAATAATTTTCTTAGGCTAAGGGCTATGAAATATGTTATCCATTTTACACCTGATAATTTTTGATTGAATTTATAGCATTGATTCCATAATTCATTTTGCCAATTCCATTTCTAACATTTTCCTAAATTCTTTATTCCCTAATGGCATGTAATGTGATATTACAGAACTAATATCTTTAATATGATGTCTGTACTTGCTTGTGGGGGGGGGGGGAGGAAATTGAAAAAATAGAAATAGAAGCAAATGATGGCTCTAGTTTTCTAGCTGACTTAAGTCTCTGTAGGGCATCCTGGCTTGCAGAGACTTGGTACATGTTCACAAGTAAGATATAAATTTGCAATGAATGTAAATTTCAAACATTTTATTTAAATTGAAATTATAGAATATATTAAATGGACTGCTTTGATGACTTTGGAGTGCTATCTTTTTGAAAAACAAAGTATATGATATGATGAAATACTTCGAAGCTAAGTTATTATATTTCATACCAGGTAGTTAAATATAGATTAATTAGACAATTAAGAGAAGCAGTATATGTAACCCTTATTGAATGTATCATCAGTCATGAATCTTACTTTAAGAAATGGTGAAGGGCTTTGAAATTAGTCAAATATCGTATTTTCCCATCGATAACGCGCAACTAATGTATAACGCGCATCTAGAACTTAGTAGTTACCATGAATTTGTTTAGGTAACGCGCGCCCTTTTTCTCATAGATTTTTGAGATGAAATAACTGTAACAGCACCTCTTCTGTATAAAATAGAAATCGATTGGAAAGGCGTGCTTCCAGACTTATTTATTTTTGCAAGACTCTTTGAATTATTGGGTACATTTTTTTTTGACCGGAGTTTTGTTGTTGTATATTCATGCATACACAAATATAGGACACGTCAGATATAAATTTCACAATTTTAGAAGAGATACTATATATATATATATATATATTATATATTTCACAATTTTAGAAGAGATACTATATGTGTATATATATATATATATATATATATATATATATATATATATATATATATATATATATATATATATATATATGGGTCGCGGTAGTCCAGTGGGTAGAGCGTTGGACTGCTGACCTGAGGGTCCCGGGTTCGATACCCGGGCAAGGCAGTCTGGGCACCTGCAGCTCCACCCAAGCTAAAGTGATTTTTCGGGTACCAGGTCTTGCTGGGAAACCATAACCGGCACAGGGAAAGGAACTGGCCCCCCTACCCTGATGTGTGAATTTAACATGCCGTATAGGGCTTAGTACTGGGTGAACTCTACCATCACCTACTTAACCGACCTTCGGGTTGATTACTGTGTTTATGGTTTATATATATATATATATATATATATATATATATATATATATATATATATATATATATATATATATATACTAGTATAATTACATATTAATTTGTTAAGCCAGAATTGATGCGTAGTGACAATTCCAGGTATTAATTTACAGAATAGATCATATTATTTTTTAAAAGGTTTAACAGCTTTTTCTTGAAAACAGGTACTTTTGTTTCATATTTGATTTCATGGGGAAGTTTATTGAATTGAATTGAATTGTTTTTTATTAAGCCCATTGCTTTGGGCCCATGAGCAGTATTGTGTGTGCTGACAAATGGTTGGTGCAGGTCATTGCAGGTCCTTGTATAGTGACTATGGTAATTATGGTTGGACTTGTACTGGGAAATATTACCCTTTGCATGTAAGATGACATTAAATATATATATATATAAATATATATATATATATTTAATGTCATATATATATATGTATATATATATATATATATATATATATATATATATATATATATATATATATATATATATATATATATATATATATATATATATATATATATATATATATATGTATATATATATATATGTATATATATACATATATATATATGTATATATATATATGTATATATATACATATATATATATGTATATATATATATATATATATATATCTATATATATATATATATATATATATATATATATATATATATATACCAGTACCTTGCATATATATATATATATATGCAAGGTACTGGTAATAAACCAAATCTTTTGAAGAGAGGTTTACATGGTGCATCGCAAGGAGCATTGCTCATAATACGTATAATCCTCTTTTGGATTTTGAATATTATGCTCACATGGGGAGAGGAACCCCAGAAGAGGATACTAAAAGTAACGCGAGAATAAAATTCGAATGAGTATGTTAGATAGCTTGGATATAGATGGGAATATGCGTTGTGGACAAGTATTTGTGTTGGGTGAAGGTGCACCATATAGGAAAATATAAATATCACCACAAGAAATGAAGGCTAATAAGGTATAGGAATAAATATAGTCTCTTCTTAGAATTACTAAAGAGTTCAGAGGAAAAAAATAAGGGTTAGACTTTTTTGGATTTATTCATGGAGTAAAATAAAATAAAAGGAATATGAGCAGAAAACCGCGCCAGGCCCATTTTCATCTCCATTGAGTAAAGCGGTAATATGTGTACTGGACCCTAATATGAGGTCTGTAAATTGAGTAGTGAGACTGATTTTTTAAAACTTTTTTCATTCAAATAGAATTACAATTTTATATTGTCACCCTCTATAGAATCAATCAGATGATTCAGTTGCTTTCAAATATCCCAAATGTCTTTCCTGATTTTAAATAATGATCCATATTCATTATTCACCCAAGTAGTTATCTCTCCTTTGGGATACTTAATTTGTGCAGACCGTCTAAAAATAATGGAACTGATTAAATTGGCTGTTGATTTTATTTCTTTGTAATCTCAATGAATTAGTTCGTCTGTCTTAAGCTCATTACCTTTGGGTCATTTTTGACTCAAAGTTACTATTCCTTATTATCTATGATACAGCTCAAAGCCTTGACAAATTGTTTTTTTAAATGTTTAATTGAGATTATGAATGAATTTGGCGAATATTTAAAAGTATAACGTATAATGCATATTTGTTTGATGAATTACTGAATTCACATGGACTTTATATTTGGAATAAATTTTATTTATAAGTGATATTGACGTTGATTATGTATTAATTAGCAATCCATTTTCAGTATTTTAAGCCTGGAGCTTAAAGTTGCCTAAGGGAACTTCTGTAAACCAAATGGCAAAGAATGACTATTAGCAGGGACTCAAATACTTGTAGATATTTAAAATAGAGAAGCATCTTAAAGTAGAGATGTAATGACTGATATGATTGATTAAAATGCCAAACAAAAAATATCCCAAAATGGTGTCCTTCGACATTATAGAGGGAACATCAAATATGATTGACTCAGCTGAATTAACATGTGACTCATGATTCAGTGAGCAACTCTTTAATAATGATGGAATTATTATAAATACCAAAGGTGACCAAATAATAAGACTCAAGTAACTTTTATTAGTAACGTTTATAATACAAGTAACAAGATTCTTTTACATATGCTATCTATTCCAAGTATTTGAAAATAAAACTGAAGCTAACCCCAGAAAGGAAATCTGGATATATTGCGTGTGTATTTTTGGAGGATACTTTCTATGACCCTATAGGGTAGAAATAACTATTATAATAATGTATCCAGCAATTTCTATGTCAATGAATAAAACTATTGGTAGACAACAGGATTAAAAGGTTTAACACAATTCGTATTGCAGTCGAAAAAAATATGGATGACCAAGGATGGTCTTAGAAAATTGCAAAAAACTTAAGTCAGTGACAACAACTTAAAGCAGCGAGGAGATATGATGCCAGGAAAAATGATAAAAAAGATGCATAAAATCCTAGTTGATTTTGTAAATAATATTACAGAGAATTCTGTGTTGTGACATGGCTGTGTTCATCAGGATACAGGGCTATGTAACATGAATTTTTGTAGCCAACCCTGTTCTATAGCTACCTTGCATTTGCATTAATCCCTTCTCTTTGGCCATCTCCTCATCAATTTGTCATGTTTGTTTGCAGCTACATATTGTTTTTTTGAATATTCGGCCTTGGTTTTTGAATGGCTAATCTTGTTTTTTTGAGCTAGCTCATTTTTGGCAGTTAATTTAATTTTAATGTCCAGCCAAGGAATGACACTGTTTTGACAAATGGCCTTGATTTTTTGAGCCAGCTCATGTTTAGATGTTGCTAATCTTTTTATAAATAAGGTGCCAACAATTTTTTAGTCAGTCATAGTTTTTGGAAACAATTCTTTTCATGTCTTTCATTAATGTTTATTTTTGAACATCTGGCCAAGGATATCTTTGATGCAAACTAGTGATAGTTTTTTACCAAAATTAGACCATATATCTTGATGTAGAATTTTCTGTATCATCACTTTATTCATTTTCCTTGGTCCTAGAGCATTTTTCTGGGAAATGCCCGTGGTATTTTAAGATCCACTTCATCATGGCTACCACAGTTTATATGACAGTATCCTTCAGCTTATTCGAAATAGAATTGACAATCAATCAAAATTGCAGTATACAAATCTTCTTAGGTTTTGATAGGTGACGATGTTGGTGTTAGTTAGACCTAGTGCTAAGCCCAATGGCATGTAAAACTCACATATAAGGGTGATTGTACAGATGGGCCATTCCTTTCTCTGTGCCACTGATGGTTTCCCCAGGAATATCTGGGAAAAATCATACAGCTCTGGTGAAGGTGCTCAGAGTTGTGCCCTGGAAACGAACCCTGACCCTCCAGTCAGTAGCTCAACACTACCCATGGGACTACCATGGTCTATTTGAGTGTTACTACATGAGTTAATGAACCATAAACACATAAATGAACCCAAAGGTCTGTTTGGTAGGTGATGGTAGAGTTCACCCTATACTAAACCCAACAGTGTGTGAAGTTCACACATCAGGGTAGGGGAGCCAGTTCCTTTCCCTATGCCGGTTACAGTTTCCGAGGAAGATCTGGTGCCCGAAAAATCACACAGCTTGGGTGGTGCTGAGGGTGCACAGAGAGACTTGCTTGGGATTCGAACCCAGGCCCCAATCAGTCCAAAGCTCTACCCCTGGACTACCTCGAGTGACTCCACATGAGTTAATATAAGTCTAAAATTAATTTAATATTTAAAATACTGAATCTGCATTCCTATTAATAATTTTTTATGAGAAAAAATCAAGAGTGTTTTTTTTTCTATTACATTTATGGTCAGGTAACCCTTACTAAGCCCAGAAGTTTTATTTCTCGTATCTAAATATAATCTTAAACATATAAAATGCGACTGTATTTAAAATCAATGATTAAGTACATTGTTTCTTTTAAAGATAAAGTGAAATTTGTTCTTTTATAGGGTCTATCACTCCACTGAAGTAATAGAGAAGCCATCTTACTTAAAAGACCCTGAGTCTTTTAAACAATACCTTTGCAGATTAAAATCTCATGTTGAAGATTCATACAAAGTTATAGAAAGAGCCGCAAAAGATGGTAATTATGATCCTCAGGCCATTTTTATAGTTAATGATGAGGGGCATTATCATCATTATAATTAGTTTTTAGAATCAGTGGGATTTTCTGAGGAATGCTGATCTAGTCCTAGGAAAATCTCTACTAACCCAAGAATATCTTACGCGAAAATTTTCTTAAATTTTTTATGGAATTTATTGTAGCTAAATTTAACATTTTTCAAAATAAAATTTTATATTAATATTATTATAATTAATTATTATAATATGCATAAAAATATAACACTTTTCATATTTGCTGTTTATGTAATTGATCATGGACCTAAAAATGTTTTTATAAAAATATTTCAGTGGTCTAAAAGTATTTAGTGAAGTTTAAGTAAGGCTCTGATGTAGTTGGCATGAAGATCTGCTGGTCATAAGGGCCCAAGTTCAAGTGTATATTGCCGTGTGAAAATTGGTAGTTCTAGCATGTACCTGAGCACTGGTCGTAGTATGCATGAGGTTCCTCTTGTTCCCAATGTTGCCAGACGAGGTACCCCTTCATGGAGGTGGTTGGTTTCCACTGGGTTCTTCATCAGTATTTCCATTCTAAGATTGGTTTACTGCTGCCCTCCATTCTTCTCTAGTCAGGGTTAATTCCCTCACTCCATGATACCTTTTCTGTTTTATGTTCATCTTAATTTACCTTGGGAATGTACTTGTCTCTTGGTCTTCCTCACAGGACTTTTCCTTCAATTTTCCTTTCTATTAATGTTATAACCTACAAATTGCACCTGAAGGTTTGTCCAATCCATTTAGTTCTTTTTGCCATTTGAGTTCTTTCCATATGATCTTTTCCTCTTCCTTGTTCCTCACTTTGTTTTATCCATTCAATCGATTTTCATGTGACTGACCCTAATAGTTTTCCAATTCCTCAAGAATCTCATTATCTTTGTAAGTCTTCATCCCATTCCCCCCTCATTGTTCCTGTAAAGCAGTCAATAATGACTGTCACCCCTTTAACTCTCTGACTAACTCTTAGCCTCTTTAACTGCAAGCGTGACTAAATCATCTCACTACCCACTTTTTTCCCAACTCAAGCCTTTCCCATGCCACCCTTAACATTTCCTCAGCATATATGTTTAAAAGTACTGGAAATAATGGGAAACTCCTTTTAACTACCATAACTATCCCTGCTCATCCTGATTCTTCTTCTACTACTCTTACCCGGGCCCCGAGATTCATGTACAAGTTTGGAATAAGTCAGCTATCCCTCCAGTCTACTTCTATATTTAGCAATTCAACTTTATCATATTTTTTTCCCTCAAACAACAGTTTAAAAATTTGGTGTATCTTATGCCCTGGTAATCGATTTTATGAGTTGAAATTTTTGTCTAAAACTTCTGGTTTATATTATTAATATACATTTAAAAGTATTCACTTGCAATTTGTCTTTTTGCAAAAGAGTTGTTTTGAATTAATCTTCCCATAATTTTTTGTCCAATCTGTAAAAATGATGATCTGTGTGATATATTTATGCTTCACTCTGAAAGAGGACTAGTATTTTGTAGATTTGTGAAAGGGTCAGAAATTCATGGGATGCTGAAATGTGAAACAGTTGTAAAAACACTTAAGAAATGTGGGGTTATTAAGATTCTTGATAGCACAGAGGATGATTTGTTACACAAAGACTCAATTTCTGAACAAAAGGTTTCAATTCAATATTCATTTAACTCTGGAGATGAATTTCTGGATTTTGAGATTGGCAATGAAAAGGAATATGGCTACAATATTCCTAGTTACACTCTTTTAGATATGCAAAAAATAAAACTGAAAAGCTCATGAATATTTATACAATTATTGTAACAATTAATAATGGAAATTCAAGAAAAATGTAGAGATTTTTTACCTAAAAACATGCATTAAAAGGGCCAAAGTGTACACCAGCAAAATAGGTACATGCATTCATATATGATACATACGATTCAGGGGCTGATTGTGTAGAAGGTTTTTCCTTTATCTCATGCACATTTGCAGATGAAATTTATTGTATGAAATGGCCTGCAAGTTATATTTTCTGGCTAAAGTCTTTTCTCTAGAAATCCATGGTTATAGTAAGATAATGTTTGGAGAAAAAGAATAAACTTCAAGCTTACCAGTGGAAGTAGATCTATATCCATATCGATACATCAATATCCATAGTGTTATACCAAATGACTCCCATATTTACTTTGTATTGTTATTGTTATTTGCCCAGTCTTGTGATAAATTCATAGAAATCAAAGTTTAACTTGGATAAATTTTAATATCAAGACAGAATCTGTGGTAAATTTATTTTGATTGATAATGAATTTCTTTTGTTGTTGGAGTAATTTGCTGTATATTTATTATCATGAATACTCTTGTGAATATTTTAATTTTATCCAAGGTATATATTATTTCAGTGAGTGAATATGAAGATTATTGTGGTGATAATCAGCCAACCTCAAAATCACCACTGAAAAGCACTGAAACTGCCATTTGTGAAATTGAAGAGGCATTATCTAAAGTGCTATCTGCTCAAAGTTTAATATCTGTTGCCATAAGCCCAGGTAATTTTAATTAGACTGCATATTGATGATCAAAATGTTTTTTTAAGTTTAAGCATTAGGGAAATGGGTTGTTACATTTGTTAGGTACCATCTTGTAAGGTTTAAATTTTTGATTAATTGTTCCCTTGCAAAGAACAGTATCAGTGTGGTGACATTGTTTTTGCAGGCTTGCTTCCAATTCTGGAAAATACACATATGAATACATTTTGTTATTAAAATCGATGAAAGAAAAATAAGTAATCAATAAATTAAAACTATATTATCCTTAAACTCTCTGGAGAAAAAACTGCTGCTGTGTTGTATTTTATGACTTGGGTTTTTTCATTACTTCATGTCACCAAGCATGATACAGCTATTACTATTACTAGTGACTGGCGCCATCATTATAGGATTTGATGAAAGAAAGGTCTTACATTTTAAGTGAGTAGAAATTCATCAAGAGCAAAGCATATTCAGGAGGTTAACCCTTCAAAGGTAGGTTGTGGATAGACCCTAATGACTATTTCTAGCACCTCCCTGACTCCAAACTTTTGTTTGCCCTGTATTATTGCTCCTCAGTTCTTTTTAACTTCTCCCAGCTGTGATGCCCCAAAAAGCCTATTCCCTTCCATATTCGTGCCCTCAAATTCAGCATTCCACCTTGTAGTATGGCAATTAATAATCTTCTACTACTCAGCATCTACTTCATGCATCATTCTGTCTTTTTCAAATTTCACGCAAGATATTCCGTTAAGACAAGATTATGAGAGAAATAAATGTGTTCTCGGCAGAATTTGATGATTGCGGGGAATGCGTTTTAACGATATAATTTAGGAATCAAAGAAAGTTTTTCAGGAAAAAGACAACCGAAAATTAAGAATACATGGCCACTTGATTAATTCAAGATACGTGTGAACTTCCATTGATTGCTCTCACTAGGTTGTTTGCGCCTTCCAAGTATTGCCTCTCTCTTGAGTACACCTTTGGCAAGCAGAGGTTGAAGGAAAAAAGCTAGTCCTTCATCAGGGAATGTGGAGGGAAGGGGAGAGAATAGGGCAAGGTTTGAGCTGCCGGAAAGGTGATAGGGGAGGAGTGAGGGGGGGTTATAGATGGGGGAGAGGAGAAGGGTGGGGGTTAACATGGTATAAAGAGGGAGGGTGACAAAGGAATGTCGAAGAGACAGCTTCACATGAAATGGCATGGACATAAAGGAGACAAGTATTTGTTCATGGGACTGCATATGAAAAACAAATTTGTAGCAAAAATAAAGTATCCTACTACATTAATTGGAATGCAGTGTCCTTTTTTGAGGTGTGCTCACTCAGTATGCAAGATATATCCTTAGCGCAAACAAAGCATTTGGTTATTATTCTATGAAAAAGACAGTGCGTGCGATAGGAGTAAGATATTGATAGAAATAAAACATAAATGGCCGTGAGATAAGTTTTTGCTGAAAGACTTAAAACTAATAACTGCTGAGGAGCATCATCGAGAAGACCCATAACACCACATCTTGGACAATGCACATCATCCAGGTGATCAAAAGTAATCCAAACCTTTCCAATTGGTGTAATTTGTCCATCATGACATTTATATGGCAAAGAATACATTTTCAATGTACTCTATTTTTTTGCATGTTCTACTGTAGTATCTTTAGCACCTGTCTGTCTATGCTATCTTGATATGATATCTCTGTTGCATGTCAAAAAAAAATGGTGAATGTAAATGCATTTGTAATTTGTCATGATACTTTTTGTTCATGTTGAACTGGTGAACATCAGGCACAGAATATTTTCTGGTATAATATAACCATGTATTTCTTATCTTCAATCTCAGTATTGAAAATGTGCTTGATCTAGATGGGAGAGGGCATCAAAATACTCTATACTAAATTAATTCTCACTAATGATGACAATTATAATGATTTTTTGTCATTCAGTCTATTGATTGACATGCTGGTGGCTGAGGCATTTCAAAGTCATCATCTCAAAAGTTAGTGTGCCCAATGAAATGGATTTATTAGGGATAGGATCCATGATACTGATATCATGCCAATACTTGGAGTTTATTCAAGTGAGAATTGTCAAGATATTTATGTAGTTGTCCACCCCTTTCATGCAGAGGAGTGGACACAAACCAAAGATTAGCTTGATAGGTGAGGGTGGTTTTCACTTTGCACTAAGCACTACTGTGCACAACATTCACACATCAACAAGGTGTTAAGAGGAGGCTTCCTTTGCCTGTTTCCCTCTTACAGTTTCCCAGTAAGTTCTGATACCCAAAATTAGACTCAGTTTGTGTTTAGCTATGAGTTTCCATAGACTTTACCAGCAGCAAATCATGGATTAGAGCATTTCTCAAGAAAGCTTATGTAAGTGGCTCAATTACCTTTATTTTGAAAAAATATACATACATGGCAATTTTAACATAAATCCCCAAAATTCATGCTTTTATACGAGGGTCATCCGGTAAGTAGTACCCGTTCGTGCCGCATGAAGTGCTGACGACGCGAGTAGCCGCTGGACGAGGTCAGATAGCTTCAGTGGCTTGTCTGCCTTCTCTGAGCCAAGTTGCGTGACGCTAGCATTGCCTGTGTTGTTTCTGTGATTGTTTACAATGTTTAAATAAATTGAGAACGCCGCCAGTTGTGAAGTGAGGGCAGTGATTAAATTCCTCAATGCAAGAAACGTTCGCCCATGTGATATTCATCGCCAATTAAAGGAGGTGTATGGAGACAATGTAATGGACGAGTCGTCTGTTCGGCGGTGGTGTCGCAACTTCAACATGGGGAGGGGGAACACACACGACGATGAGCGTTCGGAGAGACCGTCTGTCATTACAGACCAACTGGTGAGCTCAGTTGACGAATTCATGAGGAACAATCGGCGCGTCACAATTGATGACATCTGTGAGCATTTTCCCAATGTTTCTCGAACAATTGTTCATGAAATTGTTAAACACCATCTGCATTATGCAAAAATTTGTGCAAGATGGGTCCCTCGCGTATCTCAATGAGCTGGCGGCGAAGGACTATGCAGCAGGAATACAGAAACTTGTCACACGTTATGACAAATGCCTTAATTTGCTTGGAGATTATGTTGAGAAGTAGTTTAAAGTATCCTCTTTCAAATAAAATTTTTTATGTTTGTTAATATTTACTTTTGTGTCTTTATTTCACGAACGGGTACTACTTTCCGGATGACCCTCGTAGATCACTATTTCCTCTTATTTATGATATTAAAAATCAAATGGCCATGACCTTTAACTGACCTCCAAAGTTAAAATACTATTGTAAATGATATTCTCATTTATTTACCAAAAGTATCAGGATATTTTTAATGTTTGATATGTTGGTACCTAGTTTGCTTGAAGGTAGTAGACAATAAAATGATTAAGTAATATCTAAAACTTTTATATTTATACAGTGGAGTCTCAGCTATTAAGTATTCTTGGAGAAACATTTGGAGGCAAAGAGTCCATACCCTCCTCTCCTGAGTCTTTTTTGAAGTATATAAGTCAAAAACCTGTTTATGTTGATGAAGAAGAAGACACAACAAAACGCTCAAAGAGAGAATCATCAAAATCTAAAAGAAGAGAAACTGAACATGCACATAAAAGGAAAATATCTAGATCCAAGGAAAGGACAGGCAAACATCATTCAGGCAGTGGTGGAATCGGAAGAACATATCATCATGATGATAGGCCAAGATCTCAAGGTCATGCCTCACACAGGTATGATTTTTAATGTTAACATAGTATGCCATCATACGTTGCATTAGTCATGCCATCATAGTTGCAACAACGTGTATGCCATCATATGTTACATTAGTCATAGTAGCATCGTCATTAAGCTATAATTATGTTAGATGCCCTGAGAAATAATTGCACCTGTCAGCATCAGTTTAACTGAATGTAAGAAAGTTTCTTGAATAATTTTCACTTTGAATCCAAATATGAAGTCAGAATTTCAGAGGTTAAAAGGTCAACAATCACTGCATGTGACCTCCTTTTCCTCATCTATTACATTGATGATGTATTGACATAGTCTTAAGAGTTGTGTTTTGCAAGAGAATCCTGTTCTAAACCCATGCTGGTGTTTGAATATTTAACTATCAACTGTCCACCATTTCTGAATGTAGTCAGTGTTCCTTTTCTCTATTACTGTGCAGACAACCGATGTAATACCTACCGACCTATAATTTTTAGCTATTGTTTTATATCTCTTCTAAAGAATGGCCATGATGTTTGCTTTTTTCCAATCATTAGGCAATGCATTGTTATTTAAAATTACATTGAATGGATGATCTAGATATGGAGCTATTAAGTTGTCCCCTAGTTTTAGAACATTAATTGATATATTGTCTGGTCCAACTGACTTATTCTCTCTCATCTTCCTTATTTTTTTCTCAAAATATGAGTACTCTGGTGATACTGTTTGCTTTCCTACACCATTCAGATGGATCTTATACGAGGTCTGTCCGGAAACTATCCACCCATGCAATATTTTGAATATCAAATACCATGCCTAGAACAACAATAAGGCCTAAATCCCCTTCAAAGTACTCCCCTAGGGACCTCACACACTGATCCTTGCATCTCTTCCACTTTAAAAAACAATAGGCTAAGTCCTTTTTCAGATTGGCCATCATCTATTTCATCGCATTCTCCTTTATCTTATCAACAGACTCTTGGGGGTAACTGGGCTTTTATTTCCTGGTCATAGCCATCTACCTATGACTAATCTGCAGTTATGATCTTTTTTTGGAAAACTCGGTCATCGTGTGTGGCTTGGAACAAGTCCGCTGCAAAATGCGGCACAAATCCTTGGCATTGACGAGTTGTTGATGGCTGATTTCAATGGTGGTTCAATGAATCTCCACACCTCTCTCCCCCTGCCCTCACCCAGTAACATGTGGCATACCCCAAGGATCAATCGTGGAACCAATTCTCTCTCTTGTTTAACTCTTTGCCCTCAAATCTTCTGTTAGCTGAACCAGTTATTTTTGCTGATGATATGAATTTAATCTTAAAAAATAAAAACCCAGTTATGTGTCAACTGAACGTGAGCACTTGATGTCTTATCAACAATGGCTGACTACGAGGAGCTCAATGGTGAATACTAATAAAACTAACTTCATAAATTTAACCCGCACAAAAACACAATTTGCCCCCTTAAAGATTGTATTTAATGGCAATAATATCAAATTAGTAACCAATGTAAAATTACTGGGTTTCTGAATGGATTTTCATGTGTCATGAGAGGAGCATCTAAGTCAACTCTCTGGGATATACTGTACACTTAAAGGTTTCACCTTATTGGGATTGTTTGGTGTCCATATTAAATGAGTTTGCAATTTCCCACAGCCTTAAATTTGTGGAAAATTACAAACTCATTTAATATGGACAACTCTCTGAGACCTCAAATTCAGTCTCATTTGCAATGTGTCCTAAGCAAAGTCTCATATCTTGATGTATCAAGGACTCTCTACTATGGTTTAGTACAATCTAGGTTAACGTATGCGATTCCTCTTTGGGGCTCCTCTCTTAAAATAAAATACATATTTTAATTCAAAAAAGGGTCATGGAAATCATGAAACAAGTTCCTTTAAAAATTCCCAGCAAACCTACTTTTCAATAACTTAATATTTTGCCTGTTCAGGGTTGACACATTTTGGTATCATTTGTCTACATTCAAAAACAGCAACAGGTTTATGAAAGATGCAGGTGAGCATGATTATAATGCTAGCTCTCTAAATTGTTTGCATATCAGCAATCATAACATCACAAAAACCTTAATAGTATTATTCATTATGAATTTAGATTCTATTGTATAATAAGTGACCACAATTATTAAGTGTCTGGATCAAAAAGCATTTGAAGTAAGCTGAAGGAGATTCTTAAAACATACATGTATAGTATTATCCATTATACGGATAGTTGTGATGATGATTTAATATTAAACTATATTATCAACTTTGCTCATATTTATGCATTTGTGTGAATTTGTATGCATATGTGTACTTGAATGTACCTATAGCCTCAAAATGACTTCATCTTGATGACCCCATGCATGGCATAATCATGTCCATTGGAAATATAACCTGAAACATAGTATTCAACCCGAAGGTCGGCTTGGTAGGTGATGTTAGAGTTCACCCAGTACTAAACCCAACAGCAATTGAAATCCACGAATCAGGGTAGGGGGCCAGTGTCTTTCCCTGTGCCGGTTAAGGGTTCCCAGGAAGATGTAGTACCTGAAAAATCACATAGCTTGGGTGGTGCTGACGGGTGCTTGGAGAGGCTTGCTCAGGCATTGAACCTGCACCCTCCAGCCAGAAGTTCAATGCTCTCCCCTGGACTATCGTGACCCACCATTTGAAAAAATAGAGTATATTTATGAAACATGAGTGCATTTGAAATTGATGTCTATGATTAAAATTTATTTTTTTTGCGAAAAGGAAATCATATTATGCTATGTCATAATATTCAAGTTTTAGTGTATATGGCATTAGTTTTAGCTATTATCCATGTTAAACACTTATTTTAGATGCCCTAATTTTATTTTTGCATTTTCAAGCACGAAATTGCATGTAAGGCATACACTCACACAGGTATTTAAAAAGTTGCATTTTTACCATTGAATCATTAATGGTAAAAAGAAATGGAGTACATTAAGTTATTAATTGGGCTTATTCATGAAAAAAGAAAATTTAATCTTCAAATTATTGCTCAATCATCGTTTATAGGAGTTGCTGGTATTTTCCACCAAATAATGCCATTTATTTCAGTGTCTTTTATGTCATTACACCCAACGCTCATTCAAGTTCATTCTAAACTCAATTATGAATTAAAAATGGCCATCCATTGCCTCAAGAAGAACTAACCAATACAATTGCAAAACCTATAAACAATTATTGGAAGAACTGTATTTTTATTGATTTCTGAATGCACAAATTGCAAAAAGAATTTTTCCTAATTTAAGTTGGGTTTACACTGTTCTGTAGGTCAGTACACCTTTCTTCAGTGTCATCAAATCAAAGCAATTCACGTTCAGAAGTGCACAAATCAACTGAAAAACAGCATATCAATGAAGACATTAATGATGTAATGAATGGGGCTGAGGGTGACAAGAAAGAAATTGCAGTGAAAACCACTCAAAAGGTAGGTAGCTCAAGCCCAATTGACATCACAAGAAATTTTAATCATTTGCTCTAAACTGCTTAAATGAAAAGTATGTTTAATATCCTCAAATATATGGAAAGGTAGGAAGGGCTAATGTGAATATTCCTAACACAGCAGGAGATTGGGAAATAATAATAGTTAAAGGGAAACTTTCTCAATGGTCCATTTTAATGCCAAGAAGACAGACATCCATCATTTGATGAGTTTGGATTTTTGATAATTCTGATTTATTATCTCAATTTTTTTTTTTTTTACTTTTCCTAAATTCCAATTATTATACATCTCCTCTTTTTCCCGCTGTTTGGTCAAGTTTGCAGCCACACATTTCACCATAACACTCATCCTGTTGAGTCATTGAGTCATCAGTTCTTCCATGTGCAAATATGTGGGTGAAAACACTCCATCTCAATGAGTAGAAGCAATGCCCAAGCAAGATCAGGTCTCTCTAGCACAAATAGGAAATATAAACTAAGTATTCATTGCAAGGAGATAATGTGTGGACAATGTAAGAGCTATGTGAAGGTTTGTCAAAAGTGTTTAAAAGAGTGACACTTGAAGTGGCAAGCACTAGCACATGAACTGTACATTTTATTTAATATGAAACTTTAACAGACTTCAACCTTCTAGGAATTTGATGCCCTGTTAAGTGTTACATTTATTAAGCATTAACATTTTCCTATTTTACATGTTTATGTTCTTTGTTAGAGTATCGAAATAAATGAGGAAATAAAAAGAATTTACATATGAAATGTCATTTTTTTAGTTTATCTGATCTATCACAACAAAATCCATGCTTGAATGTTACAAAAGTTTCGTTTTGGTAAATAAATCTGAAATGGCCAAAAATATTGGCAACTTGCTCAGATTAAGAAGCACTTTGATGCCTTAAAAACAAATGAAGAAGTGCTTTGATGAGGAAATAAACAGAGAAGCCTTTGAAGGACTTTTACAAGAAGAAGTGTGAAATTAATATTGGACAGATCATATGGCATGATGGCTTACTGAAGATCATTGAAGGAAGCAGAGGGAAGAAATGACAGAGGAAGGCCAAGGGATGACAAGAGTAGGTGATGAGAGACATTAGCACATAGAATTACAAAGGAATGAAAAATTACAGGGTAAAAAATCAGAGATTGGAGAGCTACTACAAACCATTCCTGGAGTAGATCGCCTTTGATGATGATGAAACTAATGCATATATATGAAATTTCATCTATCACATTCAAGTTTTAGGTATCACTTTGTGTTACTTACTTTGTCATTTCCTCCAATTAAATAACTTCTCTTTGCAATGCTATCTGGCTTATTTTTTACTTCGCTTCGTTTAGAAAATGAAATGCATTTATATATTCCAAATAAGCAACAGTTCTGGCCAGAAATACATTTGAGAAATACACTCTGAGATCCATGAAAAAATATGTCATTCACTGCAGAATACTTAAGAGTCTTTATTGCTAACCAAACTCTGCTTCTTCACAGTTGTGCCAGGCGTGTGAACTGTCTGTACTAGTGCATGCTTATCATAAATACAGACGCTAACAATTGAGAAACAGAATGTGAAAACTAAAAATTAGCCCTTGCCATCCATATGCATATCCATTGTCCAAAATAGAGTAGTCTCCAAGCCTTTTCCCAGTGCCATCGCCAGCAAATAGTACCAGTATTGAAACATCATACTTTCTGCCAATCTCTACAGGAGTGGTGAAGAGGTACCTCCACTAACTTTGCTTAGTTAGCTCTGCATAGCTGTCACTTCACCTCCAAATTAATCTTGCGTTAATTTTCACATATTGGTGGATAAAAGAAAAAATGGAAATTCCCCAGGGTGGAAATAAAAACTGTGATTTGTTTATTCATGTCATTTTGTATAAAGTTGCTAAAAATTAATAATTTTCCTACTGTAGGTTTGCCACATGTTATATTACATCTGTGATAAAGATTGCATCTAATGCCAGCATACATATGGAGTCATCTCCCCGCAGAATAGAAAGAAAATGAAGTGTTGAAGCATTGTGGGAGGATTTTAGGATGCATAGTGAGAAAATTCCCGGAAGAAGATAATTTTTTTCGTTACATATAAGCTATGCTCCCTTTTTTGCATGACGAGCTTTAACAACTTCATTCTTGGACATTTCTAACACTCAATCATTGAATGTCTAAAAAGTGATTGAAAATTTTTTTTTCCTGTCGATTATGTTGAACCTTCATTTTAATTTCAAACATCTAAATATGATGATTTTACTAAGCACACCTACTGAAGGTTTTTTTTGAATTATATGAGCATCTAATTAACTTTCAGCTATCTGAAAATGAATCCAAACACAAGATTAATGAGCAGGGAAGTGAGGAAGATGTTTTAAAGTCAGTGTTGCATTCTACTAAAACTTCAAGTGAGAGGACTGAAGTGCTGTGTGACAAGGATATGGAAGAAGGTTCTGCCAAGAAGATTAGGCATGAAATGGCATCTAGAGGATGGCATTCACATAATGAGTAAGTTCCTTCCACATTTTTAATCCATTTTGGTCGGTTATGAACTGAAAAACTCCATTATTATTCTTGGGTATGCTCCTTTTGTAAAAATTTGGAATTTGGAAAAAGTTCTCCCTTTACTGCCTTTATTTTTGACTTGGCTAAGTAAGATTGAGACATTTTTATTCATTCTTTAACAGTCAGAAGTCGAGGAGTAGAAGCAGTAGTGGCAGGAGGAGGTCATTGAGCTGGCGGGAGCGTTGCAGGAGTCCTGCTTTGATCACTATGAGTCCATCATCCTCTGAGAAAGAAAGACAAAGGCGGTCACACAGGAGAAGATCAAGGTCACCCTCATTGGAACACCATCACCGCCATCACCACCATTGCGATGTGCGCTCACGGAGTCGGCGCTCTGGGTCAGGTGATCGCTACTCAAGGTGATTCTAATCTCCACTAATTTACACTTCTCATCACAGTTGTTGTAGTTGCAAATCTGGATGTTGCCTTGCTGCTGCTCTCCTCCCAGTTTCCTTCTCACTTCAGATAACCTCTGCAGCACTTCTTAAAGCACTAATCTCATCTCTTTCATTATATCTTTGGTTCTTTACATCCATTTTTATTGCACCACACAGGATGCCTTTTTATAATAAAGCTAGGATATAGCACTTTTCCACAAAATAAAAATGTATTGCACGTTGCGACTCAGAGAGCCAGAGGACGGCTCTCTGAGTCGTAAAGTGTGTCGTACAATAAAGCTTTATTTTGTGGAAAAGTACTCTATCCTTGCTTTATTATTGATTCCTTCCACTACATCAAACCTGGAATAGACTTTTTTTATCTTGGAATATAGTCAAATTTTACAAATGTGCTCTAATGCAAAATATCTAGGTATGTAACTTCTTTTTGTCACACATGTATGGGTGGGTTTGCCAGGGAAAAATTTAACCAGGGCATGAAATCAATGGCCATATTTGGTGTAACACTCTTTCGGATTGTATATGCCATGAGTGAAAATAACATCCTATCCAGCTAGCCTAGTGGTTTATGTTCATACTATTTGTCCAAGGGCTCATTCAGTATGTGGTGGTGAGATGGGGCCCTCAGGGCAAATGGTGAAGGGGGAGAAGGACGGAAGGGGAGGGTCGAGCTGGAGAAGGGGAGGGAGAGAGAGAGAGAGAAGAGGTTGGAAGGTGGTCGGCCATTATTGGGATGAATTGCATGGAAATGATATGGTTTTTTACTATCCCAGTGACTGTATTGAAAGAATAAGAAAAGATTTGCCTTTTTTAAAGACTCGAAGGCATATTTGTTCATTATGATATGCGTGACCACCCTTTCAAATGTGTCCTTATATTTAAATGAAGTTCGCAGTTACTTACCCAGGCAACCCATGGTCTGCCAATCCTAGCAATCCTGTAAATTTCACCTATGCCACAAAAAAATATTTGGAGCAACAGTTTAGAACTAGCAATGGTCAATTGACCACCTCTGGGCACAGTAGGTAAAACTGCTATTATTTCCAAATATGATGTTGAAGCAAAAACTTACATATAAAAATATGAATTCTTTTGTAAATAGACCATCACCTAAACTGGTAAAAATGAAAAAAATTCGAAGGCAATATGACAAAGATTAATGAAGTTATTTACATCCGAAAAATCAAAAGTGATCAATTGGTTGCCATTGGTTGGTTCTATTGTTTAAATAACTTGCCCAGATATTTATCAAGGCTGTAAGGAAGTTTCAATTTGTATTAGTATTACAGTTTATTTGGAGTATTTCATTGACATTCATCCTTTATGTCTGCATTGAGCAAGTGATGTCACTGCCACAATGTATACTCTCTTGAAATGGGGTTTGGAGGAACCACAGGCAGATGGGTGGCAAATATTGCCAGCAAAACTTGGAAAGATAGCCAATTAAATAGTATTGAATGGCTAAATAAAAGTGTCTAATGGTTTTTTAGGGATTGCATTTTCTTTAAAGGGATGGGAATTGTGAAGCCAGTTGATTCTCTTCCAAAATGCAGGAGGTCATCCCATCACGGAGAGAGGTGGAAGAGGCCCAAATCGAGGGAGGGGGGTGGCTCCAGTCGCTCTGTAACTAAGGAGTGCCGCAATAGCCCAAAGCGACGTGGCCGCAGCTCTCATTGCAGAGGTAAGGACGGCCATGAGAAAGGCACTCGTGAGAAGAAGGGTCACCACTCTGCTGTGGTCATGGTGTATCCCGAGTCGTATGAGGACTTCTTGGATGAGTTGGGTGGGGAAGAAAGCAGAGAAGAGGAGAGAGGGTCTTCCCAGGCAGAGGACATAAACAATGCTGACACAGCCTCTGGTAGCGGCTCCCAAAATTCCACCCGTGGTGGAGAATGTGAGGACAAAGAGGCAGTGAATGCCGCAATTAGCACCCATTTCGACTTCAAGGAAGATAATTTCGTGCCAGGAACTGATCCACTCTTTTTAGGGGTTGAGACCTGCTCTCAAGAGGATATGGAGAACTAATCAATGGTTATGGGCTTGGTTTATACTTTTGAAGCAAATAGTTATCAATAAAAAGGTCACATTGTACTTCTGCTGTTAGTGTCAATTGCCCTTAAATGCTTCAAAATAATATACCGGTTCATGTGTTTGTGGATGATTTTTCGTGGTATAACTAACACCATGGTGAATGTGATATCAAACCAACTTTTGTTTCATCCATCTGTGGGAATTCTTATTGAAAATGTTATTTCTATTATTTGGGACACCATTGTCAGAGTGTGCTGCATTTCTGTGCATTATGTGTACATGTATGTTGTTTGTGTTTGTTTTTTTCTAACAGAGAGTTGTTGTTTTCTAATATTCAATGATTTATTTAAAACTAATTTATTTACATATAAAACTATTTATTTAAAAAATAAATGGGAGACAGGTAAGTTACTCCCTGCACTACATAGATTTTTGCATAAACTCCATGCCCATGCCGACATTTCTTCTTGTTGGAGGTATTGTTACTGGTCTTGGAAGTTTTTATTTGTTATAGTCAGTAGTTAATACCTTCAACCATATGTAAATGTTACACATATTATATCTTACGGATGGCTCATTTTAAATCTTAAAATGAAATAAACATTTGCAGAATTCTTACATGCTGAGTTCAATAAAAATCCTTTGAACTTTATTTGCTTCTATGAAATTTCAGAGACAGCTGAGGTTTTTTTCTGGAAGTTTTCTTACTTTATTATTGATGTGTTATATTTCTCTTTTTCATGGAATTTGTCAGTCCTGGGCATTTATTTAGTAATCCAGGCAAATCTCAGTTCATGGAATTTTTAGACGAGAGATAAGCCACACATATTTTTTTCATACTGTTGAGAGTATTCAGGGCTGGTATTTGATTGGAAACACATGGCTAGACCCTAATGTATTCTTGTGAAGTGGTCTCCATAGAATGTTATAGTTTCGTGAATCCTCAAGGGCTCTCGATTGATTGTTTGTGACAACATTCATTCTGAAGAAATGACAGGGATGAATTCAATGCAAGGGAAGTTACAACCGTGTGGTATAGCACCTGTGTGTGTGGTCAATAAAATATTTACATGCCATATCTTGGCTAAACTTCTGTAAATTCCCTTAGCTACTGTCCTAAATAAATGTAAAATTTTTATTGGCTGTAGCCTACCAGCTTAGGTTAATGAACGATTGGCATTACTGTGTTCATAAGCCCTTGCAAACATGAAATGAAAAATAATAGATGACATTAATTCTAAGTAATGAGGAAGCAAATAGCATCACCTTTTTGGAAAAATAATTGAAAGTTAATTATGTTGTAACCATTTTAAATATATTAATGAAAGGGCATCTGCTGGTAATAATTTTGAGCTTTATAGAAATATGCTTCGTTAAATTAGGAAGGTGCTTAAAAAATATATTTTATATGAATTCGACGTTGGACATTTAAAATAAAATTTTTTGGCATCAACTTTCACATCAAATCATTTTCCCATTCCTTCCTCCTTTGAGGATTGTGCACGCCTCATCTGCATCTGCCAATGGGAAGCATAGTATGACTTTGAGACCAAGGGATGTGGCTGAACCTCTGTCCTAATTCCATCCTTTGATCTGTTCCTGGAGGCAATTATCTTTTTATGATTTTGATTTACTATTACATATTTATAGGAATATAAAATGGGTCTATTATCACCCATGTTTATCCACTTTTAACCCAATGATTGGCTCTTACAAAGCATACATAAGCATAACTTAGGTGAGAAAAATATCTTGAAAACTCAAAAAGGAAATTGGTGCTGTACGAGTACTTGCTAAATGTTCTGTTCATTTCCCATGGAGAATGCAGTGAAAAGACTTACAGAAAAACTGGACCCGGGAACCGATTCATTCATACAGAAGTGTAGGCAGTGAATTGTCGGCATAATATTAAAACAGAAGCTCATTTGTGGTGAATTAGTTGGTCTGGATAGCAGCCAGATGGGGAGCACGTTGTTTGGCTTAGGCGTCATCCTCACTTCTTAATGCTGCCTGCATGTCTGATGAGTTTTATATTGTCACTAAATGACTTTTTAGCATATATTCTATTGTTTCAGGCTTCACTTCATGGAAGTATTTAATATCCATACTAAAAAGAAAGACTCGTACTTTTCCACAGATTTTATTATACGGTACAACGCGTTTCACCGACTTGCGGCATCATCAGGTACAAATTTGCAAAACAGACAGAGTAAGAATATATACCCTCAGGACAGAGTGGGGGCGGGGAGGGTTGGAAGGATTTGAGAGGGGTGGGGGCTCGCAGGTGCGTTGATGGATTGTTTTGACCATTTCCAGGCTAGCTTCTCGGAGAGGAGTGGGGAGGGGTATGGGAACAATTGCTCATTACAAAGTGTCGTGTTGGGGTTTACCAAGTGCCTTCTTATCTCTAATTGCTCGAGAGCGTCCATTTTTAATCCTTTTGGGAGTGTGTGTAATATCTCTGGGACGAAGTCACTGCTGTGGTCGAATTCTAGTAAATGCTTGGCGAAGTTGTTATTCTGATTATTTTGACTTTTTAGCATTTGCATTTATGGAGTGAAGTCATCTTGAACATCGGAGCACCATAGAAGTGTAATTACTTACTCTTACTATTTGTAGTAAATTAATGTTTTATTTCAGAGATGCATTTTACTTACCACACCTTGAATTATTTTTCCAGAATCTCTAATAGATATTTGTTCAATATTTGAGATTCGATGAATTTGTAATAAATTTTAAAAAAGAAAAAAATAAAAATTCAAAATAAACGAATTTGTTTTGATTTGTAGAGAGATTTCTTGGGTGCAACAACTAATACAGGTTGTCCAGCATTCAAGTGTTTAAATAGGTTGTTGTTCCACACGCTATTTCAATTTACTCATCAGGTCTCTAAAAAACATAGCAAGAAACCTTCCAAGTCCCAGAGTCTTTACATGGTGAATGTACTGAATAGCTGAAAATGGTGCCTTCAGTGCATATTAAACTAGTTGAATAATTTTCCTCCTTTCTCTATGAATGCTCATAGAAATATTACCAGACTCATGCAGGATAATTGGTGGTAACTACCTGGCGTTTTACTGGAATATGGCGAACAAAAATTTTGTTTCAGTGATAGAACTATTAATGAAAGATTGGGGATGTTTAACTTTGCTACAAATGAAAATATTTACCTATTGAAGTCATTAAAGGGAATACCAAACATACTGCTACTTTTGTTGATACAAGGCCTGTCCTAAAAGTTGTTACACTGAGCCGATGAAAAAAATATAATGCCAGAATTTATACATGCACTCAAAAGCCATCGAATTAGCACCCTTGTGCGTCCACACACCGCCACCAACGGGTTTTCCACGCCTCATACGCCATCTGGAAGGTGGCGCCCGGAATGCTGCTAAGCTCACATGGCCAAGAAGCTCTTGGTCATGGCTCCGCATGAGAGTTTCCTGTTGTACGTCGGAGAGCACTCGCGGCACCAAATTCGCACGCGCCCATCTCATGTCCATATTTTCAGTCACAAGTCGATACACATCAATTTTAGGGATTCCAAGTTCATCAGAAACCATGTGAACACATAATCTGTGATCTCTGTTCAACAAAGCCCTCACTCTTGCAAGATTTTCATCACTTTTTGAGGTCCAAGGGCGTACTGAACGTTCGGCATCTTCTCTACCCTCCCAAAACAACTTGTGCCACTCAAAAACACCCGACCCGATGGTCTTATCACCATAAGCTGCCTTGAGCATGTCTCGAGTCTCTCTCCTGGATTTGCTTTGTTTTACGCAAAATTTGATGGCGTAGCGCTGTTCCATTTACCGGTTCATGACGGAGCGTAACGAGGTCACGTTACAGAGGTTTTGCAAACGAACGATCCGCACTCCGCATAGGCTGGGAGCCAACTGCCACCGGCCTCCAGCCTTTCCTGAGACTCGCCTTCCTCGTACCCAGTAAACCGCCGACCGTCCGTCCTTCTATCCGAGAAAAAATGTCCTAAAAAGGGACAGACCTCGTATATATACGCTATTAGGCAAAATAAAAAATAATACCAAATCGATAATTACTTTGTGCTGCAAGATCTTCCTTTTGATTCGGAAAGAACCCAGAAAAAAGGGGGAGGGGCGGACTCACTCTCCAGCAGGGAGATTTTTCCTCTTTTCGGTAATCAAACCTAGGCTCTCGTCTCGTTTTCAGCTCTTTGTGCTGTGGGTTAGGAGCGAATTTGAACCTCGAGAGCACTTCTTCTTCGAGGAACTCCTCGCTCGGCTGGATCAGCGGGGTTGAAGGTCTGGGAGCCATGTCCCGGTCACCCATCGGATTTTCCCGAAAATAAAATTAGGAGTGAAAGATAATGAAATCCTCTCCTCCAGATATTAAAATACAATCTCAACGCCTTCAAAAATACAGGTGAGAATATATTCGGAAAAGTATGGAAATGATAGACTCAAGCACTTCATGTGATATAGAATTTTAATTACGGCGACCCCTGATATCACACTGCTGCGTCTCCAGACATAGCTCCGAATCGGTGGGGGAGGAATAAGGGGAAGTCCTATCTCTCTGTCTATGGTTCTTCCAAGCAAGAGTTACCCTTGGTACCGGTTGACCTACCAATTGACATTGAATTTCCGTTCGGTGGTAATGTTCCCACCTATGCCACTCATAGTATCTCGTGGCACAATTCACGGGCGCTAAGGAGGACCCTCCAGTCACCAACGTTTCATTTTCCCTACAAATTCATGCTTATGATGTGTGAGAGTTTCCCTAAACTGATCGTCTTCCCAATATATCGATCATATTAGTTAGATTAATCGAATGATATATGCAGTGTTTCCCTCCCTCGATTGATCGACTCCGTGATGAACATATTATTCTTTGGCATTCAAATATTTTCAAGCGTGTTCACATGATCAACATTCGGCGTGAATGCGTCTGTGAATTTGTTAGGATTCCTTAACTAGCATCTGCCGGTTTAGTACGTACATATGTCGACGTAGTAATTTAATTCCGTTACGGATAAAGCCATTTAGGAGTTGAAAGGAAGTTATGAAAACTCGAATGTTTAACACGAAGCGCAGTAATTGAAAAATAAAATATGCGATTGGATGATTATTTTCGCTCGATTTATTTCATGCTTTGAAATATCTATGCTTATGAATCGGCTTGCTCACCGTAGATAAATAATAATAAGATTTAATCGATAAAAACAAGAATTTCCGATACGGCACGCATTAAATATTTTTTTGAATAAAGTAACAAATAGGTGAATCGGTTCTTTACGCTGGATTTATTAAAGATCTCGAAATACATATGTACGCAGATTTTAATAGGACACGGGGAGTTTAGATCATACCTCAAGGAAATAGGGAAAAAAGGAGGGGTCGTGTGAATGCATGATTGAGGAGGACACGGCAATACACACAGAGTCCTTTATTTAGTCCCAATTTATGCCGAATAAAGACGCGAATTGGAAGCTATCCTTGGACATTTGCTTAACGTCCAAAAAATTGGGAAATATCTACACGAGGAACCGATTCGGAAAATATTGGATAGATTTATCGACAAAAGATAAAGTGGGAACGGGGAGAACGACAGAGAGGAAGGATATGTAACTCATGTTTTGCAAAATATTAACAAAGTTGTATTGGGGTTGAATAATAAGTTACCCCACAAAATTGAAACAATAAATTGCCCGATTCTAATCGAACGGGCCAAATTATTATTATTTCTTTCAAATCGATTTGGAAGTGTATGCAATGGCTATTTTCGACCATTTTGACCATTCATCTGAACCGAATAGTTATACCCACCAATTCGTCAAGTAAATTTCTTTCTTCTGCTGACCCACATCCTCCAACGAGTGCTACATTCGACAGTCGTTCGATTCCTAAAAAATAAATGAATAAAAATAAAACTTACTACTCTCACCTCACGTCTGTTTTCGACGCGAGAGATTCCGCGCTCCCATCCATCCCGTGTTCCCTCTTCCCCCCGAGCCCCTCCCGCTCATCCCGGCTCTCCACGAAATCGGATTCAAAGCGGAAGGAGTGGGCGGCGCCGTAGGACGCCGCCTTTGACCAGCACACGCGCCCGCTCCGCTCGCCGATGGCGCTTGTTTTCCTCCCCCCCCCGCCCACGCGATCCCCCTTCGCGTCCCCCGCGCGAAAAAGGGGAGCTGTCGGTGCAAAGGGATGTCGGACTTCAAAGGAGGAGTCCATTCTTGTCCACTCGGCCAGAGAGCACCTGTCGCCTTTGGTGGGAGGGAGGAAAGCCTTCGAATCCGGATGTATCGGAAAGTGGATTTGCGACGTTTTCACATTGTTCCCTTCGAGGGAGGCCGTGAATACACGATCTCTCTCTCTCTCTCTCTCTTCCCCAAATCATGAACGCATCCCAAGCTCATCGAGGCTGTGCGACACTTCGATATTTCGGGTGGATGTCGAAATGGAAGCCGTCCACCGAAAGGTGTCAGTGATTATTAACTTTGATATCAACCTGTCGACACTGATTTATGTTTTCGTCAATATAAAATTATTGGGCGATATTGATGTCGATATTGGTTTCGACTTCGTATAATAAATGATGAGGATTATATCGATGACTATATTGATATTGAGGTTGAAATTGATGTGAATATAGGCAGTATTCTGTGACGAAACATTTCATGAATGCGATAAAGAAACGACTCCATAAATGGAGGCATAAGATGCATTTGCTGCATATTTACGCATTACGCCTGAGGATCGAGGTAATCCGCGTGCGTAAATGATGCATCCTTTTATCTCTGCCAGCCATGGTAAAGGCAAAGGAAACCGTAGAAAAATATGGTATATAATAGTTTATATAATAGTTTTTTTAAAAAGAGTATTTCCCTCCATCCGATCTCATCCTGTGGCAATCATTTAGGGATGAGATTCGACACGTACACTGTCCGAAGTTACATTCGTCCGTTATAGATCTAACAGACGAGACAAGATTGGAGTGTCGAATCGGCACTGCATGTCGACGCGATATCGATTTCGACGTCGACATTTGCATCAAAGACATCGGCATGGTCTCTGATGTCGTCATCGACGTATCGGGGGTGGGGGGGGTGTCAAAATCGCACAGATGCCATGTCGCTACATCAAAAAGTCAATGTCGTCCTGTCGTGTCTTGCTGAGGGCACAGTGCAGTGGGTCGCGCAACGATCTGTGAACTAACTCACACAGATTAATTAATATTTTCTATATCTTGAGATGCGGGACTCGTATCCTTTCTTGACAATATATATTCTTAGTATATATGCATCAAAATGGAAATGTTTTTAGCAATCCCTTAGAAATATGTTTTTGCCGATGCTTGTGGGAATTACAAGTGAATGACATAGTAACTCAAGGCCTCGGAAACATTGCTTAATTGAACATATAAGACCACGATAGACATTATGAACGAGGTCTTATTTTCTATGCACATATTAAGATTCATGCTGACGTTGGTCTGAGATTTCCCGAGAAACTTTGCTCGCATGAAGTACAATTATTTCGTTTAACATGTTTCTCAGAGTACATCGATTTTCTTTCTTATATAGGTTTGTGGAGACCTTTGGGCATATGGAAGTGACGTTTGCGGATCAGACCTCGGGTTTCCATAATCTTATAACACCTACTTTCGATTCCGAGGAGCCATTACGCATCAAAGAATGTGGTTTCCGTTTCCATGGCGATACGTTTACCCTTACCAGAAAAGATTCTTGAGGCATCCTTTGGTCCTCGTGGATTTTTACGGATACAAAATCATTTTAGCCACTAAAGGCGTCCCTATTTTTGTCGTTATTCGCGTTTCCATGGAAACTGCGTGGGCAACCTGTCTTGGGCGTTTGTGGAGGTGCGCGCAGCCGCAACCTCAGAGCCTCCTCCCTTTCTTCCTTTGTGACCGGAACTTTGTTTCCCCTTTTTTTGTTCTGGTCCGGAAAGTATAAATGCCGGAGAGTTTTTCTCACGCGACATTCCGGGTGATCTCGAAGGTCCAAGCAGCAGGAAGAAGGTCCCGCAGAAGACGAGACTACTCCAGGATTGGAGATCGAAGTCTGCAGAATCTGCAAAATTTCCCTGGTGTGGATCTGGAACAAGCGAAGGCATTCGACATGTTCTCATGGTTAGTCCCGTTCCCCAATTGACGGCTGGCCCCATCATCCCGTTCTGCCCTAATTGTTTGAATTTGATTGTTTTTAATTCTTCTCTCTCAAAAGTTTGAACACTAAGCAATTGCTTTTATTCCAGGGGGTGTCTGAGGACGGCTTGTGTATTTGTCCTCTGCATGGCGATTCTGCAAATCCAATGTCAGGTATATTGATTGACATTTGAGTGTATCGTAGCTTGGGAATGTGGCTAATTGCTCGTGTTTTGCCAGGAACGGATTTCATTGGTCCGCCTAGCAGTATACTGATCTACTGTCAGAAGGTCCGGGTTCGATTCCGGAAATATCATGGCTAGTTTCATTGGTTTTTTTCCTTTACCTCTTGATTGTTGCTCTCTAGAAAAAAAACGCTGGCAGGTTCCACTGGTCATCAAATTCGATAGCCCCAGCTATCGTTTCCTTGCTCCCTAAGTCCCTATTATTGGATGGCGACAATTTAATTTGTATTTTGAACTTGAGAGAGTCTGTTGTCGCCCATTGACAGAGTTTTCTGAGCAGAGTATTGGAAAGACATGCCAAGATTTGCAATGCAACAACTTTAGTGTAAAAAATCATTCGCCTAGACAAGGGTTCGAACCCGGATCCCTCGACTTCCGGTCGAGTGCTTTAGCGAGTTAAGCTATGATCGAGGCGCCCATTTACACTTCGAAATTTTGTGGGGCTTTTAAAGGAACAAGATGTTGTGACGATAAACCGTACATGCAATGTCACAGGCATTCGTATTCGTGAGCGACGCACCTTAGTCCACGAGGTTAAAGCCAAGGGGTCCACGAGGAAAAACACTTGGCGTGTTTCACCTTTTAAAAAATTCCAAGAAACTGCGGGAGATACCGCGACAGTAACTTTTAAGGGAGTCATCCGCTGAATGGGCATAAAAATGCAACAATATC
The DNA here is from genome assembly GCF_022747635.1 of Hetaerina americana. NCBI lineage: Eukaryota > Metazoa > Arthropoda > Insecta > Odonata > Calopterygidae > Hetaerina > Hetaerina americana. Next base: position 89,394,657 of record NW_027287095.1, read on the forward strand.
ATTGTATGCCCGAAATATTGTCACTACACCTTGTTCATTTAAAGCCCCCAAAATTTCGAAGAGTAAATGGGCGCCTCGATCATAGCTTAACTGGCTAAAGCACTCGACCGGAAGTCGAGGGATCCGGGTACGAATCCCAGTCTAGGCGAATGATTTTTACACTAAAGTTGTTGCATTGCAAATCTTGGCATGTCTTTCCGATACTCAGCTCAGAAAACTCTGATAATGGGTGACAACAGACTTTCTCAAGTTCAAAATACAAATTAAATTGTTACCATCCAATATCAGAACGACCAATTCTGTTATTGGATGGCAACAATTTAATTCTGAAATTATTGCATTGTAATGTACATTTAGCGGATGAATCCGTTAAAAGTTACTGTTCCGGAATCTCTCGCAATTTATTGGAAGATTTGCAACTCCAATAAGCGGCTTTTCCTTCTGTCCATTCTTATTCTTTTTTTTTGAGCTGTATGCTCTCATAGCTTCTCAGTCATTGAATGCAATGAGGCCCATGAGATAAATGTCTGTGGTTCTGTACAAAAACCAAGTCTCTTTCATCCAGGTCACCTTCTCGCGAGACTGGAAGCCTGGAAAGCGCTCTCAACCGAACGAGGACTGTCCACTCATCCTCAGCTCTGCGACCACGGCGTGCCAGCTCCTTGTGGTGAGGACACTTCCTCCATTCTTCCCTTTTTCTGTCTGTGTCTGTTTACCAATTGACTTACTGCTACCATCTCGCTCATTTTTGGACCAGGGAAAGATTTTTGTTTCCGTGTCGTCGTTAGCATGAGATTCGAGAGGCATAAACAAGCGAAGTGCTAAATTTGGTGTCGTAGGGATTGGAATTTTTGAGTTGTGTCACGTTTAAATCTGACCCATGGACGCCTCACGAAAAAAGCTAACTGATTTTTTTAGAAACTTTTGACAGAGAGCAAAAGCGAATGCACCGCGTCTTTACGTGATTTTTAGCGTTTGTAGCTGGAATGGGAGGAACTCAAGACACGATGGAAAAATTATTTAGATTGCTGGAAAAAATATTAATAGGATGATTTCACTGCTGGCAGAGAGGGATTCCAAATTGAATATTTAGAACATGCAGCTAGTATTACTGGGATCCTGATGAAGTTGGATTAATTGCCGAATAGGATCGCATACAGCGTAGAGGAGCTAATTCTGTTAAACGTTGTTATGATAAACTGTTGTATATCCAAAATATTAGAGCGGCTAGGCTGGGAATCACTCAAGGAGCGAAGGTTAAATTAGGAGAATAGATTGAAGCTCTTGCATGAATTGGAAGGTCGTCTCTTTAGTAGTGATGTTGAAAATGTATTATTACCCCCATCGTACTACGATATGAGAGATCATGTTCATAAAATTAGAGAGATTAAGTGCAGAACATATAGATTTAAGATGCCATTTTTTTCATGAACGAGAGGGGATCATAATAATATTGTCCGGCCGCGGTAGGGTCATGCTCGGTTCAAAATTAGTCTGGGATGAAGTCACCCCCTGCCACACACCCTATCGGTGGCTTGTAGGGGGCTAAAATAAATTAAAAGATAAATAAATATCAGTCTTCCAGAATCTTAGGGAGATGCACTGACGCACCAGCCGATTGATACAAGGAGCCTTTTTTTTTTACGTGCGATTGGGATATCAGCATGTGAAAATATCAGAGACAGGAATTAAAAATAATTGATTGCTAAACTCCACTTGTCTTCAAGGGTATACGATGAAGAATCAAAGTTTCTCTCAATATTCTAACATCTTCAGAATGTGTGTTTGGATTGGGTTGAAAATTGATGAGGAGAGAGAGGAGGCCTAAAATAAACTTGGATTCGGGTGCATGAACTAGAGAACAGTTCACCCATTTAGGTACTATTTTAGACGGTGGGCAAAGAAGCGAGGACATTAAAAGAGGCATCGCTTCCGTTAAAGAAAGATTATACAACACGTAAGGAATCGATTCCAGATATCTCAAGTAAAGGTATGAGGAATATACTGGTGGAAAATTTTAAATGGAGGGTAGTATCCTACGACTCGGAAACCTGTTTGTTGAGGCAAGAGGATAAGCGCAGATTGGGGGAATTTGATATGTTGGGGGGGGGGGAGTGAAATGGACGGACAAAAAAACAAGCATAGAAGTTTTGGTGTGGAAGGGGAAGAGGGAAGGTAGTTGCTGGGCGTAATAATGCCAATGAGGCAGGAAAAGTGGATGCGGGAGAGATGAATGGGTGCCAATGGAATGTTGAAGACGATGATAGAGGGGAGAACGTTGAGCAAACGAGGGAGAGGTGGGAAAAGGATAGGAATGTTAGACGTAATGAAGGGAGGTATGTGGAGTCGAGGAATGATTTATTTCACTAGAGGCTTTTGGATAGTAATGTCGCGTTAGGTGGAGCTTTGAAATGTAGCAGTGCTTAGGTAGTTGATACACCAGAAACCTTTCTTGGCAGGTAGGCTACTCGCAATATTAATTAGAACACCTACCATACAGTCCTAGAATGGGTTTGAGGGTATTTTTAGTTGTAGAACATAGTCATTGGGATTTACGAATCTAGCTTCAGGTAAGAGGATAATTTTAAAAGTTCTCGGAATGGAATAGAAGTAAACGACTTACCTCTGTGAAACTTTATTTTTCAATGCAGTCTCCATCTACACTACACTGCACTTGGTCCAGAGATGTTCCAATGTCTTGATTCCATCTCGAAAATTAGATTCCTTCAGGCCTGAAAAATATTTGTCTAATTTGGCTGTTTGAAGAGAATCTCCATCCATTGAGAGAAATTTTGAGCTTGGAGAAGAGATGGAAATCTGATGGAGCCAAATTATGCGAATAAAGCAAGTGTGGCAACAATTCGTATCTTCATTCACGTATTTTTGCCATGGCAGCGACACTTGTGTGTGGGCGTGCATTGTCTTGATGAAAGATGATTTTCTTCCTTGCCAAACCTGGACTTTTTTGTGTATCTTTTGCTGTTTTATGTTAGGAGGTTAGTGTAGTATTGTCCAGTAATTGTTTGACCAGTGGGAAGATAGTCTATCAGCAGAATCCCTTTCGCATCTCAGAAAACTGAAGCCATCACCTTTCCGGCCGGCTGTATTGCCTTTGCTCTCTTTTGGTGGCGGTTAATCAATGTGCTTCCACTGCTAAGACTTCTGTTTTGTCACCGGAGTATAGTAATGGACCCAAGTTTCATCTGTGGTCACAAAACGACGCGGAAAATCGTGTTGGTTGCTCTTAAAATGGGTCAAAACATTGTTCTGAAAGTTCTATTCTGATGCGTTCGAGATCTGCGTCAAGAGTCATTCAACAGATAATTTTCCCATGTCCAATACTTACCACTGTTAAAATGTGATGTGCCCGTTCGAATGACATCCCTACAACTTCAGTGATTTCTCGCAATTTCGGTCGGCGATCCTCCATGACCACGTTTGCTTTAATTTCTGGGGTAGTGACCAAGTATTTTGGCCGACCAGTACGCGGATCATCATCTACGCTGTCCCGACTGAACTTAAACTCATTTGTCCCCTTGGACACAGTGAAATTTGAATGAGTAGAGCCCTCCAGAGTGTTCTGAAAGTCAGAATTAATTCCCTTTACTTTCATACCTTTCTTTCCAAATTACAAGCTGCGGCAACATAAATTCCTTTTTTTGAAAGCGTTTTGCGTTTGAAAAGAGGAAGTTATGTTACCACACCCTGTATTTAATCACTCCTCGAATCTAAATTTTTTTCCATCTTCACAAATCGCTACCGGGAACAACAACAGAGAGGCTTCCTCACCACAGATCTCTTCCCAGTGCACTGACTTTACTCATAATGGATTACCTTAATGAAATAGAAATGGGAACAGCTTAGAACGAGGCATACCTGATGGCGAGATAAAAGGCATCAAGGGTAATGAAATTAAATATTAAATACATTTCTTCTCAGAGCACTGACGCTTTAAACGTTTACTCATACCTTTACACGCGGGAAACTCGTTGCACTAGCGCTGATATCTGGTGGTGATTCCGCGAACTTCTCAAATTACCCTCGTATTAAGGATCATCTGACGCATTGCGATTACTTGTTTCTGTTTGGAATAGAATTCCGATATGGAATTAGGAGATCAAAGTGAAACTATATATAAACTCGATAATCGAGAAGCCATAAGAGAATTGAAAGTTATGGGATCGATGCAATAGTTTTTTGGGCGAAATTCTAAGGAGAGGTGGGTAAAATGCTGTGTAGAATATCCTATTTAGATGATATTGCAATTGAAAAAGGAGTAATTTCAAGGAGTAAAGAATAAGCTAATAATGGGAACAAAGATTAGTTGGAACATTGATTGCTAAGAGATCGGGAATGTGAGATCTTTAGTGAGGTGATATAGGGTGACTGTATGATTTCGAGATGCGAGTTCACGAAGGGTTTTCTGATGTTGCAATCTGTGAGGGAGGCATTTGCTTCTGCGTTACGTTTGGAAGAGTTTGATGGGTGGGCTCAGTGGAGCATTCGGGGCATTAAAAGCGGATTTGGGAGATATGATGAGGGAGAATGCATTCAAGAATGCGACGGAAGGAAGACGGGTATGGGGTAAAGAATATATTATATTCATTTGAAAAGAGTTGAATATTTTAGAAGATAAAGGCGAATTCCAGATCGCAGTTCAATTTGAACGTTGAAAAGCATTAGCATTCTGTGGGTTAGGGCTAAGCATGTGTCCCACGATCAAAATTTCAATGAATTTTCGTATAGAAATTTCTTATAACCAACTTTTTTCGGCGGTTTTAAATTTATCAACATGGGTTTTTCCTCAAAGATGGTATTCTTTAAGTGCTTGCAGGAAACCAGAAAATGTTAGAATGGCATCGATACCCACCATGATAATACCTGTATAATCAGTGTACAAATTAGCCGTCTAAGTCATAGTTATCACTTCCATGGCCCATTGCGTTATGCTCTCTCTCTGCTCTGATCGGTGGAGGAGGTCGCTCCGTTATAGGAAATGGAAATTGAAAGCGCCCGCTTAATAATTTAGATATGGCACTATGTTATGGGGCAGTTCTGGTTCACAAATATGAATCAAAAGGTTGTGAACCCATTCATGTCCTCGTTTGAGTGTAACAGCTTAATGTGGGTGAAGATTAAACGTCGTCGTATCATGAAAGAACCGGGCCAGCAGGGCTTTTTTTAATAAGTATTCAGGAAATAACTACCTTGTCCCAAACGTGTCAGTTCAGCTCGTTGTGGACCCCCACGCCCGCCCCTGTTTCCCTTCTTATTGTTTCTATGTCACTGCCTATAATTTAAGCCAGCACTCTGCGTCTTGGGAGCACCATGATGCGAACGTCAAAGGAAATGTAAAGTTCTTATGAAATTCGCTTGGGTGAACATTTTTGTACGGTAGCATGATGAAACATTTGACGTTGGCATTCCGACTCCGAGCCTCAAAATGACGTTGAGTGGACTTGATGCAATCCGCTCTGCTTCAGGGTGTTACGTTTTCGATCCCCCAAACTTGTATTGAATGATTTTACAGGAATAAATCATGCTGGTCGCATCAACCGAGGGAGCGCAATCTAAACTGTCTAAATTAAATGATGCTTATATTTAAAATTACCTGCAAAATAAAATTCTTTTGAGTTTCTGTCCACCATTGGCATTTCTCGCACTACGCCAAGGTAGGGCATGGGGCCATAGGGCGCCAAGGGCATGGTCTTTAGGATATTTTGAATTAACGTATGGCGTGGCAACGTATTTTGTGTATTCGTCTTTTTGATCGTCTAAATCATTGATTAAAATATTATAAATCGATATTTGCTTAGTAAATTGACCTTTCATAAAGTCATTAATTGATTCCATTGGTGCAACTTTTGCCCGAGTTAGAATTGCTGATTGTGTTTCCAATATTTTAACGTGATGTGAATGAATGCATTACAAAATCAATAAGCAACAAGAAAAATAAAGGGGGTTTTTCTGTGCTATCATATTTTTGAAACGACTCTTGCTGATATAATACGGATTCAATTAACGCTAGAAGACGTATCTGAGTGAAGGTTATTCAGAAGACATGCTGAAGGTCAATCATGAGGATATTCAATGGTTAGCTGGCTTAAAGACCGGCGAAGTTGGTTTGGCGAATATTATGTTCAATACTGCTTTCATTCTGTACATACTAATGAATCCACATCGCAGGAATTTTTATGCAATACGGCGATATATTATGACTTTGTCTTAAAATACTTCAAAGATAGCTTTTTGAGTATAAATCTACACATCTACATCTACTTAATACCCCGCAAGCCGCCGCAAGGGCGTGTGGCGGGGGGTGTTACGGCACCACCCGTAATTAGTAAAAAAAACCGCATGCAAAAGCCACAAATTTATACAGTCCGCAAACAAATCATGGTATGCATTCATGCAAGAACACTTACACCCCACACACATGCAAACACAAAAACTACCAAATAACATACACATGCACCTACAAATGTACCTGATATCTTTGCAATGTTTAATTTTGTTCCGACTTGTAAATTAAAAGTTTTTAATATTTAAAATAATAAATTGACTGTGAGAGAGTAAAGTATCTTTGGTTTTTTACTATTATGATTTCTGACTGTTCTGGGTAATAGTGAGTATTTGTATCTATCTGTACTGGAATCTATCTCCCTTATTTTATCTTTGTGGTCTCATCTACCCAAGTAGTGTGGGGTCATTATAATTCCTTCGGTGTCATAGTTAAACTCGTTTGTTCTGAACCTTTCTAAAAGTCTAAGCCTCGCTTGTTCTCTCCGTACTTCAAGTGGTTCCCAGCCTAAACCCCCTAAGAGACCCGTCACACTTGTGTTCTTACACTATAATAGTTTCTAACCAATCTAGCAGATTTTCTCCTGTCTCTATCTAATTCTTTTTGCCAAATTTTCTCCCAAGGATCCCAAATTCTTAGGGCATATTCCAAATGAGGTCTAATTAGAGCAAAATAACACTTCTCTTTAAATTTCTCATTACCTTTCTACATGCCACCAGAAAAATCGCCTAATTGCAACGTAATTCTTAAATTAAATTAAATTAATTTCCCCGCCACCCGTTTAATGAAGCTGAGTTGATTTAAAGCGGATCCGCAAATTGTCCTGAAATGTGCTCCCCATGAAAGGCGTGGGGTTAGAACTACCCCCAAGGGGTATTTTATGACGAACATGTTTGACCTACACTGGTATTAAGAGAGCACGAGCAGATCCTTGAAGTTCTTACGCAGCGTGACGGGCAACGCGCAAGGAGGGACAATCGAAGGCCATTGGAGGCAACATGGCAGTCATAGCTGTATTTCCGAGAATCATTGGCCATGAAGTGAGTCGTTCCTTGGGATGAAGACCAAGAGGAGTTAGGCGTACGGTGAAACAAAGCAGCAGTGAGTCCGGTGAGGTGAAGAACAAGTGAATAACCGGATATAATTTTAATGAAAGTATACGCCGTAATTGGTTAGGGACGGGTTGCGATGAAGAACCACCATATGGAGAGTGAAGTGGACAATTTTGATTGGACCTAATTTTTGGAAATATAAGATAGAAGAATTTGAAGGGAAATAATGTATCTGAGCTGCAGGAATCAGCTCGAATGGGCGAATTATAAATTAGAGTAGAGTTCACCTCGCGCTGAGCTCCGCGGCATGTAAAGTTCAAGAGTACGAGGCCTTTTATGGAATTTCCCGAACTTGGTTTATTGCAAAAAAATACTTCACTGACATATCAATGGTCAGGGTTCCCTTTAAAGTAGTGTCCTCCCCAACGTAGGCTGGGATTCACTCACGGAGCGAAGGTTATATTACAGATTAAATCTTTTGCATAAATTGGAAGGACGTCTCTTCAGCAGTGGTGTTGAAAATGTATTTATTATCTCCATCGTACTAAGGTAGGAGAGATCATGCCAATTGAATTAAATAGGTTAAATGTAGCACAGATAGATTTAAGATGTCATTTTTGCCACGAACGATAGGGAATCATAATAACATGTCCGACTGCGTTAGAGTCATATTCGGGTCAAAATTAGTCTGGTGTGCATTCACCCCCTGCCACACACCTTTGGGGCTTTCAGGGTACTAAAATAAAAAAACGAATATGTATACTTATACAAACAGTGTTCCCATTTTTTGAAAGAGTCTTAGAACGCTTTTGCCGGAATGCTCAAAAATTATTCCGTCGAATTTCACCCTATCCCTAGAAGGGTGGCGATTCTTTTTCCTTTGAGCGGGGTTTTTAGTTTGGGGAACAGGAAAAAGTCACATAGAGCCAGGTGTGGTGACCAGGTTGGGTGGGGAAACACAGCGATCTTGTTTTTGGTCAAGATCTCTCATCATCATGCCCGCCACAAATCTCCCCACTCCAGCCATCCGCGTCGGTGGGAAAAAATGATACAACTTATTTTTGGGGGTAGACCCTTGATGTTTAAATTTGCCTCCGGTAAATGCAGAGCCTTTTCTTTCCTCAGTGGATATCATCATCATAATCACGGGTTGTCCATGCGAGGATTGTTCTGGAGAAACTCTCCAAGCTATCTCGTTCCCGGCAAATTCCTTTATTCCTTAATTGTTCATTGCGCTTACATCTTCTATCGCCTGCATCTCGTAGTTTATCTTTAGACCTCATTCTTTGCTTAGATTTTCCCCGTAATTGTTTTCTTTCCTCACTGTAATTTGCTTTGTTAATGTGCGTATTTTTAGGTGTATGATTAATTGATATGTGTATATGTAAATGTGATGATTGATATGTGTATATGAGTATGTGTATATATAAATGTAATTTTTGTCTGTCTGTCTATACGTATGTATTTAAGTGTATGCATGTAATTATAAATTAAATGGGTAATATAATATGTATAAGATGATAGGTTAAATGGTAGAAGGGACCACTTGGTCTCAATTTCGTCCAAATAAATACACATATATCTCTCTATCTAACTATCCTGACTCTTCCTCTGAAGTTTTTCTTTCCTTCATTTGGTGTTTTCGGTAAACATGAAATTTCTTTATTCTGGTCAATGTCTTGCATATTTAACCATTTTCCGAAGAACTTCCATATTTGCTACTTCCTAGCCATTTGGTTGTCATCGTTTTCCTCAGCATAATTTCCTTCTTAACTCTTTTTTGCTGCCCCTTATCGTCCATATCTCTCAGTAGTTCGGGTGTACGAGGGCATTCCCAAAAGTACCCGGCCAAACAGAGAAAACACAAAATTTTTGGATAAAAATTTATTTATTTTTCATCATAATCTCCTTTCAGCTACATACGCTTTTCCCAGCGACATTCAATAAGTTCGATGCCCTTTGTATAATAAGAACTGTCTTGCTCTTCAAAATAGCCATTAACTGCCGACATCACTTCTACACGGTTGGAAATTATTTGACCACCAGACCATTTTTTCAAGTTTGCGAACAGATTAAAATCCAAGAGGGCTAAATCTGGCGAATAGGGTGCATGAGGTAGCAATGCAACTTAAATTCATGAGTTTTGGCCATTGCAATAACGGAATTTTGAGCTGGTGCGTTGTCCTGATGAAACAACACTTTCTTCTTAGCCAAATGCGGCCGCTTTTGCTTGATTTCTTCGGTCAAACGTTGCAATAAGTTCGCATAATACTCGCCGTTGATAGTTTTTCCTTTTTCAAGATAGTCAATGAAAATTATCCAGCGCGCATCCCAAAAAACCGACGCCGTGACCTTGCCAGCAGATGAAACGGTCTTCGCCTTCTTTGAAGGTGGTTCTCCCTTCTGAATCCATTGTTTTGTCTTTGATTGTTCTTTTGCTTCGTGTGTGAAGTAATGGACCCATATTACATCTCTGGTTATGAAACGGTACAAAAATTCTCCTTTGCTGCTGTGACACTTTGCCAAACAATATTGAAACTTCTTTACGACACTGGTTTTGTTCAAGTATGAGAAAAGGCGGAACCCATATTCCACATAGCTTTCTCATGTCCAAATGTTTAGTTAATATGTAACGCACTTTTTTGAAATGCCTACTATGTCTACTAGGTCGCGCACTTTCAGTCGACGATCATCCAGTATCAATTTGTTGATTTTCTTCGCCATTTCTCGAGTCGTCACCTCATTTGGTCGACCAATGCGATGCTCGTGTTGACAGCTCGTATGGCCTCGTTTAAACTCGTTGTAAACGAAGGAGCAGAATCACCCAGAGTAGAATCCAGTTAAGCTTTTATATTGTTTGAGCCAAGGCCTTTCAAATAAAAGTATTGTATCACATAACGATGACCAATTTTCTCCATTTTCACAAATTCACTGAAAACGGTCCCTATTGATAGCTGCCAAACAAATACTAAACAACATGGCGTCTTATAACTTGAAACATATGCTTTATAGATTACATACTTTCTAATACAGTAATTTTTGAACAGAATGGTTTCAGGCGTAACTTTGTGGAAGCGATTCATTTCATTCATCATCATCCTGATGATGACTTTGTAAGTCGAAATCCGGGTCGTGTTTAATAAAAAATATTTGTGGAATAACCAAGTATTTATTTCTCTGAAATGAGGCAATGATATTTTTCAAACAACTACCGCCATCTCTAGGTCAGACCGGTTGCCTATGGCCCCCCATGTCTTCGTCAATTCAATCGTGTCTTTCTCCTACTCAAGTTTTTGCCTTGCTATTTGATTATTTAAGTTAGCCTACCTTTTTCTCAAAACCTCAAAACTTTAGTTTTGTACATTCATTCTCGACCCATACCTGTCAGTTTGATTTTTATAATGCGTTCAGCAGTGATATACCCTTAGACTGACTGACTAACTCAAGCTAAATCATCCGAAATCCTAACCCTTTCCCTTCCTGAAACCAATCTGATCATCCTATAAGTAATGAAAGGATAATTCGACCAGTAGATTAGAAGAGAATAGAAGCCTTTGGAAACTGGTACTGGAGACGGGTGCTGGTGGTTAATTTGAAAAGTACGAGTTAAGAAGGGGTCTGCAGAAGAGGTGGGAATAGTAGTATGGACGGCGATAAGGTAAATAAGGGCACTCCCTGTCGGACATGAAGTAAATAGATGTGAAAATAGAAAGAAAGATAACACGAGGAAGACAGAGGGACGAATGTCCGGACTTAGTAAGGGCTTAAGAGTATAATGAACAAGGGATAGTAAAATGGAACAGCTACCTGGGCGTTAGCAAGCTAGCTTCTAAAATGGGAAGAATGACGGCCCACTGTCGGTTAATCTTTGAATTTAAATTTGAAAATGGCCGAGAGTTGCTCGTCTTCGACATTCAAAAATGTGGAATACCAAACATGCTAATCAGACATTTTTCTAGAAGACACACATAAGTGCGAAGACACTGTTCGTTCTTCTTCTCCTACTTTTTGAGTAACATCGTCATTAGCCATTCGATTCGCCAATTTGATCTACGCCATTCTCCTTTGGCACCACGAGTCCAGTCTTCACTTTTCGGTTTCTGCAAATGCCCATGCCTCACAACCAAGGAGAATAGTGCTACAGATGTTTAAAATGAAAGACCTTCCTTGCTTACAGAATCGTTTTGCTGGCTGTTGGTAGGTTTTTCTTGTGAAGCTGTAGTAATTATGTAGTTCTTTCAGAGCGGCCGATTTTGCTTTAGAGACAACAAAACTAATCCATTTACTTCAGCATTTTATTCCAACATAATCGCATGCTCTTTCCAGGGATAATACTGCAGTGAAAGTATGTTGGTTCTTTTCCATCCTCTTTCAGACTGTGAGTAGAAAGAGAGTAAAAATATCCTTTATAACCTTCGTGTACTTTTCCTAAACCCAAGCCTAATGGTACTCATTCGCTGCTTGTTTCATACTGTAGATAAATCCTGTGAATATCGCCGGTGTATGTACAGTCAGGCAGTCCAAAATGTTCACATGAATATATGTTAACTGTACTTTTTAGGCCCGGGAAGAATTATGTTCTTCTGGGAGTTCATTGATATTTCCCCGGGTACAGTCTGCATCATAGATGATTTTTCACATCTTCGGACATTCTCCAGGGTTTTTAATAATGTCGTCAGGTCTTAAGCAAAATGACAAGGAAAGCAACGTTATTGATTACCGGAGAAGAAAATACTTTATTCTTCCACATATATTTGATTATTCACGGCCTAGGTTTAGACTTACAAAGACATCATCAGGGGTTAGTCATCATCATTTTAAGTCGAAACCTGGGTCGTTAATAATAAAATATATGTGGAAGAACAAAGTATTTTCTTCTCCAATATGAATCTCTTCCACAAAGTGACGCCTTAAACCATTCTATTCATCGATTACGCTGTTCTTTGCACTGCTACATTGAGGTCTGACTTCAGTATAGTGACCTTTTCATTGCCTGCATCCATATCCTCCCCCTCCCCCCCGCTCCCCCTGGATAAATTCCTAAACCTTCCCATTTGATGGTGGCATTCCATTCACTTTTGTCGTGCTTTACTATTTTCGTCATCAAATCGGGTGTAAAACGCTCTCTTACCCATTTTTTTAAGTATTTAAAATATCATAAAGGTTTTTTGTTTAAGCTGGCTGGTTTCGTGTGGAGGGTATATTGCCCTCCTGCCAGCCAAAAGGTCGCAGGTTCGGATCCCGCTTTGGGTATGGCCGTTGCGTTAACTCGGATGATTCGCCTCTAGAGTAACCTGATCATAAGCGAAGGCTTAACCAGGATCCCTATGGCAAACGTACCTCCAGAAGCGACAGAAATGGAGTGAGGAACTTGTTTGAGAAATTATGAAGTAAAACCTTCTAGAATATATCGTGACTGAACAACACGTAAGACCCCGAAATTATTTATTCAGTTGAATTATAATAATTATATTATTGTATGTAATAATTGTTTTATTGGTTTTTCATATCTGTTTCAGAGGGAGCTAAGGCAACTGGACACCTGTGATCTGAGATCTTTCCCAAGTTTCCGAGAGAGCGATTTGGAGAATCGGAACACCTTCTCGGAGTCGCCTGGACGGCGCCGCCGTTAACCCGTCTCCGGAGAAAATGAGCAGGCCTAGCAAAGACTGAAATCATTTCAGTGAAGTGGTCGAATAGAAATCAACCATCGGAATAGAAACTGAGATGAAAATTCTCGGTCATCTTACTGATAACGATGGCTGTAGTGAATAAACGTACAATACATTCAGACAAATAGTTATTATTTGATCGCATTGTATTTTCAACCCTCTGCAATGATCAAATTTATAATAATTGCTGTGAGTTGAGGCGTTGATATTTCTGAGACCCAATAAAATTATTTGTGTTTTGAGGTTTCGTATTTGTATTAATATCGATGCTTTCGTAATGGCAGCTGTAATTTTGTTAGGTTTTTTAATGAGTGCCAACCTTTATTTTGAAGTAATCCTACTGGTAATTTAAAACAAAAATCTCTTTATGCTACACTGTCAGGTGACTAACGTGTCTCATATGAAAAATTATATTTAATACTTCCACATATTGATAGAAAAATTTAGCAAAGTTGTATACTAAATTCGTTAAATAGTCTTGCGTGTGATTATAGATGTTGCAACAATTTTTGCAAGTGTTGTGAAGGCTGCCCTTTTTCTTCGAATACATTAGTGATGCTTTTTTTATTAAGGATTTAAATTACAAATAGAGTAGTTTCAGGCGTGATGCGTTGGAAGTCGAGCATAATGAATAACTGATCGTGGACTTTTCCACTTGATTTTTTTTTATTTTACGACCGATTTTCGATGTATTACATCATCATCAGGTACACCTGATGATAATGTAATACATCGAAAATCGGTCGTAAAATAAAATTTTTATCAAGTGGAAAAGTCCAACGATCAGTTATTCATTAAGGCTTACAATTGCCGACTTTCCTAAAAGGAACTTTTCTTCAACCTTGGCTTCATTAAAACAAAGAATAATGTGTAATATTCCCGTAGTATATAGGTATTTCTTGTAATACATTTGAGTAAATTCATAGTTTAGAGTGTAATAATATTTTACCTTTATATAACGATCATGGCAAATGAAATTTACCTTCTCATTAAAAGTTTAAATGAAGATATCTGAAAGTATAAAATATTGGGAAATAGTAATTATGTGAGGGAAAATATTTTGGATGCGAATTAAGATAATAGTTTAGGACTAATGGAGAGTAACTTAAGGTTCAAGAGGATAAAGCAGGGAAGAGGATTGAGGAAATGGAATGTATCTGTGAAGCATTGACCGGAAGACAAGAATATCAGCAGGCTGTAGTGAAAATCATGAGTGAGGAAAGGTAGCTGCGTAATAAACCATAACCATAAACACAGTAACCAACCCGAAGGTCGGTTCGGTAGGTGATGGCGGAGTTCACCCAGTACTAAGCCCGATGGCGAGTGAAATTCACACATCAGGGTAGGGGGACCAGTTCCTTAATACACTGTGCCAGTTAGGGCTTCCCAGGAAGGCCTAATATCCGCAAAATCACATAGCTTGGGTGGAGCTGCAGGTGCCCAGAGTGCCTTGCCCGGGAATCGAACCCGGAACCCTCCGGTCAGCTGTACAACGCTCTACCCCCTGGACTGCCGCGACCCTTTAGCTGGGTAATATAGAAGAAAAATGAGAAATATACCTATAAAAAAGAGATGTCGAGAGCCGCAAACAAGACCATGGCGAAAGGACAAGGAAACCATGGATTACAGACAAAATGATAAAAAAGATTACCAAGCGAAGGAAATGGGATAATGTAAACATAAGAGTTAGCTTGCTAAAGCACTCGGCCGGACATTGAGAGATCCGGGTTCGAATCCCAGTCAAGGCGAATGATTTTTATGCTCTGAAATTATTGTTTTGTAATGCACATTTAGCAGATGACTCCGCTAAACGTTACTATCGCGGTATCTCTCGCAGTTTCTTGAATTTGTCATAGTTCGAAATTTTGATGAATAAACTAAGGCAGGAAAGTAATAGAGCGAAAAACCATGGTGGAAGACGCAGCGCGTGGAGAGGAGAGATTACGAAAGGAAAAATCGATGCACTGCATAGAAAGGTGAGACATCTCTCAGGAAGTAAGATGGGACCGTTGAAACAGACCAAGATAATTCAGGAGAATTATTAATTTAACCAGAGATCATTCAAGAGGAATGGAAAGGATTGGAGGAAATATATGATAGAAGACATTATGCCTGTAGGTCTAGACATAGAAAGAGAATATGACATTGATGATAATAGCTTAGGTCCAGATGGACTTGATGGTGAGATAGAAAGGGCATTGAGATCAAATAAGGCCGTGGGGATGGATAAAATTCCCGCGGAACTACTTGCGTGTTTAGGAAAAACGTGTGAGAAAGAGTTTTTATGGACTAAGTCGTTTATTAGAGAGGAAAATGACCGGAAGATTTCGTCAGATCAGTGTTAGTGACCATCCCAAAAAAGGGAAAGGCAGCCATATGTGAGGACTATAAAGTTTGATTCCGCATCCAGCAAAAGAGGCACTCGGGATCATCAACAAAAGGATGGAGAGCAGAACAGATTAATACTTAGGGGATAATCAGTTTGGGCTCGGAAAGGCACGCGTGATGTCATAGAAGTAATGAGGTCACTTATAGAGCGGAGTAAAGAATACATTCGGAATATACATATTTGTCTATTTCTTAGATGTCGAGAAAGTGAGAGATAGATCGAATTGAGTGGAGTTGTTGAATGTGTTGTAGAAAATAGGAGTAGATTTGATGGAAAGGGGACTTATCCGCAACCTGTACATGTCTCAGACAGCTTAGGTGTGATAGGCGGACGGAAAGTCTGATAGGGAGAGTTAGGAAGAGGAGTAAGACGGGTGTCCACGGCTAAATGGAAGAAGGGAACTCAATTTCGCCCGAATTAATACGTTTATTTATCTATCTATTTATTAACGCCAATGCTTTTCAAGTTATGCGAAGGAAACGGTTAAAAAGGCATGTGAAGATACAGAAGATAGGAATGGAAGTCTGTGTAGAATTCATAAAATCAGGTTTGCTGATGATCAAGTTCTTGTTTATTAGTCAGCAATAGGTTTTCAAACATTGCTGAGCGCATAGGAAAGTCAGTGTGATAGGGATAATAACCAAAACAAAGGAGAAATGGAAAGATAATTAATTATATTTTATTAAAGTAGGAGTTCATACACTTGAGCATGTGGAACAGTTACTTATCTTGGAAATGTTTTGGTCCAAAATGGTCAAAGAAATAAGGACAGAAGGAGAAGAATTAGGTTAGGCAAAGAGGATTTCACACGGAGGGAATTGATGGCAGGGACGTTAAGTAAGGACGTTAAGGAAGTACTAGTTAAATCTTTGATATGGAGCGTGTTATTACACGGTGCCGAGATGGTTGTTTGAGCAAGACGATAGTCGTAGATTGGAGGCTTTCGGAAATGCTAGGCACGGTGGGGAAAGAGGGGAGAAATCCAAAGGAGGCAGGAAAGATGGATGCAGAGCGTGTTGATTGGCGATGAGATGTTGAAATCTATGATAGTTGGTAGAGCGTTAGGCGAGCGAGGAAGGGGTAGAAATAGGATATATATTTGTTGGACGGATTGAAGGGAAGAAGGAAGTATGCGGAATTGAAGAAGCGTTCATTATAGTGTGAAATGTCTGGTTGTGTTTTGCAAGAAGAGAAATGTATCATTGAACCGTCGCATAGTCTTGTCCATCCAAAACCTACCTTAAACGGTACAATATCAATGATGATAATAATTTATTATATCTTAAGCCTTCAATATCCGCCCCCAATTATGAGATTAAAAATTTCATCTGAATGTGGAGATCCGTCGAGATCACATCTTTTCCTAAAATACAATAATACTTAATGTACTGGGACACTTGCACACTATGAGAATCGGTAGAAATTTATTCATTTATATTTTTTAACATATTTCTGGCTTTAAAACAAGCATATAAATGAATTTCCACGTGGAGACACATCTTGTAATCAATGGGAAAAACGAACATGAACTCCTTGGCGGTTTTCATTAACGGTGACCGCCAAGGAGTTCATTTCCGCCTGCGGAAACTTACATTCTGGCTTGTAGAACTCACCTTGTGCATAGCGAATTTGCGCCAATTACTTGTTTTTGCACACTAAGGTAAGAGCGGTTCACATTCAACGTGAACAGAATGTGCATTCTAGCATGAAAATTTCACTCCTACCAAAGAAAAATTGAAAATTTAATATTATGGCGGGTAAACCAATTGCTTTAAGCGATTAAATTTGAGATTTCATCTCACGATGAACTACCCAAATATCTCGAGTCTGACTGAGCCGTCTCTTGCTTCCGCCCGGCCCGCAATATCGCGCGGTCTGTTGTGTCATCAGAACGGCCTCGTCCGCAGCAGCGTGTTTTGCTTTCGGCGAAGACCTTCGAGAATTCCGAGCGCGTGGCAGAATGTGCGGAGCTTCCTGTCACTTGGGTCCCGCGCCGCCCTTGGTGCATTCGCCAGTTCCTCTGTGTGACGTGGCGAGGGGTCGGGCAAATTGTTTGTTGATTGAATCAAAAATAATTTACGAGGGTAATCACAGAAGCACCCGACACAACAAAGAAAAAACAAAAATTTTGCCACCTCCCATCTTGCACACAGCTTTCTCATTTCCAAATTTTCTGTAAATATGCGATGTACCGCACTTTTTGAAATGCCTACTACGTCTGCCAGCTCGCGCACTTTCAGCCGATGATCATCCAGTATCACTTTGTGGATTTTCTTCATCGTTTCTGTAGTCGTCACCCCATTTGGTGGACCAATTTGATGCTCGTCTTGACAGCTCGTACGGCCTCGTTTAAACTCTGCCACCCAATATTTTACTGTTGTAAACGAAGGCAAACGAAATAGCAGACTCACCCAGAGTAGAATCCAGTTCAGCTTTTATATTGGTTGGGCTGAGGCCTTTCAAATAAAAGTATTGCATCACATAACGATGACCAATTTTCTCAATTTTCACAAATTCACTGAAAACCTTCACTATTGATGGCTGCCAAACAATTACTAAACAGCATGGCGTCTTCAAACTTGAAACGCATGCTTTATAGATTGCGCATTTTCTAATACAGTGATATGTTTCGAACAACTACCGCCATCTCTAGATCAGGCCGGGTATTCTGGGCCTTCCCATGTAGTTTCAATGATCATAGTTTTCACGAGGAGCAAAAGCGTCTTTTGGTGGCAATAACATCAACATTTCCATTATTTCAAAATTTTGCTTCAATAATGTGCATTTTTTTGCTTTTCCCCTTCTCTCTAACGGTTATTTTCCTATTAAAAATTATGGGAACATTATATTAATAATAATGCAATTGAAAATGTATTATTTAGTAAATCGTATCGAGGAAATTAAATTCAATGATTTTTTAAGGGAGACATATCACGAGCAATAAGAACGATGTAAATTTGCGCACCCGTAATTCTTTTTTTTTCTAATTAATTTTCTGTGAAAATACTCCCGTGAAGCAGAAACACCAAGATACTCGGGATGAGTTTCATACAACAATATATGAAAATTTATGAATTTTGGCAGTAAAATTATTTTGAATTTTTTCAGACATAATGATTTAATTCATTGCTCCACGAGCAGTATTGTAAATACTGGGAAAATATAAATGCATCCTTGTGCATAAAAGATTTTTTCCGATGAAATAGTCGCGGTATTTCGCATCCTGGTTTTAAAAAAGTTGTTATGCTACGTCCTGCGTCAGCATAAATTAGCCATGTCATATTATATGTATATATATATATATATATATATATATATATATACACACACAAGTATAATAAAATTGTGAGTAGCAAATACAGATGAACATAAAATAGAAAGGGATACTTGAAGAACTTCAAAATAGACGCTGTTATTCCGATTTCACCTGCTTTCATACAAATTGAGACGGTTTTATCTTATAGAAGAAAGCGTACCGTAGATATTCCATTTGAAAATAATTAACAATGCCATACTTTCTAATGGTACTGGCATCATTATTTTGACCGGATGTTGAACCGTTTTGAATTTGCATGAGTACTGAAAGAACGTTAGTAAATTCTCCTCAAAAGGTGAAAATGCTCCTTTCAAACATTAAAAACTTGGTGAATTCGATGTACACACTCCTTGTGTTTATTTCTCTTCCTGATTAGTACCATGGAGGCATTTCATTAGTTTTCGCTTTGGGTTCAGTAAATTAATAAGTAAATTAGTAAGTAAATAAGTAAATTAAACGATAAGGCGAGAACAAATTGAAAATAAAACGAAGCTAATGCTTTTAAGGAATACAACGATAAAGGCCTTAAGGGATTGAGTGAAAAAAGAAATCTTAAAAAGACGTTTGGAACGAAAGGAAAGGGAAGTTGAGCTGGCGTTTGAGATGGAGCTCTTTAATCTGCTACACACGATGATTGAAGGAAATATCTCGGTGAAAAACACGATGATCATCTTAGAGCACCTTATGGTATAGTTTAATCGGTAAAATGGACTCCGAACTCTATTCTGTCATGAAATTTTGATGGTGGATGCAGGGGAATGACTGCCGTGACATGCCTCAGCGTTTAGATGATAATGATAAACTGGCATCAATGAAAATATTTATTGTTACTCAAGGTGACCTTGATCGTGGACGTCTAGTTCAACGTACGGAAGCGATCCCGCTGACCACACCCAGTGAATACCGCTCTCGCGATTTTAAACAAACCCACGACTCCATCGCGAGGAATCACTTCAGTAAAGGGACATTAAAAGCGGAAGGGAGACCTAACGACTCAATCAATCAGATACTCACTAGTAATGCTTGCTTCGAGCGGATTTAATGTCGCGTGTTCCAAAATGCCAAACATTGCGTCTGAAAACAAACTTGGCGAAGTGGAATACGTGCTCGCTCGTAAATTTGGGCACCGTCGGGTGCTCGTAACCTTGGAATGCGTTGGGGTTCCATTCGTTCCGGCGTCACCTCCATCACCCGCGGCACCCAAGTATAAATGATGCACCAATTGACTGTCTCCACATTCGGACGCTGGACGCACACTCCAGCGGAACATATCCGACGACCCGAAGCAGCCCCCACTGGTCTTTGCCGGTAGGTGACACATTTCTTAGAGCCATGCTAAATACATACTTTTATCTAGTTACCATCTTTATACGTAGTAGAGGGATGTTTAGTTTATTTTTTTGTTTATAAGTTCATTATATATATATACATATATATATATACATATATATATACATATATATATATATACATATATATATATATATATATATACATACATATATATATATATACATATACATATATATATATATATATACATACATATATATATATATATATATATATATATATATATATATATATATATATATATATATATATATATATATATATATATATATATATATATGCGTGATGGTAGTAGTTGGCCACCCAGTACTAAGCCCGCCGGCGTGTGAATTTCACACATCAGGGTAGGGGGGAGTAGAGGGATGATGTTCATGAAAAATATCGACCGGAATTTTGAAGGTTAGTAAAAATAATGATGATCTGTGCAACACGAATGTGACGCAAGAAAGTTTTTCCAGGGGTAGAAAATAGTTGATTTCGGTGAAAATCGATTCAAAGGTGTTCCTTCGTAGATGGTCATTTGATTATTTTGTCTGCTTTTTCTCTTACAAATTTAAACTTAAGTTTATAATTTTGAAAATTGCGCGAGTGTTGATATTCTAAATATTTTGCTTTGCTGATTTCTCTCTAAAACTATTTGCTTAGGAAGTATTTTGATCCGCTCAACTTATCGTCATAATGAGTAATATTTTTGAATCATAGTATTGTCAAAAATAAAATGCGTTCAATTGTTTTTTTTGTCGAATTTCCGTTGAAATCTTCATTTTAAAGATATTTCGATTGTGACTGACCATGTATAATACTCGTATGTACCATAAACGATTGCTAAAACGAGAAAAAACATATAATGTGAACTACCTACTTTAAGAATTGCTTACGCTTTACAGTTATTGCCTAATGACTGTTTATTTCCTTGAAGTAGTACATAATAATTACTCTGTATGTTCTAGGCAAATTAATTCTTCATTAAAACGGTTAGAGTAAGTAGCTGTAACTGAAATAAATTATGTCATTACATTTTAATGGGAAGTAAAAATATTTTTTCCGATAACTTTATAAAGAGGGAATAATACGTACGTCATAGGGTGTTAATAACTCACCCGAAAGAATGCGCGCCGTCTTCTTCGGCATTAATATTTTGCTCTAAGCATTAAGCATTGCTCTAAGGGAAAAAGTGTAAATTAATCATGCATCATCTAATTTTTTAAAGTCTACAATCATTTAAAAGTTGAACCAGGTCGATATTTAAGAATTTTAATGTCAGAAATGTATTTATCTGTGATTAAAGTGTTATTTCCGGAGGAATTATTCAGATGTGAGCGCAATATTCTCCGATCAGTATCTAACGCTCTATTCGTAGGGCAAACATGTTATCCTTAGGGAATGCATCAGGTTAGATTAGTTAGGGATCAGTAAGGATTCTCGAAAAGAAAACAAAAAATGAAAGTAGAAGATGACTGTCAATATCCTTTCGTAGATACAGCGTCAAGGAAAAGTTAACTCCTACGCCAACATATGTTCAATCGTAGGTCAAATCGTCTTTCCTCATACCTCCATTCGGCTTTCTTACAGGAACGGCCCTGTCTCCTTCTCTTCCATTCCAAGATGACCTGCTGCGGTAGCGGAGTGACTCCCAGCGGAGCGGCTGCGACTCTTTTCTTGAGCGCAATCTCTTCGCTGACTAATATGCAGTGTGAGATAGGGAACACCGACATTTACCCGAAGTCCTCAGACCTTGAGAAGCATTACAACTTCATCGTGATCGGTGCTGGCACTGCGGGATGCGTCGTCGCAAACAGGCTCTCGAAAGACCCCAAGAATAAAGTACTCCTGTTGGAATCAGGCGGAGATCCCCCGTACACCTCAGAGGTGCCAGCATTCACCGACAGTCTGCACAACACCGAAGCGGACTGGAGTTACGAGTCAGATGGCAAAGGACACTACTGCTTGGGTATGGTTGGCCACAAGTGCAGGTGGTCGGAGGGGAAAGCTCTTGGCGGAAGCACCGTGCTGAATTCGATGGTTTACCTTCGGGGCAATCCGAAAGATTACATGCGTTGGGCCAAGGAGGGAAATGAAGGGTGGGACTATGATCACATGGTTAAGTACTTCGAAAAATCCGAGGGAAAGGTGACGGATGGTGATGAGGGGCACCTCACTTTGGAGCCATTCGACGGGGGGGATTTGCCGCTCCTTTATCCTTTGGCTAGCGCCGCCGGAGAACTTGGAAATAGGGTCTCTTACGACAATGAACTTTTGGCCGACCTTGGATTTTTCTTTCCCCTGGGAACACTCCGCAACGGAACTCGCTACAGCGCCGCGAAGTCTTACTTGGCTCCCGTCAAATACCGGAAGAACCTCCATATCGTGAAAAACGCTGACGTCTTGCGGATATTATTTAACCACAAGAAACGGGCGGTCGGGGTGGAATTATTAAAGGGCGGGTCGAAGTTCATCGTCAGTGCTGAACAGGAAATCATTATTTCTGCTGGCGCTTTCGCCTCTGCTAAATTGCTGATGTTGTCTGGGGTCGGACCGAGGGAGCACCTGGCCAAATTTGGAATCAAGTCCGTCGCGGACCTGCCAGTCGGAGAAAACATGCACGGACACGTCAGAATGCCGGGTATAGTAGCTAGCATAAATAGGGGAGTGGTCGTTTCGGAGAACTCCCAAAAGGAAATGATAGAGAAGGTGGTGAATTATTTGGTGAGCAAAACGGGACAACTTTCCGGAATCGGGTACGGAAAATTCACAGGATTCATCAATTCCTCCAAGCATGGCCACAAACATCCAATCAATCAAGTGAAGTTCGCCTACTACACCAAGGGAGACACCGAAACCCTTTACACGGCACTGTCAGCATTGAATTACGATAAAGAAATCATCAATTCGTACACTTCCCTGTTGAAGGAGGCTGACATTCTTGTCGTTGATATTGTTCTGCAACAGTCGAGGAGTCGCGGACGAATGCTCCTGGCGTCCAGCGACCCCTTGGACAAACCCCTTATAGTCCCGAACTTATTCGAGGACATAGCCGACGAACAGGCCTTGCTCGAAGGGATAGCCGAGGGCATGAAGCTCACGAGGACGTGCGCGTTGAAGAGCGCGGCTCGCGTTGAGCCCAGGGTGCTGCTGAAGCGGTGCTTGCGCAAGGGTTGGAGGCCCGGGAAGAGTTCTCCGAGCGGGAACATCGACGATTCGCCGCTCATGTCGTTGGATTACTGGCGGTGCGCGGTGAGGAAGATAGCAGCCCCAGAGTTCCTTCCCGTTGGCACGTGTAAGATGGGACCCAGCCATAAGCACTCGGTGGTCGATTCACGCCTCCGAGTCCACTTGGTCAAGGGACTGAGGGTCATCGACGCCGCCATCATGCCCACCATCACGACCGGGGAGACAGTTGGCGCCGTCGTGGCTTTGGCGGAGAAGGGCGCCACGATGATTAAGGAAGACTGGAGGCATTAGTCAGTTGAATTCGATGGTTTCAGGGAGCCATTACGATTGCCTGTTATAAGCTGTTTAACTGTTGACGTTTCTCCTTATCTTTTTGCTACAGAACAAGTGAATTTAAGATTCGGGTTGCAATTTCCAACTGTAAATGAAAATGAATAAGTATGAGTGATAATAAACTGTATACATGTGTATTAAAAATAAAAAAAATATTTTTTAAAATGCTGTATCCACTTATTGTATATTACTTACGTATATAGTATAGTTGCAATACCATCCTTTGCGAAATCACCTTAAATTTGGAAAGGAACACGAGTCGAAATGGAATACATTGTTAAATTGTGAAGTATTTGTTGAATACATCAGATGTATATATGATAGTCATTTTTCCAGCGCGTTTCTTCCTAAGCACTGGCAACTTCACATTTGATGCGAGTCCGGGAAATTAAAGGCGGTGTTTCCTGGTGGAATATTGATGATCTCATTTTCTCACGAAATACTTTCAACCATATGAGAGATATGCACAACTCTCCAGCACCAAAGCTGAATTTATGAGCTGGAAATAATTTTCTGATATTCATATAGTATGACCGATAGTATTCCTAAAAATACCCAAAAGATATATGTTTAAGGCACGCCGAATGGTTTTTGAGGTGCTCCATAGATGGCGTCAGTGAATTTACTGCATTGAAAGAAATAAAGAAATAAAAGTTTTTAAAATTATGTGAATATTTTTTAAATGCGCATCAGTTTTGATGTCATACACCTTGTGGGTTTGTAAATATGCTGTTTTTCATAATTTCCATGGGAACGCTCTCTCGTTGATCCAACAGTTCTGATATGGAATTGAAATGGCACACATATACTTATTTCGTTGTATTGGTGGTATTTAAACCGATTAATTTTCTGAATAAACGCGCAAGAACGATGAATTCCTCTCCTTGAATACATGTCCTTTGTTTTCCTGGGTGCCTTCGTTTTCGTGGAATGTTTACGGCATCAAAGCTGACCCGGTGAAATAATGATTGAATAAAACATTCGAATAATGCAAGGGCTAAAAATTTGGAAAAATGATAAGAAATTAGAATGTCGTAACTCGCAAACAAATCTCATAGATCTTCAGATGTTGATTGAACTGCTTGTGTGCGTGAATCGTCTCTGTCTTCTTTGTACTCCTCATTTTCTTCATATTCATCTACAGCGTCATATTCTATTCCATCTAGGGCGTTGACGATTCCTCATTTTAAAAGAGATTTTTGGATAATTTTAGGTGGAATTCTATCTCAGGCGTCCTTACCCAGCGGAAAACAAGAGTCAGGTCGGGTGTCTGAGGGGCAGTCCACTTTTTGTTGCTTTAACGGAATCAGAGCATATCCAGTTCAGGCGACATCTGGCGAATACGATCCTTAAAGAGCATTGCTTATACAAACATCGAGGGACGGACGCTGGGATGTCAAGCCACCAGATATAACGCTCATATCACTGTTTTCAGTGCACTGCATCTGACTCCATTAGAATTTTTCTGGTGCATCCTGAACATAAAGTAGAGATGATGCCTTTCGCAGTTGACTTAAACAGTCGACAATTCGAAAAAATGTTCTACCAATATAGAACTCTATAATCCATCCAGCCATTCTGTTGAGCTCTTAACGAATACGCCCGAGGGGATTTTATATCTTAGTACAGATTTAGCCGGTTGACTTTCTTGAAGGTTTCAGTTTACTTCTCCAGCCATCCAGGCAAGGACAACACTTGTCTTCACGAGAAGTATTCTCTCGTGAAGGCGCGTACTGTACCATTTTCTGAGAAGTAAACTGCCTTGGGCGTTTCGCCCGTGTTTCCAAATTGCCCAAGCTGTGCAACATTTTATTAATTTGATGGCAAATCTCTGATAATATAATTATCAATTTTTGTTTCCACAATCCATTGGTAGCAAATTCTGAGAAACTTTCTCAGAATTTGCTACCCAAAGCGTTTTCTCAGTACTAATACACGTCGCATGTGCAGCAACCAGCCGATGCTATTTAAGTGACAACAGCGTTGCATTGCCCTGGATTTTTTTATTCTTAAAGCTTGAAGTCGGATGAATGTAAGTAAAGACTGCTGTTTCTGCTCTCCTTGACCAAATCGTAAAAGTCTGACCCGAGTTCGGGATATGCGTGTATTTATCCCATGGAATCCCTCTTACTTGCTGACATCAAGTCCAATAAAAGCCGTCCAAGAGGACCGCTTTTATCTCTCACTCCTTTAAGAAACAAACACTAGACCTTTTATTTTCAAAAATGATAAATCTCAATGTTAACTTAGATTAATGAAGGTATTAGCTTTTAAAGGGACTGACAAAACAAAATGCAGTCTCTCTCGCTACTAACACTCTTTCTTACGCTGTACGAGGTCTGTAAATTAAATAATGAGACTGATTTGTTCAAAATTTTTTCATCCCAATAGAATTACAATTTTATATTGCCACCCTCAAAACAACTTCCTTCTGAAGCCACAGAGTGCTGGAGACGGTTCTTCCATTCCTCATAGCAGTGCTGGAACTCCGATACTGGAATAGCCTTCAGCTGGTCGGTTACAGCCGTTTCAATGTTTTCTTCGACTGCCCCACCAAAATGAGTTCCCTTGAGGTGATTTTTCAACTTTGGGAGGAGAAAAAAGTCACAAGGACACAAGTCAGGCGAATGAGGAGGCTGAGGAGACACAGGAATAAAAAACTGGCCAAAAACTATTGGTTCTTTTGGTCTCGCGAAAGGTTTTTTGGAACAATTTTTGC
This sequence comes from Hetaerina americana, assembly GCF_022747635.1. Classification (NCBI taxonomy): domain Eukaryota; kingdom Metazoa; phylum Arthropoda; class Insecta; order Odonata; family Calopterygidae; genus Hetaerina; species Hetaerina americana. Next base: position 89,420,963 of record NW_027287095.1, read on the forward strand.
ACAATTCCCAAATCACTGGTCAAAATCTGATGAACGGTGGTGTGAGTCCAATTCAACTCTTCCTCGATCCTTTTGACTGTCAACTGACGATCTGAACGCACAAGATCTCGGATTCTGTCGACATTTTCATCGGTTCTTGAAGATAAAGGCCTTCCGCTTCGTGGTTCATCTTCAATCGACTCTCTTCCTTCTGAAAATACCTTAAACCACCGGAAAACCTGGGCTTTTGACGAATCACTATCTCTGTAGGCCTGAAGAAGTTTAGCTAGAGTTTCCATTTCATTGTGTCCCAGTCTGAAGCAAAACCTGATGGCACACCATTGCTTGAAATTGATGTCACTCATTTGTAGAACAAAATAGAAAAAACTGTTTCAAGAAAAAAATCGCTACGGACATCCAAATGACTCGACCGAGTTCAAAATCGTACTGAAGGTGAATCACATGTTCCCCCGCCGTCCCTCCTAGCCTAACACCTCCATTGTTGCCATATCGAGCGCTACGTTGCCAGTCTCATTACTTCACTTACAGACCTCGTATGCTCTGGGTCGAATTTAGAAACACGGCGGTCGAACATGTTGTTTCCAACTCTAGAAGTGAAAAATCAGATGTTTTTCCCTTGGAATCTCGCTTTGATAATTCAGACTTATGATATTCGATCGATTATATTGATTCATCGAGCAAATTAACATTTAAATTCGATTTTCCGCGTTTGAATAGGTCGTCCATTTTGTCTAGTAAAATTTAAATTTAGAAGGCTCAAATATATCGTGACTTCCTCTAATTATTGCTCAAAATCTTAGCTACGTCTCGTGCCATACTCGAGTATCTACGGTCCGATAAGAATGACTTTTTCTGATGACACCTTTGCAGTTTGAAAGTGCAGTCGTCGAGAGGGTTCACTTCTCTTTGCTTTGGAACTCTTCAGAGAGGGAGGAGAGGAGGGCTATGGAGAATGAGTCAATAAAATACTCCGCTGCTTCCAACAAAAATGCAGGCTGGGAAGGAAAGCGTGCGGCGGGGGATCCTTTTCTTTGGAAAAGAGCAGCTGCTGCTTACCTACGAGTATAGTAAGTAGTTGCAGTCGCCGTGTCCTCCCACTCCCCTTCCCTTCCATCTGTGTTCTCCGCCATCCCTTCCCGTCCTCATCCGAGGAACGGGGACACCAAAATTGACTCTTTGAGAAAACCGGTGCGTTTCCTTCGTGGTTACTGTAAGGTTCGCGAACTCTCCAGTTGAATTATTGTCCTTCATTGCTTTGTTCCTGGCTTCGCCAGCCCTCACTGCTGCGTTGTGTATGCCAGAAATTTCGCTGATATCGGAAATAGTAATCCCGTTTCCTCTTTACGACGGTCGCCATATGCGCGAATGGTGTTTTTACTGCGTGAAACACTTATTTATATCATGTACGCTAATTATTCACCTGTGCGTTGTACTGCCCGATCATCGTGGGAAACTTTCCACTTTTAGAAACAACAGTTCGCATTTCAAAAATAAAAAATGATAAAAAATTCTTATTTGAAAATATTAATGAACGGTATGTATGTAATGCCCCACTCCTTTGGGTGCCATACGTAGAGTACTTTAAGTGGAAAACGTCGTCCGTTGAATGGGACGTTTAATTATTGACCCCTTGCGACCTTTTTTTTTAAAGTGTAGGCTAATGCCAATGCCGGGTTTCTCTTTTCCGTCGCCTCCTCTTAAAACCCATTCTTGGATTTCGGAAACGTCAACTTATTTTAGACCCAAGGTATTTAGTGTAGCTATTTCTTATTTAATCAACTTATCTAAGACGCTCACGGAGAAGATGACCAGCCATAATTTCATCGCATACTTGCATTTGGAGAACGCATTCACTAATTCTATGCCGGAAAACCGATCTGAATCAGCGCTCCTAATTGTTAAGAACAAAAGAGTGCCATACAGCGACAATAGGGCGATACGCCGCTTGCAAAAGAAAACATAATTGGTGCAACTTAATTGAATGAATGGAAGCTCGAGTGTTGACCCACGGAGAAAAGAGTGGCATGTTAGGACGCTAGCAGTCGATATTCCTAATAGTAGAACCAAGGGAAGAAGGGAATCTGAAGTGGACACTTGGTAATTAGGAACAAGGCATGGAAGAGTTCAATTTGAAAGTTAAAAGACAAAACCTTGACACTGATAAGCAGAAGAGCACAATTTATTGAACATTAGGCAGTCCAAAGCTAGAAGTGGAAGACTTGGGTGTACACACTTAAACATTTCTCGAAGAATTTTGTAACACAGGTTTTTCGGAAAATCGGAATTTCAAAGATATTTCAGGTAATCGTGATCCTCTCATAAAAAAAAACCATCCGATTTTCAAAAAAAATATATCTTTCCTTGTTAAAGAATTACGTCCGTCATTTTGTACCGGACATCTCGATTTCCAGTTGTTTGCAAGTGAAACAATTACGTGAATTGGTACGCTAGATGTCCAAAGGCAAATTGGCCGTTATACTGGAATAGCGGGAGAAATCACTGAAAAGTGAAAACGAAAGATAAAAAATCACTAGCGAAAATCCTGTTATTTTTCTCAACATTACATCAGAAGAGATATCTATCTTCCATTCATTTCGCCTGTCTCCATCGGGTTGAAAATATGTTCACGTCAATTTAACATCCATGGTGACTCAAAAGTGTACATATAATACCACGCCACGCACGGATACCAGTAGTAGAGAGATACACCCAAATAAATAGATGTGATCAATCATATTCCTAGGTCCATTCATTACTACGGACCCATTGACTGATCTGTTGATAATCTTGTTTAGTGATTTGAGAATTTCCGTTGCTCAGTTTTTTTACCATTGTTGATTCAGCATTTAGTCGAGCATTATGCCCAATCTACTCTGCTATGCGTAAATACCTCTGAATGCTTGTTACATTTAGTGCTAACTTTGATTTTTAATTTAATTTCTTGAACTAATGTAATATTCTATTTTTCTAGAGTGGAGGATTCTGGAATGAATTCCTAGCCGAGTTCTTGCTCCAGTGCACCAGGTAACCTTTTATTTTAATTGATTGTGTGCTTTTACAGTATTAATTTAATGTTTTAGATAAGATTGGAACTTAAACGACTCATATAATAAATATGGATCAATGGTGGATGCCATTAAGCTAGGGAAATTAAAACATTCATGCAATAGTTTACGTAATATCTTGAAAAATAATGACAATGTCTGCGTAGTTTTTTAACATATCCACAAAAATGGTATTCATTTAAAAAAAAAGCATTTGGCCTAGTCGACGTTGGAGACCTTTCAATATTTTGTCACCATGTACGAAGAGCCAACACGGATGTCCTGATGAAGTGTAGTCAAATCTCTGACCTTCGATTTTTCACTGGATAATATGAAGGTAAGGACATGGATTTTGGGTTGGTCTAGTTTTTAGAGACTATATGAAGGCAGATTAGAAAAGCTCAGGACGTACAGGTATGCAGTTTCTAGCATTGGATTTTTTTGTACATAATACAATATGGGTTGTGTTTTTGGCGGAAGGATTGGTCGTCATTTTTTTCCTCTACCAGTTATAAAAGAAAGACTGAATTTATTATCCGCTGTAACTTTTTTCAATGCAATAACCATTAATTTTATGTACCCCAATCTTTTGGTTGTCAAGACGATATTTTTGGTCTGTGTTTTTGCATTTGAATATAGAAGAAAGTAGCGGTATTCCCATAAATACATTTCGACTTTTTAGATTCCCCAAATGCTGAGCCACTACCCATAGTTAACCAGCCGGCCCTAGACTATGCACAGCAGACTTGGTGGTTTTAGTAACAAGAATTGTTTCAGTGATAATATCGCTTGTAGTGGAGCAAATCACAGAAGCAGTACTGATCAAGGCTTTAAAATAGACTTGTTATTCCGGGGCCGTGTCAGCTTCATTTATTTTGCTCTATTACTTGGATGCTAAAATTGCGGCTAAGAGTAAGCCTGGATGTGAAAGAAACGCCTATTTTGGCATTGAGCAGTAAAATGCCACTTTCTGCTGCCACGTATACCCTCAACGTGTGGGTAAGTTACCTAAATATTGAGGAGGGATGAACGGAAAATATAACTCTAAAGAAATTTCTTTTTACCTGGTTTTAACAAAAATGTTTAAGTACCAAAGAAACCATGCGTGATAATTTAATACTTTTTAATGTGATAGTTTTATAAACGTTCAGTGCTAAGTGCAAGGGCATATTGATTGAGACTTTTGCCGAAATTTAACGATTTACGCAATTACTTACCTCAAAGCGAGTTCTTCGAATCCCTACAGAAAGAAGACGAACTTGGACATGTTTGTGAAAATACGTTTTCACAATAAAAGAGTTGTTGAGTGAGGATTGAGTATTTTAGAGAGAAGTCGGAGAAAATGTTTTCAGCATTCAGAAAACTCATAAAGCCCAATACGCCCCCAGTTTGAACGAATTTTATTGATTTCAGGAATATTGATTATTAGATAAATCATGATAAATCCAACAAGTATAAATCCAACACAGTGGTATATACCACTGTACCTTTCAATAATTATAAACAATTTTAGTTTTATGGACATGAAACCATTGCAAACATACCGTACTTATGTCCTTAGGTTCCCACGTTCCTCATTTAGCCCCAAACACGGGATTGAATGAATATTTAAACCATTAGACAACACCTTTATTTGTCGAAATCATGTGATTTTAATTTCAGGTCTCTCAAAATTTTGCCTTGTCGTAGATCCTTCGCCTAAACGAAGCGATATTCCATTTTCATAACCTCTGGTAAGCGTGGGAACAAAGAATATCGATGAGATAAATGGCGAGAGATTACTTTTTATCGATTCGGTAGTACCCCAAAAGGATCCAAAAAATTGCCGAGGACTTCATCCGGGAAGCAAATTTCGCAGAGGCGAGTTCATACTGCGCGATTTCCCTTCATAATCTTCTCACCACATCTCCTAAACTAAGGCACAATGAGAAATCCTCCCTTATTACCTGCCACCTGCGTGATCCGAACAAAGGGTACCCAAACCATCACCACTACCCCCCACCCCTCCCCTCTCTCTTCCACCTCTCCCGCGTCCACATTAGCACCGCTGCGGGGTCAACAAGCCCCGCCCCGCCGGCCGTCCTTCCCTCTCTCTCTCTCTTCTCCGCCGCCAGAGAGCTTCGAGTGCACCCAAAGGATTGCTTGCGATCTCCTCCATTGTCCCTTCCACCTGGAAACCGCCCCGTGGCCTCCTCATGAAGTGTTTTAAAGGGATGAACTCGGGAGAGCGGTTTTTGTCTGTCTCTTCCTCTCACAATCACGCGAGGGTGAGGGAGGGAAGGAAGGAGAACGTCGCTAGCAAAAGGATGACGAGCATGTCTTCGAGATGGACACGTTCGTGCCTTACGCCTGCCTGCGCGCACCCAAGACGCCTCTCATTATGGCCGGCGGCGTGGGTATATTGACGGGAGGAGGAAGTGGGAGGAAGGAGGAGGAGGAGGGGGGGTGGGTATAATGTCCCGTACACACACTATTATAGTTACTATTCGTATTCGCCTCCCGTGTCGAGGAGTGCGGGCCGCGGCTTAGCAGCCGTGCTCCGGGATTTCGGCGACCGTTGGGTACGCGCCCGCCCCTTTGGGGAGGGGAAGATGGGAAGGGGTGGGGCGACGCACCTGGTTCTCCCTCCCCCCACCCCCCGCCATACCTGGGAGGAGGAGTGAAGGTTGGTGGAGGTGGTTCATGAGGGGAGGGCGAAAGGGACAATGCGCTCCCCTTCAAAGAGGAGTAGTTTCCCCCCCTTTCCCTTCTTGAGGCGGGGTGGGGATGGAAGGGTGTTGAGGGGCGGAAGGTGTGAAGAAGACCGTAGGCCCCCCTGAGGGGCGGCGGATTGGCTGCGACCTCCGCGGTGCCTGTGTGCATCTCGATTGGGAGAAGAATGAATGAAGGAGATCCCGGAGACTTCAACTCTCCTTCAGGCGGAGCGATGCTGTTCTAACCTCACAGTTCTAAACGTGCGATTCCGAATCGGGACTATTTTCTTTCACTATGAAGTAAGATCTGGTGCTTTCCCGGCGTATTTGATCCGTGAAGGATTCTCGGGTCTTCCACCGGGTCAAGGGTTCCATATTGGCCGACGTTTCGATACCCGACTCGTGCATCGTCTTCAGGGTTCAACCCTGAAGACGATGCACGGTCTTCCACCGGGTCAAGGGTTCCATATTGGCCGACGTTTCGATACCCGACTCGTGCATCGTCTTCAGGGTTCAACCCTGAAGACGATGCACGAGTCGGGCATCGAAACGTCGGCCAATATGGAACCCTTGACCCGGTGGAAGACCCGAGAATCCTTCACGGATTCTTTCACTATGTTTCATGTCATTTGGGGGCAGTATTTCTCCTGGCCAATCAACGGTCAGTTTCTTACAATCAATGTGTATCGTTGTGTAAATCCTCTCTCTTAGGATTGGCCGAAAGAAATTTCTCCTATTCGATATTTTCTTCGTAGTATATGCAACATGATACGAGTTAATTGGAGAGTTGCCAATTGAATATGTTATTATTATGTTCATGCATTTCCTAATTGAATGTAATGTTTCGATAATTTCAAGTCTCCTTTAGTACGAAATGGCCGAATAGCTTGATCAACTTATCGGTGACTGCTAATGCGGTTATAACATGGATACATCTATACAATACCCAGCAAGCCGCCACAAGGGCGTGTGGCGGGGAGTGTTAGGTCACCACCCGTAAACTAGGATGAAACCACATGCAAAACCAAATCATGTTACCTTTACACAAACATTATTTTGTTTATTCGCTTGATAAACCTTAAACACACTAAATAAAGTACTTACATGCAACAATATTTAATAACAGGGTACGTGCATTCAAATATTGCCGTAGAACTGTTAAAAAGATGGGTCTCTCAAATAAATAGCACGAGGAAAAAACGACTTTTTTAATCCATCCGTTCTACTATCCATCTCCCTGATTTTAAGTACGTAATCTAATCGACCATATTTTATCGACCCTGATTATAAGTACGTAATCTGATCGTCGGGACCTGTAATATGTCCTTAATATCCTCGGATAAATAACCTTCCTCAAATTTACGCCGTCAATTTAACTTGTATTTAAGCATGCGATCAACTAGTGGCTCCCATTCTAATTCATCCAATAGTGTCGTGACCCAGCTACTTTGTTCATTACAACGTTTTGAAAACCTAGCTGCTCTGCGTTTCACTCGATCTAGTTCCAAATTTGAGCCTACTTCGTGAGGATCCCATATACCCGCGGCATACTCAAATTGGGGCCTGAATAACGTGAAATAGAAAAGCTCCTTGACCCTCTTATTGCAATTCCCTAGTATTTTTTTAGATAGGCCAAAAATAGACCATAGTTTTATGATGAGGTATCTGTTTGTGAAATGTTAAGAGTATAATATTTAACTGCCCTTTCTGTTAATGGATTTTAAAACAGCTTTGCTGAAAACCAGTGACGCATTTGACCCACGCAATTTGACCAATTATGCATGTCGAAGAAATATACGAGACTAGTCGAAGTAACGGAAGAAGGATGGAATGCTGAGGTGAAAATACACATGGGGTAAACCTAGGCTTTTAAAATGTAAGTAGGGTTAAGGAAATGTGATATTCCACCAACATTTCTATGAATCTTCATCTAGAAGCTGCAGTATGGGTTATGAGCACCTCGATGGGCGATATAAGAAATGGAATTTTCCTGATAAGGGTAAAAAAGACACTTTAAACTTCCACAACTCCCTTTTGCTCTATTATATTTCATATATTATGTGTCAATTTATACGACAATTTCAAAATATTCGCTAATTTCGATTCACACGTATTTCGAAATTTGATAAAAATTGAATTATTGCTCGAATCGGATATAATAAGCAACCTCAACCATCAATGCTATTCTCAATATATATAATCAATTTTTACTCAATTATTTGATTACTTTATTATTTATATTAATCAATTGATAAAAAGTTTTTCATTTTACGATTCTTGAATATACGCACAAATTCTTGAATCCTCATTCTTGTACCCTTCATCAGGCGAGCATATTATCACAATCCTCATCTGTCAATTGGGAAAAGAATTAATGACGTAAAATATCCCAAAATCACCGAAAGAAATTCACTCCGACGGTATTCACCTGCAGTGGACATTTAGTATGAGATCCAGTGTATGGGATGGCAACTGCAGGTGGTAGCGCTTGCAAACATTCATAGCTTGTGGGGAAGACCTCCGCCCCTGGCTTGGGTGTGTGCCAACGATGATCTTTCGGCCCCTGGGACACCTTATCTCAAGTGGCCCATTGGTATCTAAGTAGCGTGCAGACCATCAAATACGCTTGGAGAGCAGTAATATTTTACTTTTGCACAGTTTCAATTTTCACCTTCATTCCCAACCAAAACTATTGTATGGCTGGAACGAAGAAGAAGACGTCCATAGAAAATCGAAGGACAATGTTCAAAATAAAATTCCAAAAGATGCCAAAATTTATAAGACACTACGATATGATTGTTGCCTCTGTGTAGTCATAATTTTAAAGGATATAGTAATGTCGTAGGACGCATTAGAGTACAGAAAAAGAATACAAAATTGGAATCTTAGGACGATATTTAGGACAGGAAAATTAGAAAATATAATACGGAAGATGAAGAGAGGAAAGATAAATATATAGTGGAGGGAGAGAGAGAGAGTCAGCGAGACGTGGGAATAGCATTGAGCAAAGGGTAGGAAGAAGCGTGGTACACAAAGAGCAGGTTAGTGATGGACCATTATTGGTAGAATAAAGGCTGAATCAACGAACCTGGCAATTGTTATGGTGTAAATGCCAACAAGTAATCACAAGGAGAAAGAAATAGGGTATGCAGTGAACTAGAGTAAATAATTTCAGGTATCCCCGGAGGGGATCCTTTGACGGTTATGGGGGATTGGAACGCTATGGTTACTGAAGTTAGAAATGACATGAGGTACGGGACTACGTTTTAGGAACAAGAAATGAGGGCAGAGAGAAAGTAATGGATGGGCACTTGATTTGAACACCACAATAGACGTAGTTATAATTTAATACTGCCCAGGAATTCAGAAGAATATCAGTTAGACTATTTTACGGTTAGGCACAGATTTCGGAACAGCGTAATTAATTCGAATGGTTTCCCGGGAGCGATGGGGATTCGGATCGCAATGCCGTCCTAATGAGGGGTAGAGTCAGATTCATGAGGATGAAACAGGGCAGCAATGCTCAGTCATCTGTTTCCATCCAAAACGTAACTTCAACCGAAGGCTAAGAACAGTAGTGATGCAGCCGTTACACTGAAACGTCGTTACAATAGCGATGGACTCAGTTGAACTTGGTTCGTTCAAAAGCCTAAATTATTTCGCATGCTTGAACAGATTGTGTTTCTTTTACATTTTCCATGATAAAATTAAGATTGAAATGCGATAATTTACTTAATTGGAGAAAAATGCTTTTATTTATAAGAATTAAAGCCTTTGATTTATTCAGAATATTAACATATTAGAAGCTCTTTAGCATATTTTAAAATGTTTTCATTTCATTTACGAATGAATTCATGTCCAATCGTTTCAGTTTCTCGTCTTAGCGAACGGAAGGAAGTGGTAGCAAGGATATCATGTTAGAGAGATGTTCGTATGATGTTCCTCCATTATCACGCTCCCCCCTCAATTGTCATTACATAGGAAAACGGCAAGCGTGTAAAAGGTATCATATCCGCGATTACAGTTTAAAGATGAAATGAGCACCTTTTCAAGGTGTTGAGGTATGGGAGTGATGAATATTACTCTTCCGTGATATCCGTGAGGCTTGTAAAGATTTTTAGTATGTCCTCACAATGGTTCTCGCAGGGTACGTAGGTGCGTTCGTTGCGAAACTCTTAAGGATCGGGAGAGACCCTAAAGTCCTTCCCCCCCAAAACCCATTAAAATGGTCCGAATTTAAAGTAAGCACATTACACTCGAGGGAATGGCTTTCGTAAGGGAATCAAAAACGAATCGTGTTTATGGGCCCATAAACTCTTTTATCCCGGCACAGCATTTTTATGCGTTCTGCCCTTTCAAAAGGTTCCGGCTGCGTGCTTGCATGTGGACCACGCATCAACGGCCCGGCAGGGTCGGGCCCCCCCATTCATGGCCGCCGCGGCGATGGACTGGCCCGCGATGATGCCGCATCGCACTCAATCGGTCGCCCCTGCTCCTTTCATGCGGTGCCGTGGGAGCGGGCGGGGACCTAATTGCGGACGGACCCAGGGAGTGGGGAGTGGTAAGAAGACTAGGAGGATTTGTGTGTGAGGGTGAGGGGTCATTATGACCGCTCACGACACCACCGCCGACCCCGTCAAAGGGGGACTCCCTCCCTCCCGGAATTAACGACCTCGTCAATCTTCTTCCCTCCCCCTTGCACGCCCCCTTGTCAACTCCCACCTCCTTCCTTCACCTCTCCCACTCGGGATGTGTTTCGCGGAAACGATATCCAAGTACATAGATATGTATGTAAACTACAAGTTTGCACCCACGCAAAAGCATTGCTTCAATTAGGTCTTCAAATACCGTTTTTTCACAATGTAACAATTTCAGAACGTATAAAAATCATTCGCCTTGACAGGGATTCGAACCAAGTTCCCTCGATGCCCGACCGAGTGCTTTATCTAGTTAAGCTATTTATTTATTTCGTTTTTTTTATTACCCTTCAAGCCATTGCTAGGGTGTGTGGCAATGGGTGAATACACGTCAGACTAATTTTGACCCGAATATGACCCTAACGCTGCCAGACAATGTCATTATGATCCCCTATCGTTCGTGGGAAAAAACGACATCTTAAATCTATCTGTTCTATATTTAATCTCTCTAATTTTATTGACATGATCTCGCCTACCGTAGTACGATGGAGGTAATGATACATTTTCAACATCACTGCTAAAGAGTCATCCTTCCAATGAATGCAAGAGATTTAATCTATAATATAACCTTCGCTCCGTTAGTTATTCCCAGACTAGCTGCAAGCTACCGAAGCGTCCTATTACACATCGAGGGAAAAGGTAAAACACCCCTGGTATTTTTAAAGTTGGCTTTAACCTCGTGGGTTTCGACGCATCGCGCATGACTACGAAGCCTGTGACATTGTATGTATGGTATTCCGTCATAATATCTTGTTTCTTTAAAGCCACCAAACATCTGGGAGGGTAAGAGAACACCTCGGTAACTTAACTGGCTGAAGCACCCAGCCGGACATCGAGGTATCCGGGTTCGAATCCGGATCCCTCGATTGCCGGCCGAGGTCTTTCGAGGCGTCCTCTTAAACATCGAGGGTATCCCGATCAAGGCGAATGATTTTTACACTCTGAAATTGTTGCTTTGTAATGCACATTTAGCGTGTAACTCCGTCAAAAGTTATGAGTACTTTCGCGGTATCTCCCGCAGTTTCTTGGAACTGTTTCTCCAGGTAATATTGCCTACCAGGTGGAAATCTACAACTGCCTACCCATACAGGGTCGGTCTTTGGAGAATTTGAGCTCCATGGTAGGGCAAAGTGGTAACGTAAAAGCAGGGATGTGCCCTGGTTGCCCTGCTAGCTGTTTACATTTTCACCATCCCTCCCTTCAATTTCATTGCGAAGGTTGATAAACGCAGACCGGCATTCTTCCTTATTCCGTTTCATTTGACTTGCCTCCCATGATTTGCTCCCTAACTTCATGTTATATCAAGGTCGTTGATTTATATCCCATCAAATTGGTCTGAGTTTAAGTAACGGTAATCGTTTGCTAATTCGACGTTAAATTGAAGACAACATTTTGTGAGATCGCTATTCTAATACCGGCTATGTTTCCCGTCATATAGTATATTGCGTCAGAAAATTGAGAAGATATTGTGTCTAATGCCGCATGTTCTGATTCCGCCATGACAGATATGTTTCACGAATTTTAATGTGAATTTCATTTACGGCGTGATATTCTCTAAGCTGAAGCGGCGCCTATCAATTCATAATTTGTTTTGGAATTTATTGCGGAATTATTGTTTCCGTTAAGATAAATGGTAAAACATTCTCGCCATTTGGGAAATTCAGGTATCTCGTAAAATAATGGTCAGGACTGTTCAACCTGGGAAAGGAAACCTTATTTTCACGATGAAACAAATACAAAACCATTTCTGGCTCATCAAATTACGAAAAACTTATGCAACAAAAAAGTCCTTAACCGTATTTGCCAAATTGGGACATTATTGTACCATGAAGAGATCATAAGCCCATTATATAGATGAATGTCTTGCAATTGGTAAAAAAGAGCAAAGGGAAAAATTGGATACTAGAGAGAGAGAGAAAGAAAGATCTTGAGAAAAATGCTAGGCTTAAACAGAGACAGTAAAATATGCAAGGGAAAGACACAGGAGGAGTGATGCACTTCCCTGGATGGAGAAAAACTCAGAGTTACATTTTATGGGCACTTGGTGAGAATGCAAGAAACGAAAATAAGCAGTAAGATTTGGAAGTACAAGATACTTGTACTTCTAAGATAAAATGACAAAGGAATATGGTTTGAGAAAGTGGGAAGGGACTTCCGCGAAATGATAGAACTTGGCTGTACACGGTAGAATACACGTGTAACATACTCATTTGTAAATGGGCATGTTCCCGGATAGCTGGGAAGCAATAATAAAGAACTGGGCAAGAGGAAGTGGACAGGAGAAAGGAAAAGGGAATGCAGCGAGAAATTAAAAGGAAGAGGGCAAAAAGAAAAACGCTTGAAACAATGGGCCCTTTATCTGTTAAATCGAAAAAGAAGAAATTTTTTTGTATCTAAATATACCATCATTATTCTTTATAACTTCTTTAACATTTTGATATTAGTCAATGCATAGAAGTTTAGTCAGAGAAATTCATTCTGGCAAAATATTGGCTTTATTTCCCAGATATTCATACTGAGAAATAGACATTCTCTTACTATGATGTTAAGTTATGGTAAATATTTTGGTGAGTTTGGTTTCAAGGTAAATATTTCAAAATAATCTACTAAAGCGTACTCTATGTAGTTGCGTGGGTTGCTCCATTGATCGTGAAACGCACGCAATGAAACATTGGTAATCAGGCAACCACGGGAAAAATGTTGGTTGCATTCCCTATCACATGACGCCGTCCTCCATTTTTGACTATAAGTGCCATTTTGCCTCTGAATATTTGAATTATTTCTTGTGGGACGGCATGTGTCAGCATTTCTACGAGTTCCTACCATAGCTTCGAGTATCACGCGTCAATAGCTCGACTGGAATATTTTCCCTCAGTTGTGTCACACACGAACGCTGCCATTCCCTATCCACCAAAATCCCTTTAACTTTACCGGAAGCTCTCCTGCGGGCACGGCACGCCTGTCTCGTCCCTCCCCACCTCCCCTCCGAGCCTGCATTTTCCGCTCAGTTTCCAAAGTTCCTGCGCTCTTAGGCGCACGCTATATTATCCTCGTTTGTGTCCCATCAATTTCTCTCCTTTTTCGGCCTTCGGCTTCCATTCTGCAGCCTCCTGTTCGCCCCGCGACGACACAAGAGGAGCCAATCGCGTGGAAGGGGGAGACAGCGGAAGGGGGAAGAGAGACGGACCGGGGGGGGGCTAGCTGACACAGAATGGCCCCCATTAGCAGGGCACCCACGGGGCCGAGGGCAGCGGGCAGGGTTGCGCAATAATGCGAGTGGTGGAAAGGGGGGGAGAGGGGAAGGCTTCCCCTCCCCCTTTCCCCCGTTTCTCACTCCAGTTTCCTCCAGGAGGCGGTATTTTTCGAGAATGAAGAAGGAGTCGGTCCCCTTGGTTTGGAGGACCTTCCGGGGTGACTCGAAGGAGAGTCGGTGAATGAAGAGGTGCGACGGGTGGAGGGGGGGGGGAGGCCGTTCTGTCGGGGTCCGCGGTTACCTGGAAACGTGCAGGCTGCCTGGGAGTTCGACTATGAGGGGGGGAAACTATTTGTCCGCTCGGGATGATTCGCCCCCGGTGGGTTTTTGAAGGGGCGCTCAGTCGTGAAATTGTCCTGGGTGCTCACGGGGAATGGACTCACGGCGGGGATGGTTGCCCTGCTCATATGCTCCTCCTCTCGTGGTGTGCGTGTATCTCGTGAGCGGGGGAAAAGACGAGCGTTTAGCGTGCAGACGTCGGTTGTAAAGAGACGGGCGCCTTTCACGTTATGACAAATGGATGGAGGCCTTTTCATCGTTTTTCCTTCCCTCCCTTTCTCTAGAACAGATTTGTCACTGATATATTTTTTAATGGCGCTCGTGAAAGTCGAAAAGTATTTTATGGAATTAGCATTAAGTCCTCGATCTGTGGAATACAAATGGATCGAGTTTTGAAGTCATTGTTGAGCATCGTGGGGGAAGGGAAAGGGAGGGTGGGTGGGAAGGGAAAGGGAGGGTGGGTGGGAAGGGAAAGGGAGGGTGGGTGGGAAGGGAAAGGATGATGATGTTCCTCGGAAGCAATAGACGCAAAGTGTTCTTGCTAATCAACCGACTTTATTGACGGAGCGGTAATTTTTAATCTGCCGATTGTGAGAAGAGCCTAGGGATGACATCGATCATTTGATTTAAATCCGCGTGCACCCTTGAATCTGTTTTGGGGAACATCATGTGCACGACCAACAACAATAAGAAGAGATGTTTTATTCTTTTGGAAGGGTTGGTACTTTGGCGTTCATCCGTTAAAAGCATTCATGACTTTTTTCCTGAATGGCTGGTATGCGACAGTAATGCGTTGATGAACTGCACGTGCGGCGCTCAAAAATTCCGTCAAATGCGATATTAGTAGTAGTTTTGGGGGAGATTAGACCAACAGCTAAAGACACTAGGGATAGACAGGATTAGCCTACTCTTAACGAAAGGCGCCCATGGGTTTATTACAGTTTAAACGTCCCATCTGACGGACGGTGTGCTCACTCGAAGTGCTTTCCACAAAGCACATCAAGTAGGGATCGGGGTACCATTGAAATGTAGTATCTACCACCTCCGGGATTTGAACCCGGTCCTTCTAGGTGGGAAGCCATCACTTTAGCTACCGCACCATCTCGATCCCCATCAAAAGCAATTCTTTATTAACTATTATAATATGCTATATATGTATATGATATCGGAAAGATCACTGAGAAATAAACAATTTTTTCCCGCGCCCTACACCTCTTGCAGGTGCAATATAAACTTTTATGTATATACTCTTATAAGGGCCAGTCGTTGTTTCCCTCCAATAATTCTCTCGGTACGTAAATAGATGGACATGTGGCCGTGGTTCACATATTTGCACGTTTTTATTCCACGGGGTACAGTGAAATCAAGAGATGTAACATTTCTTAAATAAAGTACTCGTCAACATTGTGGTAAGAGCTTAAATGCATAATTATTTAAAAGTGCGTGCATAAAGGTCCAGTGGGATTGTATGTTATCGCCATACAGTTAACAATCGAAGGTCCACACCGCATTTCCCAGGATTGCAATGAGACTCAATGGGTGTTTCGGATTTCGAACAAGTATGTCACGTACTTGAAATCGTCTTGGTTACTATTCAGTCCACCCTTTTCTTTCGAGTCATCCTTAAAAATCGAATTTTCATCCGGTTATAATTGTACGCTTGAGTGCTGCTTTGAGTGTGTTCAGTAATGGCTTAGGGGACTGCCGTGAGCTGCGTCAATGGATCCGCTTCAAAAAACCACAAATCAGTTTGCGTGAGGCAGTGTCAAGGCGGAGGTGTGGGGAGGGGACCAATGACGTCTTTCCCATCGTGCCTCAGAGCACTCAGCCCGCACCGCGCTCACGTGGTCGCCTATGAAAAAAAAGCTGCCTCAGTTCCAACCCTCGCTCCGTATGGACGCGCTCTCATGCTGCCCCTGGGCTGCTCCCGGCGAACCAGCCAGTCCCTTGCCCCCTTCCGCCGCCGCACAATGCGGCTCGCCTCCTGATTATCGCCCTGATCTGTGCCGCTTCGCCCCTTCTGATTCCCTTCGCCAGGGAATCGTGAAGCTGTTCGATGCTTGTAATCCCCCGGTCGTCATCAATCGTTTATTTATGGTCACCACGCCATCTCGAAAGGAAATGTTAACTCTTGTGTTGGCTTACATCATTCTATAATCACTTCCTTTTTCATACATATGCACACTTTGAAGATGTCGGTACCGCCGAGGGGGTCACCATTTCGTGGGAGTTTGGTCTTTAATCATATCAATATAAAATGAGATCGAATGTCTTGGAAGGAAATTTGCAAGCTACAAAAGCATCGTTCGGATCACATTTAGAACCGCTAATCAAGGCACGTGCACGCGTTTGTGGCTGTTATTATCAATTCCGAAAAAAAAACATTTTTGCATCTACTAAACTCTTCTTAAGGTAATAATTTAAATAAAAAGAAAGTGTTTGTGTGTTTCCTTAGGGTAACTGACTTTTGGGCAAAATGAGCTCTGCAAACATCTAATTAGTGTCGGCGACTTTCATATTCTAATAACTCAGGTGTTTAGAGTTCGAAGGATAGAAGTGACATATTGGCGATACTGAGTAAATTATCTCAAAGGGCTAATAAATTGGTTAATTCAACGGAAAAGAGCGCATCCCACAAAATATTCATTTGTTTAGGATATATGAATAAGACATGCCTTTAAAAGAATACCATTTGCATATGTGCCCAAATTATCTCCCCTTACTGCCTTCGTCCTCTCACACTGCGATTTTCTCGAAATATTGCAATTCGGAAAAGTATACTTGTATTATGTACAATGAGTGCACCATTGAAGGATGATTGGTGTGGGGTGTCAGATTATATCTACCAAGGTTAGGCGAAACTATGACATACGTGCACGCTAGAAACTTACTTTAAACGGTAGGCTTGCAAATAATAATCAATGCTAAATGGTCCTTATATCAATCCCGTTACGATTAATATCTTAAACAAAGCTAATATTACCCTATCACCCCATTTCTTGTTGGAATTTGTGGTGGACTTTAAGCCAGCCATCTTAAAATCCTAAAAGCAATACTGAATAATTATAAAAAATCTTTATATTTTAATTTGGTTCGGAGATCATTTCAGGGTAATCATAGATATCATCCTATTTTTTAAATATACATATTTGAATCTGAATATTCAATAAGCGATCAACTACGCCTCTCGGGACAATTCGCTTTGTAATCAGGCCTTGATTTGGACAGATGCGCAATGTTTATATTGTAAGTGGGTGGTCCCAAAAGTACCCGACCCAACAAATACAATACAAACCTTGTGGAAAAAATGTATTTATTTTTCAACATAATCTCCTTTCAGCTCTATACAATTTCCCCAGCGATGTTCAATAAGCTCTTTGTAATAAGATCTGTCTTGCTCCTCAAAATAGCCATTAACTGCCGACATCGCTTTTTCACGGATCGATTTGACCACTGAGGCATTTCTTCATCGACCGACGATCATTCAGTATCACTTTGTGGATTTTCTTCACTGTTTTTGGAGTCGTCACCTCATTTAGTGGAACGTGCTCGTCTTGACAACTCGTACGGCCTCGTTTAAACTCTGCTGCCCAATATTTTACTGTTGTAAACGAAGGCAAACGAAATAGCAGACTCACCCAGAGTAGAATCCAGTTCAGCTTTTATATTGGTTGGGCTGAGGCTTTTAAAATAAAAGTATTGCATCACATAACGATGACCAATTTTCTCAATTTTCACAAATTCACTGAAAACCTTCACTATTGATGTTTGCCAAACAATTACTAAACAACGTGGCGTCTTCAAACTTGAAGCGTATGGTTTATAAATGGCGTGCTTTCCAACACAGTGATATTTTTCAGACAACTTCCGCCATCTCTAAGTCAGGCCGGATACTTATGGGATCACCTTCGTAAAGGCAAGTGAATCTATATTAATAGGCATTGTATAATTTCATAGTTGTTTAACCCGATCGGAAAAGTGTAAACAGCTGTCAAAGTCATGAGAAAATACAAATGGCATCCTATAGATTACTTGACCACTGGAAATGTCAATAATTATAATACTATCACCGCCACATATATTTATTTAGTAATTATGATATATGTGCTTCATGCCATAAAGGGATTCTCAGAATTCTCACTTAAAATAATACCTTAATTTTTGACGCAGATTTTCCCCTGGATTATTTATTTTTACTTTTTTATATTTGGTGCCATTTATATCTGAATATGGTTATCATTTTAATGAGTATTGGTGTTCTGCTAACTTGTATTTATATTGTAAAAAACCTTCACGGCAAGAAATCGAGTACCAGGCATGTATGAAATCACTTGGAAATATTGAAGTCATGTGGAAAGAATATATTAATCGTACAAATAATAATGGCTATGAAGGATATCTCGTTTTAAATTGAAACACGCACCACGAAAATTTCAGAGCGACCTATGTGAATGGAATAAACTCTCCATATATGCGGCATTTGTCAGACTTCCTCGCTTCCAATTTTCGAAAATTCACTCTCGGGTTACAAGTACTAAATCTCTTCTGCTAGATGCGCTCTTACTACCTCCTTACTTCGGAGAAGAAAGATATTTTTTTAGGAAAGATGTGTCCTCAGCTCAGATCTTTCGAAAATGGATGCTAACAATACGGACAAATTTTTCTCCCTAATTTATTTTGGACACAAATGTGCCTTTCAAACTGGTCAATGTCCCATAAGAGCTTTGAGTTGGAACCCCGCGAGTGAGATTTAACTTTTAGCCCCGTCAAAGGGAACCAAGTTGGCGAAGCAGCATTATGCGAGAGGGGTGGGAGAGAGTGGATATTTGAACACCACCAGCCCTGGGGGCATTTTTGAGGAACAAACAAAGGGGAATCCGGTCGTATTAGGGTGGCCCCGGTTTCCAAAATCCGTCAGGACCAATCCGTTTGGGTCGATAGGTGAAATTTCGAAGTCGTCCGAGGATCTGCGCTTAAGACCTGGACGCGCTCCGCCATTCGAGGTAGGCGAGGCACGCGGACGGACGGCCCAAGACAGACGAGCGAGGGGCGGCGCAGGGCCGGCCGAGGGCGGGGAGGAGAGGATCTGGAGCCAGCGATCCCCTCGTTTCACCCTCCGTTCATCCTTTTGAAGCGAGGCACGTTCCATTTTGTCGCTTGTTGGTGGTAATCTGTCAGCTGCCCGGGACTCCATTCCATTGTCGTGGTCCGTGGCCGCTGGGGCCGGAGCCACCCACTGCCGCCTGCCGTTTTGTCTGGAGGAGAGAGCGATCCCCGGCCCACCGTTCTTCTCTCCTTTCGGCGGCCCGCTCTTCCACGCCGTTTCCGTAATTCTGGTGCGTAGGCGGCCCTACCACCCCCCAACACACACACACCCACATCCTTTTTTTCCCCTCAATCCGCGGTCGTAAGTGGGGGGGGAGGGGTGCGGGTGTTTCTCCGTTGCTGGGAACGATCAAATATGCCCGTTTTGTGTGGAGCCCTCGCTCGGGGACCATCAATGGGCCTCGCTCAATGGGCGATAACGCCTATGGGCACCTCGCCATCCATTCATGCAGCCGCGTCCCATTTGTCTCGTCCCCCCGCTCGGGCTTGACGCATCGATGATGAGATCCCGCTCCAGTGTCCAGATTCCTGTTAGGCCTCCGTTACCATACGACTGTATACTATTCCCAAAATGCAAAAATGTGATGATTGGACATCACTGGGAAGATGTGGACACAAAAAAGCAAGAAACGACGAGGCAGCTAAAACAGCCGTGGACTTCCAAGCGTGCTTTAAACAGTGGAAAAGCAGATGGATTAAGTGCATAACAACGAATGGAGAGTACTTTGAATGGGACAAAAATCGATGTGGACGAAATTTTGCAGAATAAAGTTTTTGGTGGCCTAAGTTCGCATATTTACTGGACAGTGTAGTACACTCGATATCTCGTCTCTAGAGCTGCAATCGGCTGGCGGGCCGCGAGTAGACTTACTTGGTGCGAAGGAGGTTCCGTGTTGATGGCACCTGCGAGGTATTCCTTCATAGTTTCTTGCCCTGATCTGGTCCCAGTAATTCATACTTATCCTTCCTCTATAGTTCCCCCCCCCTCTGTGCGCCGTTGGATGGTGATCTTTGGCAAACTCGTCGCCACCATTCGGGTCGAGTGAGGAGGGAACCGCCGGCCCCGCACACCCCTTCGCCCCGCAATCACATCCTCCTCTCTCTCGCAAGGTAAAATGGGGCCATCAGTTGTCGCCATTTGATTTCCACTGAAGACGTGAGTTTCACTCGAACATTTATCTTTATCCGTATTCCACGCCAACCGATAAGGAAAACTAGTTCTCATGGCCATAGTGGCGCAGTTCTAACCCTTAACCGGTAGATGGCTTGTGTTAATATGAATCAACACCTAGTGGCCCTGATTCTTAGGTACCTCCCTTGTAAACCTCAGTGATAGAACTGCGAGGAGGGCAGTCAGTTAGCACCGAGTTTTGTTGAAGCAATACCGCAGACAGAATTAGGTATTACGTTTTTAAATCCTGGCGCACGACACGGCAAGTTCGCTGCCAAAAGACTTCTATCAGGGAGGTCGGTGATTGATCTGGCGTTAGCGACGATTCCTCGAAGAGATACGTCAAATGCAGGCTATCGATCGCTAACATATTTGGTCCCTCGGAAGGATTTAGATCCATCTGATCAAAACTTAAATTGATTTCTTCCTTTGTCACGCTCATTGTGTACGTTTATTTGCTGTTTTATATAATGCGTATTATGTGCGGATGACACATGCATTTCGTTTATTGCTTGTTATGGTAATAGCATCTTTAGGGGAGGCGACCGACGGAAGAGGTCATTTGCGCAGTTGGTTTGGTTCCCCACCGTTTCGTCCCGTTTACTTCCCCACTTGTGTTGACCATACGACCATGAAAGGACGATCATTTTTTTTGTTAGTTTTAAATTGTATTTGCTCATGGATAGAATAAAGTTATCTACGAGATACATTACTTTTGATTAGCTGCTTTGTGTTCTGAAAGCGAAGAAACTGACACTTTTCCTGACTTGTACAATACTAGTAAAAAATATAACTACACAAGGCACTCAGAATTTACTTATTGCTCGTTACAAAAAAAATTGAGGAGATAGGAATGGTCAGAAACAACTCAATATAAAATGGCGATTATGTACCAAATTTCTTGGAATTTGAAGAGCATTTTTATGGCAATGTTTATCAATTCAATTGAGTGATATTCGTGGTTAAATCTTCGCTGTTTTTGGTTTTACGCGCCATCTATTTTTAACTAAAGAAGAGTAAAAATTTTACCTTAGCGGCGGCAGTTAGGGTTATGTGAAAGATGTGATCGCTTTTGTAAGGAATGCCAATTAAACTATCGCATTGCATAATCGAAAGCGGATAATGTTTACATCTAGTGGTTTCGAACTTTTGAACCGGTTCAGCAATACACCGATTGTGCATTAAAGGAATTCCCACTACAGGACATGCAATTGAATACCCTACTTATGAATCACGTATGAAGCACGTATTGGTTTGCAGTGGCATCCGTAGAGTGATTGTTTTTTTTTCTTTTTTGTGTATTTGTGTGTGTTATTAATGCGCCCTTATTTACAACATTTATGGATCCACCAATAACTCTCATCAAAATTTTTTTCGAAACATTGATGGAAGAGTACTCTGGCCATCCGATGATCTTCTCTTTCAGACATTTAAAAGAGGAGGGCTGTGACCTTGCATTTCCAGCCATCCTTGAATTTACGAAAGATAACCCGTTCCTAAGAAGACGTCGCATCTCCTAATTCTCCGATTCATTGGTAGGTGTGCCGTGTAAATGACACAAGCCACCAGTCACAAAGACTCTCGTCTTATGACTCATGACTATGTAGGTGATAATTTTCCTTCATTTCGCCGTTTAATCATGCCATGAGCAATTGACCCATCCACTAACAACTTATGAAGAGATAAATCATTTGATACATTGTCAATCAGGTATAATTTGGAAAGTATACAAAGGCAGGAATGTTATGTATACTCAGTAATGATGAAACTGAACAAAATATCTATGCTGGACAGTACGCATTCCGGTTGATTGAACCAGATCGACAAAATGTGAGTTGGCAAAGGTTATTTAAAGCCCTGGAAAAGTGCAGAGTGGACGGTAGTCTTTGAGTATTGTCTTCATTTGAATTTACTTAAACTTCATTGTCAATTCTGATCTCTTCTTTAGCGGTTAATAATCCGCTTCAGATTTCCGTTTAACATGCGTTTATGCCGAACTGTATCCATATCAAGTGAGCAGTGCCACGTGATACCGACGTGGAACTTAACGGAGACCCATTAGTGCTGATGGTTCCCTCAGTGAAGAGTGTTCGTTGCTCAGAGTGCAGGGGTCCAGATCCCCCAGCTTCCTCGTGGCTCGCTTGCCGCCAATGCAGCGAGCGGATCAGCAGAATGACATGAGTAGAGATCGCGGTTTACGCGGACTTTTCTCCGTAGCCCCGCTCAGGGTGTAGAGATGCGCACTGGCCGGCTTCGCACCGTGTCCGCCGGGGGAGAGAGTGGGGGGGACGGCCGACTTGTCCCTCGCGACGCTCTCCGCCTCCCGTCCCGAGCACCATCGCCACCGCCGCACTCTGCGGGTGACTTTTTAACTCCTCAAAGGGTCGCATTGTGACTCTCTCACACCTATTGGAATGGGGGACCCTGGGGGGTGAGGACTGCACACCTACTCAACAACCCCTCCCCTACTCTGCGGCCCCTTTCCGGGCGGCGGTGTCCCCTGGCGGGCACATTGCTGCCCCGTCTTGTGCGCGAGTGTGTGTGTGTGGGGGACTTTCAAACGGGGAACCGAGCAGGATGGGCATTGAGAGAGAGAATGGGGGTGGGGGAGAAGAGGGAAAGGGGGACGGGGGAGCGGGGAGGGGGGGTTTAGGGAAAAATGAAAAAAAGGAGGCTGAGAAGGGAGGGGAGAGGGGGTTGACGATGGGTGGGGAAGGGAGGGCTGTTAGAAAAACAGGAAGTGAAGGCAATTACACGGCAGATGCACCCTCTCCTCCCTCCCTCCCCCCTTCCTTCCCTCTACCCCCACCCCCTTCCCATTCTCGCAGAGAGGGGATCCATTCGCATGGATGAGCAGTGTGTATATGTATCAGTGAAGAGATTATCCGGGTGGATGAGGTCGAAGTGTGTGTGGCGACTACACTTCTAAAAAGCTGACTGGCAGTCCTCGGACGATCCCGGAGGGGTGGGGAGGGGGAGCAGGGGGTGAGTTTGACAGGGACGGGGGATGCGACCCCCGTACTGCATAATATATCTCAGGGCGGGTTTGAGTGTATACGCGGTGAAGGTAGTGACTTTTCCCACTTGAGGGCTACAATTGCAGTGCAGGGATTCCCAAGGCTTAATTGATGCTTACCCTAGACTATAAATTATATTTTAACAGCCCATATAGCAAAACTATTTCCCAGTCATCGTACTCTTTAGCCAGAATTTCGCTTCAACATAAATTATTGTACTTAGCTTCACAGTTCTTTCTTTGACTTAAGAATTTCAGGACTGGACAATGACATAGCGTTAATTAGAGAAATATACTCTCGGAAAGAGCGGCATGACAGAAAATCAGGTCTAATGCTTTAATTACACTTTGAAAGAATTATTTTTTAACTTGAGGGAACATTTGACAGGATTTTGTTCGAAATGAAATTCAATTCAAATGAAGTTTGGGAGCTCTTTGACGAAGATTCGACCACAATTAAATGAAATTCACAAGTAAGATGTTTATTTTCCGACAATGCAGTGGTTAACCGTAATATCCATGATCCTGAGAACACAGTGGCTTTATCAGATGACCTTAACGCTATAAAACGCTGGTGCGACACTTGGAAATTAGAATGAAGCTCTAAAAAGAGGGTAGTGATAAATTTTTGGCAAAGAGGAATTTTCTCCAGAACGCCTACTACATCGGGAACACCGAAATGGAATGTGTAGACTCCATTAAATACCTAGGCTTTACCCTCACTCACGACCTCTCCCGAGTGAAACACGTACGGATAATATGTGGACAAGCTAACAAAAAATTAAGATTTATTAGAAGAGTAGTGAGTAAATGTGGCGAAAAGGTTAAAGGGAAATGTTATCTTTCGCTGGTTAGTCCTCATTTAGAATATGCTGATAGTATGTAATTATGGGATCCTCACGAAGTTAGATTGATTGCCGAATTGGATCACGTGCAGCGTTGAGAGCTAGAATTGTAAAATACTGTCATGATTAACTGATTAGCGTATCAAAATTAGTGGAGGAGCTAGGCTGAGAATCACTGACGGAGCGAAGGTTAAATTACAGATTGAATCTCTTGCGTTAATTGGAAGAACGTCTCTATAGCAATGACGTTGAAAATGTATCACTACCCATATCGCACTTCGGTCGGAGAGATCATGTCAATAGAATTAGGAAGATTAAGTGCAGAACAGATAGATTTAAGATACCATTTTTTCCGTGAAAGACAAGGGATCAGAAAAACATTGTCCGACTGCCTTAGGACCATAACCGGGTAAAATTATTCTGGTGTGTATTCACCCCTTGCCATATACCCTAGTGGTGCCTTGTAGGGAACTGAAATAAATAAATTAAAAAAATAAATGAAAGAATGAGGCTATAGAAGATTGGCGCTCATGATGAGAAGGAGAAAACTAATGGACACAAAATTTGTGGCAATTAACTGACAGCAATGATAAAATGAACCTTAGAAGATAAGCAATGAAGAGGAGAGCCAAGCAAGCAAAATGAGAAGCAAGTCATGGAATGTGGGGGAGGAACTTTTGATGTAATCATAAAATTTGGCGGGTAACCTATTGCCACAAACCAATTCTAGGACCGATAGTTCACGTCGACGATGAAGATTCAGGATTTCCTCTCCAATAGCATCATCGGCTGTTCGCCTTCTTTAGAGCGTGTTAACATGTAGGGGATTTGCGAAGATGAGAGTTATGAGAATGATTTGATCGATGGTTTGGCGTGATTCGTAGTTTTCGCTTCGGTAAATATACTAATTGTGTAAAAATCACTCTTCGAAATCCGTATCTCCGAAATCCTCTTCAATTTTTAAATTGATTATAAAAAAGGCTCAAGTCACAGATCGGGTACAGCAAGAAAAAGAAGATATCTATCTAGTTGATACTTCGGGTACAGTAAGCAAAAGAAATTACATGTACTTTGAATAACTGATCGAAGTACTTTTCCGCTTGATAAATTTTTTTTTATTTTACGACTGAGATTCGATGTATTACATCCTGAAAAGTACTTCGATCAGTTATTCATTATGTTCAACTTCCACCACATCACGCCTGAAGCTACTTGTGCCTGCACTTGTTTGTGACCTGCAATAATTGCAATAGTAAACTGGTGATTTAGGAACTATAATTAGTGTCTTCACAAAGGTTCATACAGGATTTTTACAGGTTGTCATATCTATTTGATTTGCGTTGTTACATTAAACTTAATTATAATATACGAAAGGGATTTCCTTATCTTCCTGCGTCCTTCTTGACCATAGCAAATGCACTCGAGAATATCGCTGCCAACATTCACGGTAGAGTCTAAAGTTTAAGGGTGGTATTAATGCGTCAATGAATGTTCTGTTTAATCACTCGTGCTTGCATGCAGTAACTATTACGAGAAATACGAGTATTATGTTCTATTTTAAGGGTCAATTAGGAGAGTCTGAAATTGTTTTCCAAATGGGGAAAAGTAGACACTGAAATTATGTTGGCACGTGGCTGGGATTATGTGGGTTTACTTGCGCGTAATCATTTCAAATTAACAAATCAAGAGTACGAAAGTGGTTTCTTTATCTTCCTGCGTCCTTCTTGACCATAGTAAATGCACTCGAGAATATCGCTGGATGGAAGCACTCATTAAGCATTTGTTGTAGTTCATAAATGCATTTCCTGATGACACACGCAGAGCCGGAAGCTTCCGTTCCCCAATGAGGATGGCCTTACCCCGTGGGGACGGATGACTCTCTTACCGCCAAGGTCTCTTTTGAATTCCTTGCCTCCCAAATAGTGTCCGCTTTGTTGCGTAGGTGTCACTGCTGGGCTCTGTTCTTCGGATCTTCCGGAAACCCACAGCGATTTGCCGATTTCGAGAGGTCGCATTATAATATGCTGTGATTCAATGGCATTACAACAGTTACATGCATATCAAAGGTTTAAGTATTTAAATGAGGAATTATGATCTTGAACCTGTGTCTATTTTTGTTTCCATGTCACTTGCAAGGCTTGCTAATTCAAACTTATAAAGGTTGAAAACTCATAAGATTAAGTACTGACCTTTATACAATCCTAATTAGTCATGTCACGTGAAAGAGAGTGTACCCTTGGCACAATCAACCACCTCCTGTACATTTATGATCGCGTAGGCTGTATCTATTTACATTAGCCAGTGTAGGCATTTATCAAAAATCTATGGAACATCGTGTAATTTCATCGTAAATGTATAAAGGTGTATTTGCTAGCTATTGTCACCCTTGTTCACTTATATTGTGTGCGAATGCGTTTTACGCGTTTCCCTATCTACGGCCTCCGGGCAATATCCAGTACATTATTCTTCATTTTTAATAACTACTTGGCGACCAAAACTATGATATTTTAGTCTTTCATTTAAAAGGTAATAATTCTGTGTAATTCCTTCGTCAAAACCGAGACATTTTTATTTAACTATTGTTGAGGACTCACAGAAATTTGGCCAGAGAATCAGATTGAATCAATTTTAGTCATCATCCCGAAAAAGAGTAAAGCAGCAAGACTATGTCAAGGCTACATGACGACAATTTAAATTTCCCATGAAGGAAAGGGAGAATCATTAATTAGAAGGCCAGATAATAGGGCAAAAACCTAACTAACTAAGCGAAGATAAATTTGGGTTTAGAAAGGGAGAGGAACAATAGACACCATTTCAGGAATGAGAAAATAAGTAGAAAGGAACATAGAATATAATGATATTGTGTTTGTATGGTTAGTGGAATTGGAGAGAGCATTCGGAGGAGTAGAGCGAAAACGATTGATTAAAATGTCGCGGGATGTGGGGCAATTGACGTGATCAACACTACATTACGCCTCACATTCTCAAGTGGATTAGTGGATTCTCCAGTAGCCATTGTCAATAAATTGGTGAGCTGACATGAGGGTAGATTTATGTAAATGTAATCTCGTACTAAGTTCCATAAAACGTGTGGCACTCACTCGAATATAGAGTAATGAGGGCCGGCCCTATATTCCCTGCTCTGCCTGCGGTTTACCAGTTAGTCCCGAAAAACCACACAGCTAGGGTGGAGCTGAGAGGGCCCATAGTATCACCACGATTTGAACGCGGGTCCTCCGGTTAGTAACCAAGCGGTCTACCTACTGAAATACAAAGTTGTACAGAAGCACATGGGTAAATCATCCCGCTTCTTATTAATATCATGTCAAATATCGGAAGACGGCTACCATACCGCAAACGAGTTCTCTTCATAGTCACACCAACGGTGTCAATCGCTATTGGCTGGTTATCGACAGCTCCCTTTTGATAGACCTATCAAGCTATCGACTCTCGTTACTTTGAATAATTTATATCCCTTTCATAACCCGGTTTGATTTTGCTTATCCAAGTTTAACTGAAGATGAGCTCCAAGATAATTGACAAATAGAAAGGAGTTTTGGCATTTGTAAAATCTGAGCACTCCCACAATATCATCCCGAGTTTAAAAATAAGCAATGGCCATTTCCTTTAAAAACTTCTTAAAAGATAGATCATTGGTTAAATTGAGAATTAAGACTGCGTCTTAATTCCCAATTTAACTGCGACTAGTTGATTAAAAAAACTGCTTAACATGAATTACATATTGCATTGCAAAACACGCAAATATCTCTCGAATGAGTGGCACTATTGGCGGCTATAGCTCATTACGCTCGTCATCAAACGGCTCTCCCGCTGACACCCTCGTCGTAAGCCATCCCATCCCTTGCCGCCCTCGGAGAAAAATCCCTGCCTCCGAAAAACATCCCCATCGGATTGAAGAGGGTGACCCGGGGGTGAGTGGAAAGAATCGTTCCCGTGCAATCCAATCTGTCCTATCGGTTAGGACGCCGTCGTTCGATGGTGCGGGGTGGTGTCTTTTATACGCACAAACACACACACCTCAGGCTTTTAAACTCTCGTGAATGCGGTGGCCAATGCGGTGGGGGAGGGAGGGGTGGTCGGAGGAGGTTATGTAGGTGACGGCGCAGTGGTCCTCCTCTAGCACCTAATCAATCACGCGAGGAGTTACGGGAACATACCACCGGGCCGCGCGCTATTTTTCCTCATTCCATTAGCATGAAAATGGAGCGTGCGGGACGGCATCATTAACTGCTTGATCATAGTTACTGGCGAGGTCGCACGGACACCCTAAGTCTATGTCAGGGTGCGGAGCGGGAGAGGGTGGGATGGGGGGATGGATTTCGGTGGTGGGAATGGGGAGGGAAAGAGAGAGAGGGGTGGGGGAAGAAGTGGTAGGGGCATTATTGTCCAACAGCGGTGATTAATCACCCTTCCTATGATCCAAACCGCCGCCCCTCCCCCCCTCTTGTCGTGTGTGTGTGTGTGTATGTACACTAGGTTACCGATCCGAGCGGCGAGAGAGAGAGAGAGAGAGAGAGAGAGAGAGATCCTATCTTTTTGAATCGGAGCCATCGAGATCGGAACAACAAAAACCTCTCGCTCACACTCTCCGCGCATCGGGGAATACGAAATGCCCCCGGACGCCACCGACGCCGCCGCCGCCGGCCGGCCGGTCGCCCGACCTGCCTCCCATCGCCTGTTTCGGGACATCAAAAATAAATCACGCTCGCGCACACTGTCCCCGAAATCCCTCTCTCTCTCTCGCTGGCATTTGAATTGCATTGCCGGGATAAGTGTGCATTTAATTACCTAGATCCCTCGATCGACATAGCCTCCCTCTCGCTCCCACGCGTGTGTGCAGGGCAGGGAGACTACTCTTTTTGTGAGCACTTGCGAAATAAACTTGCCCCTCGTCCATTCCGATGTCGTTCCGCGGCTCTTCCTCCCGCCCCCTTCCCCCCCCACAAGCCCCGCCTATGGACTACCCACGCCCTCCCACCGAGAACCCACGGACTCCGTCCGGTTTGGCGGCTCCCGAGCAAGTGTGTCCCGATGCGGGAGCCCAATCATCGTCGCAGTCATCGCCGTCTTCTTCAGTCGGGTGAGGGCGCTGGAGTCAGCGTGGGAAGGGTTCCTTCATTGTCACCACGACGCCCATGGGTTGGTGCACAGCACAGCCAGCCAGCATCTTTCGTGCCGTGGAATTCTAGTTTCCATGTCAATTCTTTGGGTTTATCATCATGTACGTCAGCAGCACATAGAAGTGGGTGCATTTTCCGGGCAGAATAATTCAGGGAATCGCATAATAGGGCGCAGACCACTGGTACACACAGCCTTTGTCTTTCAACGGACCGCACAGTAGATGTTTTCCGATATTGCGCGCAACAATAGGGAAACTGTGTTACAGAAACTTCTTCGTGCACTTGAAATATATTTATTTTTTTAGTACCCTACGAGCCACCACTAGTATGTGTGGCAGGGGGTGATTACACACACCTTTATCCAAAACACCTACTTATGGGTTCGAACAAACTCCATTTTATTCTTTAATAACGCTAGCAGGAAAGCATATAAAAAAGGAACACAAAACGAAGAGAAACAAACATTTTAAATGAAATTTTCCAGTACAGTCAAGGTTTTACCTATTTTGACGAAAAATAGGATATGTAATGTGAAATATAAGCTGCCGTTTATTTATTAAAAAAATCAGCGTAATCGGTCGCGGGCCACCACTGATGTGAATAAATTCTTGGGGGGTAAAGTGTGTAACTTAAAAGTATAATTACTTCTGTAAATTCTCATTAGTGTTGTTGATGATGGATATTTTGCTTAGCGAGCCTTCTTGAATCTCTAGGATAGTTTTATTCTCAACATTATAACCATCCATTTGACGATTTTCAATCTGCAGAATTACTTCTCTAGCCAAGGAGCATTTAATATGGATATAACAATACGTCCAAGGACAATATAATATGTCGTAATCATGTATTTTCATTCGCATAATTTATGGTGTAAAAGTTTAATAGAATTGCAGGTATTTGTATTGTTGTGCAATGCGTATGTGCTTAAAGTTGCATTGTTCCAGTATTGCGCCATGCGGCGGTCATTGCAAGTTGTAACATATTGAGCTCGCCAACGGAAACGGTGAAGGTAACATTTGACGCTGCATTGAAATTTTGTTTCCGCTTGGACAAAATGGTCAGTCGAGACCTGTGTATTGATACAGAAGTCTTTTGGAGAGTCTATTCGTTTAATATAGCATAGCTATATTATACGATTTATAAGTTTGTAAGCGGGGAGACATGAATTTCTAAGGGATGTAGATCAGGAACTCCAGTCATTGCTCTTAAGGAGGTAAACATCAACAACACCGCTAAAATTGTACGAGAAGATATTCGAATAACATTTAGAGCACTCTCAGAAATATAGTATTGAACATTCCATTGATTGCCACCCACACGTCGTTACGCAAAAATTGCTCATTGGACGCGTTTGGGATTCCGAGACTGCTCGTACGCCAACAGCAGGACGTTCACGTGCTGGTTAGTTCACAGTTGATGTCCATATGAAAATAAGGAGTTCCTTTCGAAAGTTATCACTGTACTTGTAACTTGGATTAATCATTTCACTCATAAGATCAAACAGCAAAGCTCTATGTGGAAATTTCCGGCATCGTCAACACCAAAAAAGCCAAATTGTGGTTTCCGCAGGGAAAACCATGGCCAAAGTACATGTATATAGTACGTATGATTTCGCAATATTCAAGGAATTGTCAATCAGTACGTAGGTCTAGTCAGCACTCGCGACTGCATGTGTAGCATACTTAGAGGGATGTAATGGAAAGCCTCCAATACCATATCAATCTCATAAGGCCAGAAATCAAAGCAACAGGCTGGATGCTGATCTACGATAATGCCCGGCTGCAAATCGCAGGTGTTGGCTGGTATTAAGTATGTTCTTCCTCTTCCCTTTTGTCCATACATAGCCTAAATGACTTTTTCTCTTCTTCAATTGGAAAAGAACACCGCTGAGGAAAGATGTTTTCATCATAGACATGGCGAAGACGATTTTGGACCTGTCAAAACATGGATCTTGTTAGGGTAAAGAGACTCATGTAGGAATATGATGTACAATCTATCATTTTACGGTACAGGTGTAAACGAAAGAAAATTGGATTTCCAATCAAATTGTCATTGACTTCATATTACATAGGATGATGGTTAAACTCTCTATTACAAAAACGGTGGGAATTTTTCTTTCATCCATCCATTAATTAATAGAACCACATTACGAGCCAATAGAACCACATAACATGCTCAGACGGATTCGTTGACGTTTTTGGTGTGTTGACGATCACTTACTAGTTCTCGCACAAAGTGACAATTTAAATATTAAATCAATCCTTATTTCGAATAGAATAATAAACAGATTTATCAATATTTGCCCCATGAACGAATAGCAAAGTAAACCATGGTTAAAGTGATACCCGAAGGCCAGTATAACTATGAAAAGTAGGTTTCGGAGTCCCCATTTATATAATAATTCGTAATGAATTCAAAGAGATGCGGGAAAGATCATCACCATAGTTACTTCTGCGGAGTCATCTGTAATGTACACCGAACTGCAGGAACGCAGGGATCCGGGTTCGAAACTATAAGAACACTCTAGTTAATGGTGAGACACTCATAGAGCCATGCAATCAATATCCTTGCTTTCTTCAAAATGGGTTCGGTTATTGACTATTTTATGGCGTGCGAAGTGACCACTTACCATATACTTCCTTCCCATAGGCTAATTATGTAAATATTATGGATCTCAATGAATGAACAATTTTTTCTGCTAACTATTAAACTGTGTCAAGGCCAAAGAGCAGTTCAACAGGGCAGAAAGCACGCTAATGCTCAATTAGGAACATCGTAGCATCATCCAACTAAAAGAAAAATGTCCGAGTTATTATTTAATCCCAAGTATTACTGCAAGCAATTTAATTGAACGCAATTGAGGTTTTATATATGCTTGAAGAGTACGTGATATCTATAGGATATGTGTGTGGTCTTAATACCTCCGGATTTCTATTCTATGAATGTTCCTGGAGAAACGGCGGGGATTATTTTACAAATCATTTTCACTCTCTGGTGAGGTGGAAACAAAGAAATTTTGTACGCCGGATATCGCAATTATCGCCTGTTGAAAAATTTCATCAGGTCTCGCCTTGATAAATATTGCATTCCCAGGAAACTCATGGAAAATTATCTTATTCTGTTCTTGTTTCGAAGGGTTTCCTTTAGTCGTACTCGTTCGTACCCTTGCGGACCATGTGCTGCGCTTCCCCACTCGTGGTTCAACCGCAATTTCAAGGGCACAGAACGAACCGGGCGTCCGTTTACTTAATTCCATTTTAACAAGGCTTTAACATAACTACTAGAACTAACGTAGACGTTTTTGATGGGGAAAAGGGAATAATGATTACACGGAGAGGGCAAATGATGAAGTAATTGAACGAGTGGATGATTATCTTAAGTAACTTGGCAGAATGTTTGCGAAAGATGGGGGCGGATAGCTGACGAGATTAAATTGTGTGTGAATGCCGGCGGAAAGAGGCTTCGGGTAGTTTGTGGCGTAAATCAAGAGATGAAAGTTTGCTCAAGGCAATAAAGATGGCAGTGAGTAGAAGACGACCTCTTTCCTCCCCTCCCCTGTTATTGTATGGATGTGAAACTTTGAAATTTCTAGATAAGTATAAAAACCGAAGAGATGCGGTGGGGATGCGACTCTTGTGCAGTGTCTGTGGTCAAAATTGGCGGAGTTGGGACGAGGCGGAATGGGTGATCAATGGGAGAATGTGGATTGGTTGCACCAGTGATGGACAAGTGCGACATTGGGATAATAAAGATTGCAAATGAAATGCATGAATATGGTGGAGGTGGAGGAATTATGCAAGGGCAGGACAATATGGAGAAATTAAGTTGAATGGGGTAATTTTGTTGAAATAAATTGAAATCAGGCTCTATGAGATTGCCAAATGCAAGAAGGAAGGATTGGCGTACACAGTTCATTCTAGTTGTAACCCTACAACATTGATTAAAATACCTAGACATTTGTATAAAACTATTCAATTGTTCGGGACTTCGACATAAATGAGACGTTTATATGAAATGGACATTTATCGAAAGGCCAGACCAAGGGAGACTCTAATGCATGCTCTCTGGATTATTGCTTCGATCACGTCCTCGGTGCGTCAACCTCAAATAGCACGTGTAGCCCTCATTCAAAATATTAATTCAGGAAACCTTCAGTAAATGAGCTGAAATGCTGCAGATGTAGGAACTCAGCTGTTCCCATTACATCCCTGTGCCCCACCGAAGGACCCTCACCGGGGGTCCCCGGGACATGTCCCCACCCATAATGACGCCACTGGCTTGGTGCACGCATCGTGCGCCTTCCCCACCTCGCTTTCCTTGGCGCTCTGTTTTGCCCCCTTGGGACGTCGCCCCCCCCCACCCCCAATCTCCATTCACCCCTCCCGCGACCCCCTTGCATTCACTCTCACGCTACCACTGCCTACCGAGGAACAGTCCCCATTAGGGGCGGATCCCCAAACCCTCATTCAAGGGGTTTTTTGGGTTGGGCGGGGGGGTTGACCCGCTTTGGAGACCCCGCCCACCCCTAAAATGCTCCGGCGGGTGTCATCCCCCGACCAAATCCCCATTTAAACGATGCGTATCTCCCCCCACTCCCCTGTCGACCACACCCCCTTCATCCCTGTTGTTGCGCCATTGTCCTCTCGTATCCATCGGATTCACCTCCCGCAGCGAGGAACCAGGGGGGGGAGGGCGGCGGTGGTGGCTTTGCTCTTCTTCTTCCATGCACCGAACATAAGCCCTTCTGCCTCCGCACACTGCCTCCCACCGCCTCCAGTGCGTCAGCCACGACGCCCCCCCCCCCCGAATTCATCCGTCGCCCACCCCCCTCCCGACGCTCTCTTCCGGCGGGACCGCAAACTTCCTAAGCTCGCTCCCTCTCTCTCTCCGCCCCCCCCACCCTACATCGCCACCCGCGTCGCCGCGGCACCCACTGCTACCCGAGAGGACGGAATGGCATGATGCACCAAGCAACCGCTTCGGCGGTATGAGGCTCGGGGGCACGCCGCGACCCCCTCGGGGCGAGTGCGAGGGTTGGAGGGGCGGACCCATTTGATTGCACTTGACGTAAGGAGCCCAACAGCGCACCGGTGCACAAAGGGGGGTCAACTTGTCGTTCGTGGTGCGGGTATATCTGTTGCTTGACCTTCATTTGCTCAAGATGCTTGCTTGAATAGAGTGGTGAAGGATGCATCATTTTACTGTTACAGAATATGCTTACGCAGTATAAAAAAAAGCATCTTCGCGAGTTCTTGAAATCGCTCAAAATGGATGCCATTTCATAATCATCTGTGATTCCCGCACTCTCAATAATGATAATACTGAACATGCGCCCAAGAAGGAATCCTCCTTAGAAAGCTCTGACTGCCTAAATACTCACTTAAGAGCGTGTAAAATATAATTTTTGTCTTTGAGAAAAACTTAATTTTCAAAAAACATTTCGTTTTATATTAAGTCACAAATTCACGATGGTCAGGCGAAGTGCCAGTGGCAAGAGGGTGGATGAACGAGGCAAAATAGGGTGGTGGGGGTGGGTCCGGAGAAGAGGCTGGATAAATAATTCGGAAAATCGTGCCAGGGGAAGAACCGAGCAGTCAGCCTTGGTTCCACCTCGATATTCCGCGGGGTGAAATTCGCGTTCAATCGGAGCTGAAACCCCAACCTTGCATTTTTTTTCTCGCCATGGAGCGGACACGCTTCCCTCCCCTCTCTCCCCTTTCCCTCTCTCCACCTTCCCCCCACCCCCGCCTCCGTCGATATCAGTTTCACGCATCTCTCATTTGATGCGTGCGTCCGTCTGTTCTTATCCTCTTCTCATCATCTCGGCGAGAAAAATGGCCGCCGGCCCGTGAAAAAATCGGCTTTCGAGTCATGAATATGCGCCAATAAATGGAGGAGTGGAGGCAGTTGGTTTGGAAAATTTTCGTCTTAAATTGCGGGCGCTGGTTGTTTAATTCGTCGTAGATCGTACGTACATTTCCATCCAATGTATCGGCGGACTTTCACAGGAGTTCCGAATAAGTTTTCTACTCCGTTCCTGTATTCACCCTCGGCTATATTTTAGAGTTAAAATATTTTGTACCCTGATGCGCTCACTTCATAGTTTCATGCACCGTCGAATACCATTGGACTTCGAAAGCAAGGATACATTTTATACGTTTGTGCGGGTATAAAATAGTTTAGAATCAATATCGTGGGAGTAATTAACGATAAGGAATTCTCCAATTATAGTCGTATCACTCGCATATTTATGACTTCAGTTATTTCACGCTCAATGTTACTTTCTCGACACGATTTACTTGTATATAAGTTTGCCTTGTTTAGTTTTCTTTTCTTCGGCATTAATTTGATTATGCTATTATCTCTTTGATTTTATCCCGGGATTTCCTCTTCTAAAGAGGATCTCTACCTTCCAACAAGTTTCAATTCGATGTCCTCCGTCGCATTCGGTCCTGAGCATCTTCTTTCATCCATTTTCCTCTTAATTTTTGCTATTTCTTTTACCATATCATGTATTACAATCCTTCTTCTTCCCCTTCCTCTTTTTCCTTCAGTTTTTTCCCCTCGGTTACTCTTTAATCAATTCGAAACAATGGCTTAATGCATGTGCCAACCAAGGTGCCTCTCTCTTTATAATTTCTATCTGTTGTGTTCTCTCCGCTTCTATTCTCACCAGTACTTCCTCATTTGCTTTCAGTCTATGAAAGCACTTTACCTCAAGCATTCTTCTCCAAAACCTCATTTCAAACTTCTCAACTACTTTTCATCTTCCTTTTAAACAGTCAATATTTCGCTGCTGTAAGACACCGCACTCCAAATATAACCCTTATCAAATCTTTTTCTGTTAGAATGGAGTTCTGCTTACTGTCAAAAGTACCTTAATCTTTTCAAAAGCTTCCTTGCACTTAGGTATCCTCTGTCTTATTTTCCCAATGCAGATTTCACTCCAAGCTATCAAAGTTCCTATATACTGAAATTATTTCAATTCTTCGACAGTTTTTCTTTCTATGGATATTTCAACGACTGCTTCATTCCCATTCAATCGCAGCACTTTTGTTTTTCCTGCATTTACGTTCATTCCGAATTGTTTCCCACCATTATATATTACTCTTCTTCTGATTCTGCCAGTGGTGCTTGATCATCTGCATATTTCACTGTCTTTATTTTTTCTCTTCCCACTACAACACCTCTTGCTTTTCCTCAGGCCTTATTAGTAAGCTCTTCTGATTAATATTTAAGAGAGTTGGCAACATACAGCAACATTGTCTGGCATCCTTCCAATATACTATTTCATCTGTCCCATCATTTTTCACTCTTACCACAATTTTCTGCTTTGTGCACAGTACTCATATTATTTTTATGTCATTCCAATTTGCAGCAATCTTTTTCAATCTCCTCCTCACCACTCTGCAGTTGACTCTGTTAAATTCCTTTTTCTCATAAACAAAAAATACGTCGGTCTCGATTCGCATCTAGCCGTTATTCCCTCATAATCCTCAGACAACCAATTACATATCTTATCCTTCTACTCTTTTTAAATTCAAACTGGCTCTCGACCATATTCTCTTCGATTTTATTTTCTATTCTCGTAAGAAAGTCTTGTTACAGATTTTGTAAAATAGCAGATAAAATTAATTGATGTGTAATCTTTAGATTCTTTCGAGTTTCACTTCTTTGGTAAGATACCTATGGATTGTCTTGAGAAACTTTTAGGTCTAATTTCAGGTCATAGATTCTATTGACTAGACTGGTCAATCTAGATATCAAATTAGATCGTTATGCTTTCAAAGCCTCAGGTGCACTGCCAATGCTTTCTTTTCCCTGAGACCTTGAATCGCACTCTATGCCTCACGTCTTATTATCTTTCGTCCTAATCCTCTTCGTTACTATCCATCTTCCATCTCCAACTTATGAGTCGTATTGCTCTTCTATGTACGCCATCAATACCTTTTTTTTGTTCATTCGTGCTCCACGTCATATTTCCATCTTTATTTACATTCCCTGTTTCTTTTCCCTGGTTCTCTTATTTTCATATATTTAACCTTTACATACATTTATTATAATGTTTCTAACAAAGAAACTGCGGGAGATGGCGTAACAATAACTTTTAACAGAGTAATCCGCTAATATGCATTTTTATGCAATCATTTCAGAGTATAAAAATCATTCGCCTTGACCGGGATTCGAACCAGGATCCCTCAATGCCCATTGTGCTTTAGCCAGTTAAGCTATCGAGGCGTCCTCTTAAACTTTGAAATTGCATTGAAATACATATTAGCGGATGACTCAGTTACAAGTTACTGTTACGGCATCTCCCGTAGTTTCTTTGGAATTTGTCAAGGTATAAACAGCGTAAGTGTTTAAAGTTGGGTTTAATCTCGTGAACTGTGGCGCGTCGTGCACGACTAAGAATGCCTGTAGCGTTGGACGAGTACAATGTACTCGTATGTCCGGTATGTCGTCACACCATCTTGTTCCTTTAAAAGCCCCAAAAGTAAAAAGTCTAATAGAACGCTAAACGAACGATAGCTAAACTGGCTGCAGCACTCGACCGCACAATGAGAGATCCGGCTTCGAATCCGGGTTAAGGCGAATGACTTTTACACTCTGAAATTAATGCATTATAATTTTTCTTGTCTTTCCAGTTGTTCTATTTCCTCACAATGTTTTATAATCCAGCTTTCTCTCTCACTAACCTCATCAGTCAACCTTAATTCATTGTTAAATTTTCTGTACTCTTTTTTCCATCTTCGGAAGGGTCCTTTTTACATTTTATACGTTCCTCAAATGTATCTAACATACCCTCTGTAGTCCCTTTTTTCTGATTCCTTTTCTTTCTCAACTTTTCAACTTCTTCCCCTAAAGCCTTCAGTATTGTGTTTCGGATGGCATTCCATTTCTCTGCTATATCTATAGTCGACCTTAATTTGTCAAGTTTATTTTCGGCATTTTCATTTGAGGCACTATTTCCTAGAACTTTCAGTCTTCAGATTTTCAACATTCCATTTTCTTCTCATCTGCTGTCATTTCCCAGCATACTTCAGCCCTCTTCGTAAATCGGCCTCATGTAGGTTCTGGTCTGTGTCAGCGTCCTCTCCTGGGAATGTTTTAGCCATCTTGACCCTGTTTTTGAGCTCTCTACTTAAATGGCCTTCGAGGTGATTGCTATAACGTGTATTAGGTATCCAAGATTCAAGCGTTCCCAGATGTCTAAAATTTTTCCCCTCCATTTTTCTTTTCAACCATATTTCCGGCCGGCTCTCTTCTCTTCCCAACTTTGCTATTACAATCTTCCATCACTATAGTTCACAATTTTTCTTTTCCATTTTCTTCTGAAAATGTCTAAATGTGCCTTGACATCTGATTACCTTATTTTCAACCACTGCTGACGCAGGCATATAGGACTGAATAATCAAGGTGTCCACTGGATCAACCAGTTGTTTGATTGCTAAAACTCTCATTTTTATTGGAATAGCCTTCGCCAGTTTTTCGTCCAGATGCTTTTCGTACACAAATCATACGCCATTTTCTTTACTTTCTCCATACTTCTATAAATTAGCTAAAATTTTCCACATTCCAATCTTCTTTCTCCTTCACATCATACCTCACTTTATCCTAAAACACTGATGTTGTCTACGTATTACCATTTCTCTCTTCACATTCTCAGGTTTACCTTTCTTATTCATTATTTTCACGTCCCATGTCTCACTCAAAAAGTTTCCTTCCCTTCTTCCTTCCTTTGTCCTTCACGCTGTTAGTTGTAGTAGTATTTAGAGGAGGTGACCTACAGCTGAGGTCATTTGTACCGCTAGGGATGGATGGGAAAGGAGGAAGGGTGGAGAGAATCCCTACTATTACACGTAGCATACTATTAACAAAGGGTCCGCAGTTTAACGTCCCATCCGACGGACGGCGTACTCACTCAAAGTACTCTCCATAAAGCACCAAAAGTAGGGCTCGGGATACCACGGAAAAATATCTGTTGTCTTCAGGATTCGAACTCGGACTCCCTCGGTGGGAAGCCAGAACTTAAGCCACCGCACCATCCCGATCCCCCATTATGCTGTTCTCCAGGGGAAGTATCCACCCAGATTTCCGAATGTGGGCGTATTTCAACTCAGGAATATTTATTTCCAGGGACAGCCTTACTTAATGGCACATTCCAGGGGAACTGGCGGTACTGCGTGGGTCGTGAATGCCGTGATTTCCCCTTGTCCTCCGAATCACGTGCCATTGGTCTTCTATGTAAGACTCATCTACCTCTATGAGCGATTTCCCACAACATGGGCAACAGGGTGCCCTATCTTCTATCCGTTCTACCCGAAGAGGCCGTTGGAACTAATAGAAGGTCCCTGCGTCGTTGGCCGCTTGTTTAACAAACGTCCTATTTATCACGTGCAGATGAGCGTCAGAGATTCCTCTTCGTCATCGAAATAAGACCAAAATGGTATTTCTTAGTATCTACAGTACTTGCAGAGAGGATTCCAGACTGTGCCCATAAGTTATTCCACACTTAGGAGTATATTTATTTTTAGTTTTCTAATTTTTGATTTTTAAGTTTAACATTCCGCGACGATTCTCAACGATGGAAATGAATAGTTGTGGCTTATCATTCCTCGTTTCTTACGAACGAATTTCCATTGGTTTCCATTGAGGAGTGCGGAGTATTATCGCTGAGCGTATCAACTTGTATGCAATGAAAGAACTAATATGCTAAGTAAATGAGATAAAAAACTGCTTCTATCTCACTAATCAAAATCCAACGTTGGCAAGGATGTATGGGAAGTTGTTGGGATTATGGATAAAAAAAAAGAAAATATTCCTTTTTAGTGAGATATGGATAAAGCTATTTTTTTCGCAAGCCGAATGAAATCAGCGACAAAATCTGATACGCAAAAAGCCAATTTCGCACACACGGACGCAAGGCGTGCGTTTCGAAATGGAGCAGCACCGTCCGAGTTTGTATTTCACACGAAATCTTTATTGAAGTGTCCCCTTTGGTCCGGCGGCGGTAGAGGCGACGGACCCGGGGGGGGGGGGTAGGACGGGGGAGGGGAACACACGCGTACGCAAATTGCAGCGTCGTTGCAAGGCACTAAAAAAAGAGCTTGTAATCGCCCTGTCTTATCCGACCCTTCGCTTAAACCCTTTGCGAGGTCCCCTCTCCCCCCTTCGGGTCCTCGAGAGGGAGTGACCCGGGGGGGGGGGGAGGAGGAGGGAAATTGAAATGACACAGTGTGAGAAAATATAGGTCGCCGCCTCATAGGAGATTAGAATAATATGCAGGAAAGGAGGGGGGGCGGCGGAATAATGCCGCGGGCCTCAAAATGACACGCGCATTGCGGCGTAAAATTTGGATATCGGAGGGTCGGATGGGCATTGGCTGATCGCACAATGCGAAAGGCAGCCGACTTGATGGATGGGTGCGTTAAAAGCCCTCCATTTTACAGCTAGTTTCCCAGGGGTGGGTGGGAATCTATAATTAGACCGAATTCATTGATGTGACGGATATGACATGCGTATTATGGGTCGGACGTAGTTGAATGCCTAACCAGAGTGCGAGGCTTTGAGAGCGTAACACAATCCCTATGGGAGGAATATTGTTTAGAAATTATCATTTTTACCGAAGTGAAAGGCGGAGGTTATGAGTGGAAAGCCCCAGCAAGGGAAACCTATGTATACTTTTCAAGAATAAATATTGACTTAAATAAAACAGTTTCTGGCGTCACTTGGTGGAAAATCTTCATATTAAAATTGAAAATAAACAACTTGGCTTTTCCACATAGAAATTATTTTATTTTTACCTCCTAGGTTTCATGGAAATGGTATAACATCGTGAACCGGACGATGTTATACCATAACAAAACTACTTAGGTCTTAAATATAAAAAGAATTCCACGTGGAAAAGCCAAGTTGTTTATTTTCAATTTCAATTATATATTGACTTAGTTGTGCGAGTATTTATATGTACTGTGCCATTTGCTAAAGAACGTTACAAAGCGATATGACCTGAAGACGTACCCAAAAAAATAAACATTATGGTATGTAACAGAAGAAGTAAAGTAATATTTAATTTGGGGTTAGAATAGATTTATTATTTGTGCAGCACATCCGCAACTATAGAGGGCGAAGGAAGAAATTGCATAATAAATAGAATAGTCCCGACAAAGGGCAAGTTCTATCAGGAAAAAAGTGAACAAAAAACCAGAAACACCTCTCTATATTTAAGGAAGCATTTCATTTACGCATAAAAAAATCTGGTAGCCATGGTGACATGCACATCTTTGTTTCATGGCAGTCTTTATTTCATATCATGCACTCATGTTCCCAATGACTTACCGTAATATTTCCTTACCCTTGCTATATCTTACTCTTACCATATTCTTTTCATATATAATAGCTTTAACAACAATCGGTAAGTGCCTGTTCATTCCGTACCAACTTCTCATTCTCAACTCCTTAACAGTAACAGTATTTTTTACTTCTTCATTTCGTCAGACTTCGCCCGCCGAGGTACGCCTTATCCGCATGCGCTTCAAACGATTCCTAAAATCGTTCCTTTCAAACTTACCTTTACAAAAGGGAATACTCGATCCAGCA
Organism: Hetaerina americana; assembly: GCF_022747635.1. Classification (NCBI taxonomy): domain Eukaryota; kingdom Metazoa; phylum Arthropoda; class Insecta; order Odonata; family Calopterygidae; genus Hetaerina; species Hetaerina americana. The sequence continues at coordinate 89,462,808 of NW_027287095.1, forward strand.
TTTATACGATTCATATTTTTCTCTTGACATTTCCGTCTTTCAGATTTTCGTTTTTTGTTCAAAATCTCTTTTGCGCTTAGTGTCTCTTGCAACTTACCTTTTCACCAGATCCACTTCTAAGTTACCAAATATTGTTCTGTTCCACATTCATCATCTCTGATTGCCATCGTGTCTTTCCGTAACTCTCTCTATCTCTCATCATATCCAAACAAAATCAATTTTCATACCCTTAAAAATTAATTTTTTACCATGCGTTTCAATGAAACGGTTTATTCTTGAACTAGGGCAAGAAATCCTTTTAAGGTAAAAACAATTTTTCTTAGTATTCTCTCTCTAGAAGTGCTCATCATTATATTTAATCGAAGGTATATTTGGTTGCTTCATTATTTAAATAAAAACCACATTTGATTAATGAATTATGTAAATTACAGTAAGAAAGTAAACACAAGGGTGGAGCATGGAATACCTGAGGCGAAATACAATGGAATGGGAGATGTAAGGAAGTCTAAATGCTGTTTGACTAATCTGTCTGTGCTGCTAGTACATCGGATCCTCATGAAGTTGGATTGATTGCCTAATTAGATCGCTTGCACTGCAGAGGAGTTTAATTTGTAAAACACTGTTATGTCAAACTGAGTAGCGTATGAAAATCTAGAGGATCTAGTATGGGAATCACTCACGGAGCGGAGGTTAAATTAGAGATTAAATCCCTTGCATAAATTGGAAGGATGTCTCTTTCACAATGGCGTTGAACATTTAATAACGGGTTCATAGTTCGACGGTATGAGAGATCGTCAAAATATGATTAGAGAGATTAAGTGTGTAGAACTGACAGATTTAAGATGTCATTTTTAGAACTGCAAGGGATTGGAATGACTATAAAAGATCGGGCTGGGGAAGAAATATGTTTTATTTTAAGTATGTAGTCTGGTACGTTGTCCTTAAGTCACCGTTATCTTTTTTATTGTTCTTCTTTTTGCTAGCAGCTCATGTAGTATGCGTGGAGAATTACCAGGGGCAGTCAAATGAAAACCGAACACCCGCCATAACACAGTCCGTAAAAAGCTAGAAGCTAGCTTTTTACGTATCGATACCATCGCTGTGGCAGGAGAACTGCATAGTGACAACAAAACGGACGCGCGCAGTTGTTGGGTTACTATGTCTTAGTTAGTGCGCGGACTGGTTGTTGTAGCGGGTGTTCGGTTTTCATTTGACTTTCCATCATATTTTACTCTTAGATGCTGTAGCGCTTATATCTGTAGTTATCGTTATCTTATCCTAAAAATCAAATGAACCTTAATATTTAACTTGTACACGCAATGCCACCGTTGATGCTATCAGTGTTCCTCTCGCAATAAGGTTTAGATCAGTGTTTCCCAAACTTTTTCGATCCGCCGCCCCCTTCGATCCATAAACCTATACTCAACGCCCCCCAATCGGTAGCCTTAAAATAATAATCAAAATCATATCATCAATCAACGAAATAACCAAATGAGGAACATTGAAATAATTAAATTAAAAACAATGACTAATCAAATGTTTATTAAAAATCCAATAGATGTATAGTTTTCAGATCACATTAATGCAAAACACTCAATACACAATATAAGGAATATATTTTTAACATAAAAATAAATTGACAAAACAAATAATATCAAGAAAGCTTTTTTTAGGAGTTTACATGTCATTTTTTTTACTTAAATAATAACAATTATACAACGCGGTAATTTTAAATTAATGAAAATAGAATAACCAATCATATTTCGTAAAAATTAGTTAAACAATTGAGTGACTATTGATCATAGTTTTGATTCTATTGCCTAATTTAATAACATATTTCCATCAAATGACATTTTAATGAGATGGATGGGATTGATGACCTCGTACCAGCTTTCCAACGTCGGGTTTAATGTCTCTTAGCAGGAGTCTTAAATCACCAAGTTCACAAACCTGAAGTATGTTTCTCTGCTTAAAAAAATATTCTGAATGGCTGTACTAAAACCACGTTCCACCAAATATGAAGTCGGAAATGCGAGGAGGAGTTTTTTTTAGCCGCCATCCATAATGCAGGATAACGATCGGAAACCTCCTTCTGTAACCAAAACTCTTGATAATTCATCTTAAACTTCGGTTTCAATTCAAAGTCATTTTGTAGTCCAATTAATTTTTCCTTTAATACTCCAACTTCCTCAATATCTGCAAACGGATTAATCACCCAGTCTGGAATTTCCAGCAGAAGAAGATCCTCAAATCCTCAAGATCCTCGCTGCGTCATATTTTTATGCAAGGTGACTAAATAGTCGCAAAAGGCTCTCAAATCATCATCATCTATACCAGCTTCCTCTACTAGCTTCAGCAGGGAAGGCTATTGATAAAGCTCGCGGCGACCCAAGTTGCTCTTAAATAAAAGCGACTTGGAAATAAGCACAGTCACCACAGATTTCGTCTTTATAAGGTTAGTATCATTTCCCTGCAATTGCAAATTCTTTTCATTTAACTTTGAAAATAGTTCAGATAATCATATTTTCACGATCTCTCATACCGTCGAACTATGAGCCCGTTATTAAATGTTCAACGCCATTGTGAAAGAGATATCCTTCCAATTTATGAAAGAGCTTCAATCTGTAATTTAACCTTCGCTCCATTGAGTGATTCCCAGCCTAGCTGCTCTAATATTTTGGATACGCTGCTAAGTTTATCATAAAAGTGCTTTAAAAATCTAGCTCCTTCATCCTGCACGCAATATAATTTGGCAGTCAATCCAACTTCATGAGGATCCCATATACTTTGCGCCCATCTGTCTGTAGCGGAGTCTATCTCCCTTATCCTATCTCTATGATCTGATCTATCTAAGTAGTGTGGGGCCATAATAATTCGGGGATCGAGATGGTGCGGTGGATATCGTACTGGATTCCCACCCAGAGGGCCTTGGTTCAAATCCCGGCGGTGTTGAATTTTTTTCAATGGTATTTCGATCCCTACTTGAGGTGCTTTGCGGAGGGCACTTGCGGAGGGCAGTGAGTACGCCGTCCGTCGGATGGGATACCAGCTGCGGACCCCTTGGCGCCTTTCGTAAAGAGTAGGTTATTGCTGACGCCGGATTTCTCTCCACCCTTCATCCTTTCCTGTCAATCCCTAATGGCGCAAATGACCTCAGATGTCCGTCACCTCCGCTAAATACTACCATTATGATTCCTTTAGTGTCATTGTTAAACTCTTTTGTTCTGAACCTTTCCAAAAGTCTCGCTTGTTCTCATCGCATATCAAGTGTATCCCAGGCTTACCGCTTCTATCACACGTTAGTTGAAAAATGCTGTTTAGTTTGTGTATAGTTATAGTTTTACTTTCGTCAGAAGTCGTCATTCGATCTCCTACTTCATCATTTCAACGTATCGTGCCCTTCGTGATCAAAATGCTTCTTATTTCCTATTCTACCACTCTTGCGACTTCTTGTGACTTCAACGATCGCTGTTGACAGCTCATTTTGACACACCCTTACTCTACCCTGTTCTTTCCAAATTTTTTTCACCCTTCTTGTGCTGACCTTAGTGTATCTTTCTTTTAGATCTCCGACTCCCTAATTCGTGATTCGTTAATGATGTGATTCAGAAACTTTGTTTCATATGCCGCGAGCTGAGTTCACTCTGTTTCAGTATCCAGGGAGTATTCCAACCATTATTACGCTGTTTTCTTCAACCAATGGCAGAGAGGGAGCTCTTTTCCCGGAGTGATTATAGTCATTTGATCTCCGGGACCTCGTCTGCGTGGGTAGAAACTCCGTGCTGGAATGGTTGACTACGTACTGGAGGAGAGACGCTTTATCAGGCGCACTAAAACTCATCGACGCCTATTTGTTCAATTTCATGTAGTTGATGAAGCTCCATGGGCTTTTCACTTGATCGTGGTGGAGAGATATGCTTTCCACTGTGACTGAGTGAGATATACTGGAGGATGCTAAAGCTCATTACAGGACCACCCAAGCCATCAACGGGTAGGGGACAGATAAAGAGGGTACCCTGGTGTCTGTGTTGAGGATTGGACGTAGGACTGACATTTCCACTCCGCAACAGGGACGCAGTTGCGACTTCTAATAGCGGAAAAGCCGGAATGGAAAACTTACGTCGACCTGGGGAATGGGACAGGGAACTCGAGAGGGAATTAAGGAGAGGGCAGTGACAAAGAACTTAATGGAAGGGAGGCTGAGACCCACGCTGGGTTTTAGCTCCACGACGGTGAGGATGATAATGAAATATTTCCTAAGGAAATGCTCATTTTATGCGTAGAAACGCTGAAGATCTCCTCAAAAGTCACTCCGAGAGTGAATCCTTTTGTTTGACGCTGTCTGGTAAAGCTCACACGAAATATTGTTCGCTTGGAGTGAAGGAGTAATTGAGCCTCACATTACATCCGACGTGCATTTGTATGTGGCGCATTGACTCGGTCACTTTGAGGAAATTACAAGCTATTGTACTTGTATTCTATTGTATAATGAAGCCATTTATCGAATTTCGCGTTACAGTTTCTTGGAAAATGTTGCAGTTAAGCAAAAATTTGGAACCAATTGTAAATTGCGGTTTCCGTTGACAAGGGACGCGAAATTTTGACCAATTTTCATTAAAAACTGAGGCAAGGAATAACTAGATACTTGTGATACATATACAGAAATATGATAATCTATGCTTATTTCATGTTCGGTAAAAAATCGTACCTCCGGTAGAGTAATACGTGAAATAGCGCTACAAAGCTGGGACTACCGTACCTGCGCAATGTTATTCTTTTATGAATTAGTTAAAATTAAGTAAGAACGTCAAGGATGTACGCACAGTAAAAACAAGGTCATGGCCATGTACTTTTTAATGGCACGCCGTTAACGAAAAAACAAAATTTTTGACAAGTTTTGAAAACGGAACGTATTGAAAGTTTCGAGTTTAAGAAATCATCGTTAATATGCATTAAATGACTAAATAGAGTATGATAAAATATTTTCGTCAATTCAAGTCGATTTTCCTGTGATTTTTACGCTACTACGCGCAGTAAAACATGGGATAATTCTGCCTCGTCAGTCAGGAATGAGACGTGCACGACTCGTTGTTACCCTACAACACCACTTTTGCAATTCCAAGTAAAAGAAATTGCATTTGGGAAGAGGCTAAGGTTCTTTATTTCACGGAAATGCTTTATTAAAATTTAATCGGATCAATGGTAAGCATTATGGAAACAAAGTATAATTTATGTACTTACAAAGATACGTAAGAGTGTACCATTCGCACGGCAAAGGTTTCAGTCAGTTATTAGTGTTTCACGCACGCAGTTGACTATAAGTTCATCGCATTCACGTAATTCAACAAAACGTTTGTTTGCCATGGAAATAATTTCGATACATAAACAAAAGAGAGACCTAAGCAATATTTTGTGTACCTTTTTGAAAGTTGAATGTAAAGTAATAGAATCGGAGTAAAATATGATGGTGGCTTTAGAAATCACCGGTAGGAATACGAAAAATTTAATGTACTTGTTAAATTATTCGCAAATTTTTGAAATTATCGATCAAATATTGTAAAAATAAAATCACTTTATCTTAGTACTAAGAAACTACTTACTAAGAAACTACTACTTACTAAGAAACTAAGGACACTTAGCATCGAATGAAGAACTTAGTAAGGAAATTGGTTGGGGCGGGGTGTTACCGCCCGCCCCTACCTCGGTTGGGGCGGGTGATTACTTTCAAAATTTTGTGTAAAAAGATATTCCTTAAGGCTCTCTTAAGTGATATCGCAAAAAGAAATACGTTAAGTGATGTTTATTTGATTTTGATATTTTTGAAATAGGAAAAACAAAACAGCAATTCCGCTTAGTTTCTTCGAGAATCAACTACAATATTTTACTTTATGCATTGACATGATTTTAATTTAAATTATGCAGTTGTTATATGAAACCCTTCGGTGTTTATTTCATCCCAAAATTTTCAAGAAAGGGTTTCGTAATTGTTTCCGATTCCTTCATGAATGGAGAGAACGAGGGCATATTTCTGTTCCATCCGCGCGTAATGTGTGGACCGGCTATGAGTCTCATGTGTAAAACGAAATACAGCGCAGATGCCGCGATATTCGTTCGCTCCGCAAATCACCCGATCCCCTCCCCTCCCCCGCTCCGTCGTCTCCCCACCTCCACACCCCTTCTCCCTCCCTCCCTAAATCGCGGACATCCAAGTCAACAATCGGATTCCAACGGCACACCAGAAAGTACCAGTTTAGGATCCATAATCGAAAAATGGCCGCCCACATTTCTCCGCAACCCCCTACTCTCTCTCTCTCTCTCTTTCATCCCCCCTCCCCCTTCACCCCACAGTTCCATTTGTCAGCGCGTAAGCAGGATCCACCGAGGATTTCGAAAAATCACATTTTAAGTTCGATCACGACTAAAAATAACGTTGTTCCACTCGATTTATGACATCATTTCCGGGGGATTATGAAGAGCATCAATTCAGCCGATCCCTCGTTTTCGGCGGCACTTGGCAACACCCCCCCTCCCTCCCTCCCCCCCGGGCTGTGTTTGTCCGAGCGGTGCTAGTCGAGAGAGCCGGGTTATAATTTATAGGCGGGAGGGAATCACGATTTTGCGCTTCCCGGTGCGGTGACCAATCTTTTAAACTTAACCGAAATGGATTGATTTTTAATCCTTCCGTTATTTTAGAGGGAATCGGCGCACGATTGTTTATTTTCGACGTCAAACTTACCCGCGGCCCGTCTAGCCGTTTATAATTGGAAAGGGAGAGCGGTGGAAATCGCGCCGGGGAACCCGGGGGTGATGAAAAATGTATAGGGGAAACTTCGGCCGGAAAAAAAAGGGTTGAGGGGGGGGGAGGGAAATCGCCCTGGGGGTGTTGGGAAACAGTTGAAACAGTAACAATTATTGGCACTCGCGTGGTACTGAAATTAACATAATTACAGTTGTTCGAAAAAGTCTCCATAAAGTGTTCGGAAATTGATCAGGGAGCTACCTAACTTTGTAATCAATCCCACGAAAATACCGAAATTCGCGGCCTTTCAATTCTGCTACCGGTTAACTGATGGATGATTGGTGATATGAGATAATTAGTATAAATTAATTAGTAATAAGCTGTGCTGATAAATGTCCTGTACAGCCTTGAGAGCCTTAGTAGGAATACTGTACGGAGTTAAAATTTTATTCCCCTTCAGAGAAAAAAGAATAGTTTTTGGTATTTTTATATTTAACACATAAGCTATTATAAATCGCAAAGCACTGAATGGTAGTAACATCATCTTAGGTTGATATTTAACTTTTACGATAACAGTTTGCCTTTGCATTAGTTGTTCTTAATTTTTTGAACTCAATACTAAATTCATGTTACGATTCTCTTTAGCCGTTGGTATTATTATCTATGGTTAAATGAATCCACTGTCAGGCAAATTAATTTATTCTTAATTTTCTGTTTATATTAAATTTACTTGTTATGAATCATTGCGTCAGGGTTTTTTTTAAATACTTAAGGGTCACGGGATGCAGGGCACTCGTTTCGATTCTTTGACCTAGGCAAGCTCTAGTTTGTTAGCAAGTCTCTTAAGGGACCGGGTCTCTGTAGTTGAAATAACATTTTTTTCAGGAATGTTGTGTTGAGCATTTCGCATAGTCGACTCTTTTGTTGGCCAAACTGATCATTCGAACAATTCGATTCCTAACGTTCGGATTGGAATCTTATACCATGAGGTGAAGGCCAGTTGAAGTCTCCGAAGCAGAGAAGATGAAAGGCAAACAGATGGAATTTAAAATAGATATAAATTGTTGGCTCTAGTAATTCGAAATATTTTTGTCCCTTAATTTACGAGTAGAATCACTTTTGACCCAGCTTTAAATTGTTCCTTTGCCCATTTGACGGACAATTAAGACTAAAAAAATTACTTACCATTTCGAAATCGTGTCTTTGAAATGAATGAGAGGTACATTCATCCAATGTTTTGCGTTAAGTTTGGCGGGTCCTTGTCTAACACTTCGGAAAAGATCGTATTTATTCGTATGCCTGTGTTTTTCATGAGTATGTAGAGAGATGTGGTCCTCATTAAATAATTACTTCAGGAATTAAAATTTGCCATATTTTTTAGTCGAGTTAGCACCAATACTTTTATAAATATCAAATGGTGCTGCTTTCACAGCTTCAGTGGCCACGGAGTTTATGGTTTTAATCTCTTTTGAGCGTTTAGGTCTTAGTTCCTATTACGACAGGAGGTTTATCACCTCTGATGACGACGCACCGTTCGAAATCTTTGAGGAATTATGACAAACATGGGAAGTGGAGGTGGGCGGAGAAATTCAGGGTCGCATGAAACGCAGGAGATAAAGTGTTTCGTTGACCAAGATTTTCAGTTTATTATCGTTGGTGACGACAGCATCTTTCCCACCTCTTACATCTTGTCGCGATCTTAAACTGAGTTTTGGCGAGGAAGAAAAACTCCACAGTCCGAGGGAGAAAGGTGTCGTTTGAATCATTTCAGGACGTGATTATGCCCTGGGATTGAAAATTGCATACGCATATCAATATGCTCCCCCTTATTTGCGCAAAAGGGCAAGGGGTGAGGAAGCCAGTCAGCGCCCCCGTGGTGCACGCATCTGTTCCCGCCTCTCCTACCTCTGCACCACCAGCCCCCTCCCTCCCTTCCTCCCACCCCCCTCCTCGCTCCCCCCTCTTCCCCCACCCCCCTCGGAATCATCGACTGCACACACACGCACCCACCGTGCGATATTACACCTCCTTCCTCCTCCCCCACCCCACTTCCCCCCCCAATCCACGTCAACCCGCTCACTCTCTTTCCAACGCACGCACAAACACGCATACACATAGGGAGACAACGCCAATGCCATCTGTATTTGTTTACCCAATTGCGTCGCCTCATCGTCACTCCTGCTTTTATTTCCGTCTCCGTGTGTCTACGTACGGGGATGGTTTAAAAGGAACGGGGAGAGTGGAGGGGGGAGGGAGATGAGGCTATTGGTCGGCGAGGGAGAGGGCAGGGGTGTTGCATGAGGTTACGAGGGACCTGGTGGGGAAGGGGGGAGGGAGGGAGGGAGGTAGCGGAGGAGACGCAGTTTTGAGGATGAATGGCCCCGTCTCTTTCATTCCCTCACCCTCCCTCCATCTCTCTCGTGATGTGATAATCCTCTTTGACTCTCCCAGCGCCGCCGAACCCTCACTCCCCCCCTTCCATCCTCAGCCCCGTGTGTGCCTCCACATTTCGGATGACACCCTGATGGCCGTTCTCCCGAGACACGGTCGCTTTCATGCTGTGAGGAATTCTAAACGGAGCCAACTAAATCCAATGGCAGCGCCTTTTGGGAGAGGAGAACTAATGCGTAGTCGAGGTAGATGATTATCGCAGATTATAGTAATACAAATGATCTCCCCCGGGAATGCGAGGATTTGATAATGTTCACATCTATATACAATCCATTGAGATGATGAATAAGAGACTCGGGTGTGTCAATAACATCTCCTTGGGAAGTCACTTCTGCAGCAACTAATTGTAATGGTATCCGTCAAAAAGTGAAATAACAACCCTCGGAAGAAGTAAAAAGGATATTCTTAAGCATAGAAAATCAGGAGAGAGGAACTTTTAATCCCTGGCAAAAAGAGAGGTTTAACATGCAATAGTCTCAGCTTAAGCCTATGAAAAAAGCCCCTAAAGATTTTTGTGTGTGACATTTTGTTATATGGCAGTGGAAAATGGAATTTAAGAAGAGCAGAGCTTAGACGACTGCATGCTTTCGGGTTAGGGTACTGCAGGAGAGCCTGATAAAGAATAAAACGGGTGGAAAAGATCACAGATACAAAAATGCCATGGAAGATAGATCGACCATCTTCATGGAAAACATTGGTGCGAAGAAGAAATACAGGTTGCGTTCCGAAGAAATGAAATTATTTTTGGCCAGGAACTCAGGGGCTCGTTGCGCGTTGTCGTGATGGAGTTGCCAGGTAGCGGAGATGTCTATTTTTGTCCTGATGACCTTTTTTTGAAGTCTTTCCAACGCATCCACGTAGTAGGCAGCGTTAACTGTCTGTCCTCGAGGTACAAACTTCAGATGGACCACTTCTTTACTGTTAAAAAAAGACAACGAGGGTTGTTTTCACTTTAGATTTACTCATTCTTGCCTTTTTGGGCTTAGGGGACTGGTCGGTATGCCACTCAGAGCTTTGGCTTTTGTTTCTGGGTCGTTTTGAAAAACACAGGTTTCATCGCCGGTTTTGCGGCAAAGGTTAGCGTCCCCCCCACATATTCCAAGTGATTTGAATCCCTATCTGACCAATAGGAGTGGCGCGGAATATTAAGTTAAATTACTTTCGGTACTCACCCTGTAAATGGATATTGCACATATGGCGACTTGAGAGCCTTTTAGCGTCACAAGTTAAGGAGAAATAAAAGAGGAGATTCTTAATGGAAGACAGATAAAGTAATCGGTGCATGGAGCAGACCACGGAAGATATGGGGTGCAGGTCGTGTGTGGAGATGTAGAGACTCACTGAAGATGGGAACAATGCAAAAATGTAATATCGGATAGCAAATTGATGTTAATTAACCGAAGAGAGAAGACTCCCTCAGCTCAGTGCATCACGTACTTAGATCTGCAAGGTCCTTAATAATTACTCTCAAGATCGGTGCCGTATTTAATTAATTTAACGAAACCAAATGATGTGTTGCATTGAAATATCTTTTCAATTTTACCAAACTTCTGGTTGTATTCACATTTTCCCACCCAGTTCGACACTCATGTTGAATGCGCGTACGAAGAAGCACGACCGATTAGTAGCCCAAGTCCCAGCGAATGTTCTTAAATAAAATGAGAACCGAGCGGAACAACTGCGATGCTAAATAATACGGGAGAGAGGAACATCGAATGCACATAGAGACCGGAGTAACATGAAGCAGGAGTACATAGAGGAATGTTCCGCCAAGGGATAGTAGAGAAATTGAGGGGCGGCCCATCGAAAAACCAATTCCGATTTATAAGCTGATGTAGAGCGATGGAGAATAAAGAAGGCCAAACGCGACATTAGGTGCATGGAGAAAAGGTTACGGCGTAAAAGTCATTTCCTATGCCTCTATGAACTCATAGGAGGTCTTCTATAACGTCTAGATCAGTAAGGTACAATTTTTTCGTAACAACATGCCACTCAACATATTATCCGAGTTTGCGGGCCGCATAATCAAAGGTGTAGTTAATGCAGAAATCACTTTCAACATTCGCATTATTTTATTACAAAATTAGGTAGATTAGGTAAATCAGAGTCAGGCATTGAAATCGCATTTTATCAGAAAATGAGGGATTTAATTATTTCAGCGGAGAATATAAACTATGTGAAATTTCCAAAATCATTTAAATAAAACAATCAACATTAGTGGATGCCGTCTGCATAAACAGCAGTGAAGGGTCAGGGATACGCGCTACCGGCCACTACAGCGGAACGAGGTGTTCCAATCACTGAAAATTCTGAAAGTGACGAAAACATTAATCGTTCATCCCTGCGAGAACAAGACCCTATGAATTCGAAAGAAGACAGATGAGCACATAGTCGCGAAAGTAACGTGCGACACGATGACGCACTTGCCAATGTAAAGTAGGAAAGTAATTGAAGAAGCAGCACAGGGAATGGGAGTCAGATGTACGAATGGGGAAGAAATTATAATGTTCCCTTTCCCAAAGACTTCGCGGTAAAACTTAAGAATCGAGAGCACGTTCAGGAATATTTTAACTGATTGCATCAATTTACTCAGGACTTGAACATGAAAATTGATTGAAATAAAACCAAATGCCTTGCATGAAGAAATTAGAAGTCGAAGACTTAGCTGATGATGCATCACCAAGAAATAAAGGAAAGCAGTTGGAATATTTTACCTTCCACGAAGCCGCATAGGGATGTAAGAATTCGATTAACTACCGGCGATGTAGATAGATAGGCATTATGCTTGCCAATTCCGAAGCGACGCTCATAATGGAGTGGGAATGAATACGCTCAGCACTAATTCTTTAGCTGAAAAGGAGGAATGGGATTAGAAGCGTTCGTGTGGATAGTGACACTGAATGAATCGGAAATGTCGACCGAAGACCACAAAATATTGGCAGTCTTGCATTGAATGCGAACACTGAGGATCGTATGGACATTTACCTGTGTGAAGGAGCAAGTATGTAGATGAGGAAGAAGTGAAAAGGCAATGTGAAGCACGTGAATCAAACTCACCCCTGGACGCAATGGATTCGCTAGGGATAGAGCAAAAGGGTAGGTGGAACGAAAGATCCCTGGAGAGGATGCATAGGTAGGGCAAATAAAGGCGGTCACGGGAGAGAGAGGATCTATCGGGGCGAAAGGGAGTCAGCGAAACCTTGGGAAGAATGGGGGTTGAAGTCAACCAACATTCTGATCGAAATACGAATAAATATCAAAGTAAGAGTGCGCCCTGTTGCTATCACTTGGACGGCGGATAAAAGTTGAAGAGATAAGGAGGCGATGAGAATTTTCCCTGCGCTGAATTTTAAGAGAGAAATACCCACCGTACGTATTGTACAGCTATTAGGTCAGTAAATCGTACACGCACAGGGTGCGGCAGCATTACTTGCTGATTTGAAGGAGATTGGAATTCAGAGCAAGTCAGCAAATTATTCCGCTGCACCATGTATCATTAATGTCAAAATTATCAGAATAATTGCTAGAAAAATAATATAGTAATTAAAGTCAAATGTCCATGTTACATATAACGAATTGAATACGTAGGTTTTATTGATGGTGATGTAATATGAAGCATCAAAAATTATAAATTGAACGAATTTCCTCAAATTAATGGAAACGAAACGCAACGAAAGGAGGCAAAAATGTGCCAGATGTCGCCAAATATTAAATTTTGAGATCTTAAAAATGAGTCCATGGTCATATTTTTCTGTTGGGCTAATGTGATGACCAGAATAATTTCTTACTTTTTTATGATGGTGATAATAATAAAAGAAAATGAAACAATACTTTCTTACACTTTGTAAAACCGGATGAATTCGCGCAGGGTGTTTAGTTCCGGTGGAGTGGATGATGGTGTTACGCACGGGCGGCACCAAAATAGGCATCGCTCTGTCCTGTCTGACTGAAACCTCCCCTGGGCTCCAAAGGGAAGCATCAAAAGTGATGATTTGAAAAATCGTTCGTTAATCCGGTTCGGCCTCGCTCGCCTCTGTCGGCGAGCACTTACCCCGATCTCCTTATTTTTGAGCGTCGCGAGGCATTGACACATTCGTCGCATGACATTTCTATGCGCTCGGAGGAGGAGCAAGTGGTAGGCGAGAGGTGGAGGGGGGACACGGCAGGTGGGAGGCGGAGGGAGGAAGGGGGGGGGGTCGCGGAATGGGTGGGGTGGAAAGGGAGCTACCAAGGCCGATGGGTAAACAAAAACGGAGCCAAATCCGCATTGAGCGATCACGGTTTGCGTGTTAGTCTCCGGGCACTTTTGGGAGGGGGGGAGGGGAGGGGAGAGAGGAGTTGGGGGAGGGATATATTGTCGGTGACCGGGGGAGGGAAGGGGATGCAGGGGGGGAGTATGTGTGTGTACGCGCCTGTGTATGGAGCAGGGGGCACGACTCGGATGTGTGTAAACTGATGGAGGTTGACAGTCAATGCGGAGAGCTAGAAGGCTGGGAGGAGAAGAAGGCAGGCTCTTTTCGGAGAGAGAGGTGAGAGGGTGCGCTCACTCGGGCAAAGAGGTTTAAATCCCGGAGCGAAATATAAAAGAAGGAGAAGGCAAAGCGGGAGGGGTGCATTGACGAATGGCTTTCGTTGTGTCCCAAGGCGGATATATATATATATATATATATATATATATATGTACATAATTTTATGTTTGTGTGTGTGTATGTGTATATATATATATATATGAGTGAAACAGCCCCCTGACGCCATCTCTTGGCTAAAGAATCGGGGCGCTTGGCGACATATAAGACCCACGGATCTCAGGGTAAATTACATATCCTCGATAGCTCAAGTGGTTAAGAGCATCCGCCCGGCAAGTGGAAAGATCCGGTGTTCGAGTCCCGGTTGAGGAGATATTTTTACTCTTGTGATCCGTTCGATTCCGCCTTCCCCACCTCTATTGTGTTCGTCCTTTATACGTGTTCCTATCCCTTTTCCTTATATATGTTTCTGTATATATGAGTATTTATTCGCCGTTTGGCGGGATTTCGTGTTTGAATGTGTATATATATATATATATATATATATATATATATATATATATATATATATATACTGTACATGTGCGCGCATATATATACGTAAACACACAGAAGAACACTCTTTTGGCGAGTTTTCGCGCCTGTGTGTACATATATATACATATATAAATATATATATATATATATATATATATATATATATATATATATATGCATAGGTATATAGAGAGGTATATTTGTGTGCGTGGTATACATAGATATATATCTACATCTGCACAATATGCCGCAAGGGCGTGTGGCGGGGGAGGTTAGGTCACCAGCCATACAATGTCAATCATGTTACCTCTACACACATATTAGTTTGATCATGCGCTCGAAAAATGTTTATCACACGAAAGAAAGTAATTAAATGCAACACTATTCAAGAATATATATGCATTTATTCATTCGATGGATTCAGATATAAGGAAAAGGGATAGGAACATATATAAAATAAGAACAGTGTCCTTGTCCAGGACATTTAAATAATGCCATATATATATATATATATATATATATATATATATATATATATATATATATATATATATATATATATAAACCATAAACACAGTAATCAACTCGAAGGTCGGTTTGGTAGGTGATGGTAGAGTTTACCCAATACTAAGCCCTATACGGCGTATGAAATTCACTCATCAGGGTAGGGGGGACAGTTCCTTTCCCTGTGCCGGTTATGGTTTCCCAGGAAGACATACATGTATATAGACACACACATATATATATAAGAGGGATACTATTCACCCCGGGTCTGCAAATAGAATGGAAGGATTTACGTACGAATACGAGGAACTATATCTTTTGGTACTTATAGCACTGGTTACTAAGTATTCCCGGTTATGATGGTCCGTTACCCCTGTGAATTTCTTCTAATTTCACCAGTAATCTGCGTGATTTTCTTCACAGCTTAAGGATCAATTGCTACTAATGGGATTTTTAGTTTTTCCTCCATAGAAAAATAAAAATGGGTAATTTAGAAAAGTCCCCATTAACTATTGCTTTTCGAAGGTTCCAATGGGTAAGCTAGGAAGCATACAAGGGGCAGTGGGGACCGAGGGAGAATCATTTCATGAGACTATTAAACTAACACTTTTATGGACAGTGACTGTAAGCAATTACAAAGATGTGAATGGAGATGAAATATGTGTGTGAGGGAGCCTCGGAAAATGTTCTGCCTCTATTCCACTTGATGATATTTTTAAAACCTCCCTCCGTTTTGCAAGGTTTTTTCCTAGGTTTCACTTCCAAGATAATTTTCGAATGCTCGTATTTTAAGCTCTCCATGAATGAAAATTGAACAATTCGAAATTAGCCATTCCCTATCGTCATGTTGGACAACACCATCAGTCATATCCCTCAAATAATAAATTACTCTTCCACAGTAATAATTTAAATGAGCCTGTTTCCCGACAGAGGGAAGAGTTTACAAAAGAAGGATTTATTATAACTGAATGCACATATAAACTCGAAAGGTGTTGCTACTATTCCAAGTTTTATCTTTTATTTTTTTTAAAGGTATCAAATTATGCATAATATTCGTGCCATTAGCATAATTTTATATATTTTTATTAACTTTTGATTTTCTAGCCATAATTATTTTTGTAGACACAGAAAAATGAATCTCAACATATTCAACTTATTTTAGAGAAACATTCACTGTTCTCTATGGCAACAAGTTCATGCGAACACCAACGTGGGAGATTTCTCCAGGATGAAAATTCTCTGCCTCGCCAGCAGGGTTTCGAAAAACTTTTGGATTGAATTAGGAATTATGGAGGTTTCCGGAGGGCAAAGATTTGATGGAAACCTTTATTTTCCGCTTGGCATTGGTGTTTATTTATTTGCAGCACGACAGTTTCGTCGGGATTCTAACCGGCCTCTTTTCATTCAACTGCGCACAGTGGCTTGGGAGCCTGTTTCCCCTTTCCTAACGTCTGTTTTTCCTTAGGTGTCAAACGATTTAAAAAGTATCCTGGGAGGAAAGTTGGAACATACATTTGTTTGGAATTGATCACTTTGGAGTATCTTGCAACTTGAATCCATTAGCATGCTACATCTACGAGGAAACAGAGTGTAGATGAGATGTAGAAGCAGATGATGGAGAATAGCTATTACAAGGGGGGACGAAGAGAATGTCAGTTGACAGGATTGATTGCAGAGTTGATACAAACACGATCCTTGGATTGATAAACTGTGATGATTGGCGCGATGAGCGGGGCATTGAGATAATTAAAAATATTGGCACTGGAAAGAGGGTCAATATTTTGGAAGAAGTAATTCACGGAACCCAATTAAGACAACATTTTAGACCCTCTTGGAATCTCATTCTGTTAGAAACCATTCAGCAGTCCCACACACTGACTGCAGCTGTGACTCCAGTCATACAAATCGATGGCATACGCAATTTGGTCAGATCCTGAAGTTCCAAATCTAGGTAGATAATCTACGTTTCACGCATAGATTTTTTCTGCCAATAACCTGTTACTCTGATTTATACCCTTTGATAGTTCATGAGGTTTTATATTCATCTCCGATTAGTGTGGAGAAACCATATACCGACTCTTCAAACTCTGCTCACAATGCGTTGTATGCTGCTGGGTTCATGGACCATTTTTGAAGCCAATCTATCAGTCATCCGATCTCGTTCCAGCTTCGGAAGCGGTGGTGTGATGTAACTGCCGACCATTTAAGCCAACAGCCACCATTGAATATTACGATAGCATAAATAGGGTTTTTTTCTTTTTTTTCTCTGTCCCTGTACACTTATTACCATAAGATGGGTCCTTTACATAATGGGCACAAAATGTAGAAGTGAACGAATAAATCCTTAAGCGAAGATGATTGTTGGATTAGAAATGTAGATTTACGCCTAATGTCATAGCAACATTGAAATCACTATAAGAAAGGAGCATTTAGTACAAATAGGATATATTTGTATACATCGTGGATTTTAAGATGTTTGACAGAGGATACTAGGCACAACCAATGAATATTACACGGTAAATCGGAGGATGCGGGAGGAATAGACAACTTATCCAGAACATGTCCCAGACTGCATCGGTGCGGATCGAATGGAGGATCGTGTTTGACAGTGAATGGGAGTGAGAAATGTTCATTGTCATCTGGTATTTTCAAAATATATACAGAGGGAAAGGTTAGGGATGCATGGCAAGGGCTTTGACCCGCGACATGCGACAAGGTGGGAAACTCTTATCTTCAATGAGATTCGCGGGTGATGCAGCGTCAGTTAGCCAGTCAGACCAAGTACCCTAATCATTTCTCAACGCATTGCGGAATTAGTGACATTGGGATGAAATGATAATGTTACACGTAAAAAGAAAAGTACTGTAATTATCAAAAAGAAGGAGGGCAAAAATAAAGGTGTAAGCTGGTGGACTTAGAGTGGAAGTGGTAAAACAGTTCAGCTGATTGGTAAGTCTCTTTTTGAGGAGTGTTGTAGGCAGAGAAGAAGCGTTTGGTAAGAAATCAATCACGAAGAAGCAGGAGTTGTAATCTTAAGTAATGGCGTAAAGAAAAGACAGGGTGGAAACTTTACCATGGAGCGTAATATGGTACGGCGCGAATACTTGGTCTATGAGGCAATAGGATGATCGTAGATTGTAGACCTTCGAGATGTATCCATTATTGAAATAGAAAGAAAGACTCGTACTTTTCCACAGATTTTATTATACGGTACAACGCGTTTCACCGACTTGCGGCATCATCAGGTACAAATTTGCAAAACAGACAGAGCAAGCATATATACCCTCAGGACAGAGTGGGGGCGGGGAGGGTTGGAAGGATTTGAGGGGGGTGGGGGCTCGCAGGTGCGTTGATGGATTGTTTTGACCATTTCCAGGCTAATTTCTCGGAGAGGAGTGGGGAGGGGTATGGGAATAATTGCTCGTTTCCCACTCGTTCACATCCATCAACAATAACTTATGAACCGCAACAACAATGAACTGCAATAACAATGAACTGAGCCCCCACCCCCCTCAAATCCTTCCAACCCTCCCCGCCCCCACTCTGTCCTGAGGGTATACTACCTTGATCAAAAATTTCCCGGAATTTATTCAGAAAATTAAAAATACAAGTTTATTCATCTAAATCTATAATGTCCCCTTCAAAGTAATCCCCATCGACTGCAACACACTTATGCCAGCGCTTGATCCAATCCTCGAAACATTTTTTATATTCGGTTTTCGGTATGTCCATCAGTGCTTCCTGCGATTTTTCCATTACTTCCTCTCGGCTGCTAAAACGCGTTCCCCGTAATGGTTTTTTAACTCGATTGAACAGAAAGAAGTCACAGGGAGCCAAATCAGGTGAATTCGGTGGCTGTTGGATGGTATTTGTTGCATTTTTCGTCAAAAAATTACGAATAATGATAGCACTGTGCGACGGTGCGTTATCATGGTGCAAAATCCACGAGTTTTCTGCCCACATTTCTGGTCTCTTTCGGCGAATTGCTTCACGCAAACGTCTCATAACGCCCAAATAATACTCTTTGTTTACTGTCTGGCCTTCTGGCAAAAATTCATGATGCACTACACCGTTGTAATCCATGAAAACCGTCAGCATTGCCTTCTTTCTTGACTGAAAACGACGTGGTTTTTTTGGTCTCGGCTCATTTGGTGAACGCCATTCACTTGCCTGATGTCTGGATTGCGTGTCGTACTCATAAACCCACGTCTCGTCTCCAGTAATGATCCTTTTGATGAATGTGGGATCGGATTCAGCCTCGCAAATCATGTCTTTTGCGACGTCAACACGGTCTCTTTTTTGCATGAAATTGAGGTCTTTTGGCATCAACTTTGCTGCTACACGACGGAAACCCAAATCATTAACCACAATGTCTTGGGCGGATCCATAGGCAATGTTCAAGTCTTCCGCTATTTCTCTGATGGTCAATTTGCGGTTATTGACCAACATTTCTTTTACTTTATCAATTTTTTCACCGACTTTCGATGTCGATGGTCTGCCACTGCGTTCATCATCTTCGATTGACTCACGACCACTTCTGAACCGCTCGTGCCACTGGTAAACGACCGTTTTTTTTAGAGAATCGTTGCCGAAACACTTTTCCAACATTTCCAACGTCCGTGCGCCACTAAATCCGTTTTTTACGCAAAATTTAATACAAGTTCGTTGTTGCAAATTTAAATCCATTTCTGCAATTGTAAAAAATCGCCAACACACACAGAGATAGATGTACTCTTGGCTACGTAACTTTTGCAAATGTCAAGTTATGACACTAAGATTTAAAGGGAATATCAACAACAGATGTACCAATTTAACAAAAAAAACAGAACTCAAATCGGAACGATGGGAGCGCCACACGGTGGCTATTCCGGGAACTTTTTGATCAAGGTAGTATATGCTTGCTCTGTCTGTTTTGCAAATTTGTACCTGATGATGCCGCAAGTCGGTGAAACGCGTTGTACCGTATAATAAAATCTGTGGAAAAGTACGAGTCTTTCTTTCTATTTCAATAATGGATATCAATTACTTCCACGAAGTGAAGCCTGAAACAATAGAATACTTCGAGATGTAGTTTGGGAGAAGAATGGAGAAATTAAAATGGGAGAAAAGGAAAACCAACGATGGAGTTGTTGGCATGGTACGGGGGGAGAACCCTTTTTGGGAGATATTCAAAGAAGGCAGGACAAGAATCTGAGAGGCATTGTGGTAGTGGCAGAGGGGAACGTGAACGAGTGGGAAAACGAGTTGGAGGGAAAAACATAATCAGGAATCTCAAAAGGAATTAAGGGATTCCGAAAGTATGCAACGCCAAAGAAGGAGTGATTTTAATATTTATTACAAGGATTAAGGATTTTTTTGTTTCATCTTAGTTGGCACTTATGAGGGCAGTTGCATGTTGTACCTGGGTTCAGCAACTCAAAGCCGGTGAACTACTGCTAATTATAACGACTATTTCCAGATCATGTGAAATTCAAATCTCTGAATTTCAGGATAATACTTTGCGGGATTTAAGAGAGTTAAAATCAAAACAGGTATGGAATTTTGCTCTGCCGGAATTAAAAAAAATGATACTAAATGAATTCGAAATTACAAATGCATTATTCCTTCCCCTTGGCGTATTTTATTAGGAATTGCAAGTATCAAGGAGAAATGTGTAACAATTCAGAAACTTCTGCACTGTGAAAATAGGTAATTTTTAACCTTTTTGGTATCTAATGGAAAGCACGGTGTTACCCTACTTTGATTCAATAACTCGTTACTTTGGAGTTCCATTTAGCCTGCCGTTATATACTTTTGCATATTAGACAACATTATTCTATAATGAACATACACTTAAGGCCAATGTTCAAGAGGGATTTCAGATAGTCATTTCAAACAAAGGGCAAAAGGTAATTTTCTTAAGGTTAAAAAAGGTGGGCACTCGTTGAACGTTTCAATACTCACACTCGATAGAAATGAATGTCTATGTAATATCTGATTCTCAATATCTTCAGTCTCCTCTGCCATCTTTCCAGCACTGCCCACACTCTCATACGTCTGAAGATTTAAAATGACGTCGGTGGCACTGGGAGAGTGACAACAGTCTGAGAAACTTGAGATGTGGATTTCATTCATCTGGATTCAGTTTTCATCTCGTGTGCAGTCTCAACAATTTCCGGAATATTACCAGAGATATGGAGAAATATGGAGACATTCACTTGCATCGCGCACACTCCCGACTGAAGGGTGATTTGGAAATTGTATTTGAAGTGAGCAGACGCCTTCTTAAATGATTTCGTTGGCATACACTGTTCATTCAATGCGCCATCTTTAACATGGCGAAAATGTACACCGCTTCGCGGAAGGCATTACTGGATCTTAGGTTTCAATTGTTAGAGAAGCGAACATTTTTTTAAAGTCCTACTTCTCCCCGCAATCTTTTATCTAAGATCTAAAGTAGATATCAACTTTGTTCCACACATTCTCTTTTCCATCAGATCACAACACACCTGGTGGAGAAAGCTAGATAATGATGTTAAAAAAGTTGTTAAATAATTTTATTAAAAAACAATTCTCTTTGAACTACTTTTTGGTCACCATTAATCAAACCATTTTTTAATTTAAACTCAAATTTTGGGTACGATAACTGTGATTCATTTTGAGTGCTTTCTTTCAATTTATGTAGAAACCGCTATCGCGAAAGAGAATCCTTTCATTTGCCCGCAAAGCAAGGTAGAATACTTGTGCATGGAGAATGTAAGGCATGCCATCTTTATGTTTAGAGGAAGTTTATTCATCCAGTATTGTCATCGTAGCAATGTGATGTCCATAATCTCTCAACCAAGAACTTTCACTAAAGCCGTGACCTTTTTTTGTTTTTTCATGAAAAATCTGAAAGAAACAAGAAGCTTTTCTCTGCATCTCGTTCCATTCATAAATCAGTTCCTTTTCTTCACTGTTCCGTATAGTCGATCTTTATTCAAGATAAGGCCGAACAAACTAGAAAACCAGACCTCTCTTTAATTTTTCGTTCGAATAATAATAGTTTTGATGAGCTCCGGTCGCTGGAATGCAATTGCGCGTGTGCCCATTTATTTGATTCACTTAGCCTACGCCTAACCTTCTGGGTATAAGGATGACTTGATATCCTTAGAAATGCGAAACTGCTTACTTGTCGTATTTAACTGGAGATTTTATTCCGGACACCAAGCAGTAATATTTTCTTAGACCACGGGAAATTAGTCTCTGCTGATTTTAATTTTTTTACGTCTCGATAGATGACGGCACCATCGGTGATTAATCAAATGCTGCTGTTTTTTTTGAAGTTTGTACCATTGGTGAGAATAGGGAAAAGGAAGGGACTGAAGAGGCATCCCTGTAGGACGCCAGAAAACACACAATCAGAGCATTTTTCATCGAGTTTAATTTATTTCGTGTTCAGAGAGAAAAATCTTAATAAAATATACAAATAGGAAATTAGGTTTAAGTCTATTTTTATGGGGAACAATTCTAATTACTTCAATATTTTGAAGAACTGTGGACTCAACTATTTAGTTTTTGGCCTTCAGGTTGGAGAGGTTCAACATTCCTCACTATATTCGTAATACTGATTTTATTTTTCAAGTCTTTGTGCCTCTTTTGTATGGCCAGTTTTGACAACATCTTTTCGCGATAAAATATAATATTTGAGGCAATACAGAAAGCGCTATGCACATAAAATAGTTATATATTACATTTTGAGATTGAAAAATATATAAGATATAATAAATATGCTTTATTCTTGATAAGTAACGAATATAGCTAAATTGAGAAGTTATTATCCATAGTAAAATATGCGAATATTTCCAAACAAACTAATTCGGCCCTTTATCGCACCTTCTCCCAGATTTCTCGTAATCCTTGATCACTACGAGAAAGATTTATTATTAAACGGTTTTACAGCTTAAAATTTCTTTTAAGAAAGTTTATTCACGCAGAAAGTCTACTTCGTCGAGTCCAGAGTAGATCCTAGGCCATTAAAACGTTAGGCCAAGTGCAACATACACACTTATCGTAATAATACTCAGGAATAACTGACACTATTTATCATAGATGGATGGTATACCGAATAGCATTTTTCTGGATAAGCCAGCGGATTTTATAGAGTATCTCATAGTGAAAAACGATGATTCAGAAATTGCGGAGTTAAGGAAATTTCTTCTCCTGAGTCCCCGAACTCACCTTCAAAAGGAAGCGGAGGGAAAAAAATTAATAGCTCGCTTGCTTTTCTCTCTCTCCCGACTCAGCTTCCGTAGCGGGAGACTAACCTTGTCGCTCTCTTAGTGAGTATAAATACGAAAATCCCGTCATAAGTTCGACTTAAAGTCTTCCTCGGCGCATAAGGTGCCTTTGGGAAGAAAATAACAAGACCGTAAATAACGAGAAAATTAAGATGAAGAGGTTATTATGTGTTGGGAGGGGATGCGGGTGGGGCTAAAGGGATATGCCTCCTCTCTTCTCATGCCTGGCCACAATCCTCGCCACATTAAATTAAGATTAGCGTCTCAATCGTCGCTCTCTGCTGTGATACACTCTCCCGCCTGGGCATATCCTCTCCCGCGCATTCTCAGGACTCTAAGTCCACCTTAAGGAGGCTTTCGAGTATTAGAAAACCCTTGAAAAAGTTTTAGTGGGGAAGAATGTCCGTTGCGGTCTTATCCTTACAAAATATATATAGTATTCTTACGCTTTGATAGTAGCTACCACACTTCACCTGGAATTTTTTGTGCTGGTTAATTTTATTCGCTTGTTTCATGTGTACGTGGCTCACCGTAGTTTCATCCAGCTTCTTCTTGCACTGAAATATTATATATATATATATATATGTATATATATACACAGACAAACATACATATAAGAATATTTTTTTCTCAGCTTTCAGTGTTTTTCTTTCTGCTGAAAAAGGTGCTTGGGGCACCGAAATATTTAACAATCAAAACTGTGAGTGTCCCTTTTGTTTTTATGAGTTTTATATATCATCGCCACGCTTGTGACTATATATATATATATATATATATATATATATATATATACATATATATATATATATATATATATATATATATAACGATTGTACGGAAAAACTCACACGAGCGGCACAACAGAACACAAATAGAATAGTAACATTTAAAAGGACACTCACACGGTAAATAGTTCGATCTTTCGGCCCTCTCAGAGGCATTATTCAGGTGAGACACTATATATATAGTGTTTGTTATTAATTTAGATCGAAAAAAATTAAAAGAACTCCCTGGGCCTATCGTAAAAGACATGCGGTAGTCCAAGGCATCTTCATCAGAATACGTGGAGTAACTGATTCTTTTAATTTTTTAATATAAAAAAAAAACATTTTCACCTATACATGTATTTTGTGCATCGAACATTTACGCCATAAAGGTTTCGCTTAGCGCTACTTATATGTTTGCCTATATATATATATATATATATATATATATATATATATATATATATATATATATATATATATGGCATATATATATATATACGCACACAAATATACACAAATATATACACACATGAACGAATACGGAATTACCAGGTGAACAATAGCAAGAACATGATTTCCAGTCCAGTAATTTCATAAGTCCAATAACACTTTCCTAGGTTTCACTCTTTATCTTTGAACGCTTGAAATGAATGGCATATTAATTTAAATGTATACTAATCAAAATAATGACCAGCTATTAAATATTTTAATTTAATATTTACATTATTAATTAAGTTAATAATTAAATGAAAGAATTTATTACACGACGGCTTTTTTAATGAATGAAAAATAATATCTAATCCTATTTAAAATTCATTCAGTTCTATAGGCTCAATACAAATTATTCAATGAATAGGCCTTCGACGATAAGTAGTAATGCTATGATAATAATTATTATAACATACGGTATAATGATACTTTGAGTTATGATTTACCAAATTGTTATCAATTTATTAATGGTGATAACCTAGCCCTACTTGTTTACGTCTTTACTGTGCACGTATTTTCATTCAGCCTCAGTATATGTGGCTGAATTCTGCGTATATATTTGTCGTTGCCAGCATCTAAAATTACTTTTAAAATATTTCGAATAAAGGAAAACATAAATAGACATAAAAGAACATCTTACTATCATGTCTACGTAGGAATAATGTGATTAGTTCATGTGACGGTTGCATTCACGTGTTCCTTTCCTTCTCTGAAGCTGCGACATATTGGATGCTGACAATTCCCTCTGGGGTCATGTGTGCCGGATGGGTCGAAGGTCTACTGAAGGGAAACGATCGACTGTTTGATTAGATTAAAATTTTAAAGCGCATCGTAGGGATCACAAAAGCGCCGTATGATGCACGCCCAGGGCCACCTCGTCCAAATGTTTAAGAAGATCCTGATATCCTACTCATTTTAATCATTCACAATGCTATCCTGAGCGGAAATTAGTGTGCGTGTGACAAAAATGGGATACCTTAGTTTCTCCCTGTTCATCCAAATGCTTTACATGACTCGTCCTACATGAATATATATATATATATATATATATATATATATATATATATATATATATATATATAGATTACAAAATTGTATCATATAGCTATGGAGTCGTTGGACTCTAATTTACAGACAGAATATAAAATAGTGATCAAATGAAGGCAAAAATATTGATCGTTGCCTGTTATATGCAGCTGCTTAAATAATTATTTTCTGGAAACTTCTGCTATTAATTTTATTTTTCCTTGACCTCTATATCTTTGACCCTGAAGTAATTCAATTTGGAGAGAGCTGGTGCCCTGTATCCTCTCGGCAAAAATATAATTTACGGGAGATTATTTGGACCAAAATTCTCTTTAAGATCAATTGTCATTTCCTTTAAATTGATATTATCTCTTATTCTTGCACCATATAATTCGTGATCCGATGTACTTATTTTTATGCGTCCCGCTGCATTTCTTCAATAGCAAGACGAAACGGTACTCCTCTTTGATGCAATAATCCTCACTGTTACTCACATCTGAGATCACATATCGCCCTTCTCACGTTTCGCGATTTTTGTTCTTTTTTCAGTATTAATGCGTCCCGATTCGTTCGCTCACGTCCGTCCATCCTAAGAGGGGGCCTGCCTCCTGCGCAGATGTCTCCCCCCCCCCGCTACAGTGAGTTGCACCCCTTTGCCTCCTCCTCCTTGATTGCATTTCGACGCCTTTCTCCGGAGAAGCGCTCCCGGGCTGGACCTTTCCTCCCCTCCTCCTCCTTCCTTCCACTGCTGCCCCTGATGCTGAGCCGCCCGAGAGTTTGCCCTGCCGAGGGAGAGACTATTTTGTATGAAGAGTCTAAGAGGCAGCAGTTCATATTAACGTGATATACTGCCGGCCATTTGTCAGAATAAGCGGACGTTCGTAATGGCCTCGGTCCCGGTTTTAAAGGCCGACCGGGACAAGGCTGTGTGATCTGCCGAGGGGGAGGAGGGACCCTTTGCCTACTACCCATGGGCCCTCCCCATCGACTGGAGTCGCCAACAGATAAGCTTTCGGCGTGTTCCGTGGGCCCTTTTAAACCTCCCTCCCGTCTCTCGCTGCCGAGCGATTTGGGCGACTGTTTGGATTTTCGAGTTGACTAAGGGCGCATTTAGTGTTCCTTGGACCGTCGCCCAGGAGACTCATTGTCGAGATATCGTTTACACTGCGCTCTCATAATCCCCGCTCAAAGGACGTACTGCATTTTTTTGTAAGCTTTCCTTTCTTCAGGTTCCTTTCTCTCTCTCTCTCATCTCTCCTCGCCGTGACCTTCGGGGGATTTGGGCAGAGATTGCATTTAATAAGTCGAGATTTCAGCGGTATAAATATGAGAAATATTTTCCAATAGGTGAAGATTTGATCTTATAGCTTAACGTGAAAAGCGAAAGGCGAATGCCGTTATTATGATGAACTTAAAAAAAAAAACATTTCTTGGGTTCTTTGAGGCGACTTCACAGCAGCGAATTTATCGCCCAGCTATTGCTATAGTGCGATGCGTTTTTTAAATTAGCGAAAAACTAAAGCATATGTCGCCGATATTTTATCGATTTGGTGATATGACTTAGCTGGCATATCTTAATACGTATTAATCGACGGCAAAAGAAAGAGTTCGTTTGGTTAAGGGATAACGTTTAATATGAATTATTTGTTATTCCTAGAGAATAGAATGAAGCAATGAGTATTATTCATTGCAATCGAATAATACAGCTTCTAAAATTTTCTGATTGGGCCGAGAGCAAAAAACATGGGCATTGAAATGAGATTGGTCATAGAGAGAAGTGTTTTGTATGTCAAAAGACCCATTTCGCAAGGTCGCAAACATTTCAGAAATATAGGTGACATTTTATAAAGTTTTCTGAAACAGTATTAATAAATTTTAATTTCTTCTGGTGGGATCCATTTCTTTTCCTACAGAACGACCAATATACATTAGTTATGCATAGTAGGTGCTTAAATGATTGAACCAATGGCCAATTAAATTTGCATTCGTTTCCTTTTTGGCCTCCAATCAGGCAATTAGGAATACGCTTATTCAATAGATATTATCTTTTGGGCAAATATACACCCATCTAAGTTGCCGGAAAGCGTAAAATAATTTCTCGCATCCCCAGTATATGGAGCTAAAAAGGTACGCTCGATAATGTTGTTATTATTTACATTTCGTCATGATTAGGCAATTGATCCGGTGGAAACGGTTTAGTAATGCACCCTTATGGTGAACAAGAAGAACATACATGAAACAAAATGCATTTAAAATCAATGGCACGTAAAGCTTCTCAAAATTCCCAACCGTAGCCGTACCCTCGTCGCCAATGGCCCAGGATCACACCATACAAGGCAACGCACCGTCCAGCATCACACTCCGTCCAAATTCACACACTTCCCTCCATCATAAGCCCTTCCAAAATCACGCACCGTGACGACACCACGCACTTTTACAGTCCAACTACTCACGCCATTCACATCACGTACAGAACAATACAGGGTGCATTCCAAGAGTAATAGTTTTATTTTTTAAAGTAATTTATTGAACATATTTGCTCAAACACTTAAAATTCTTCAAAGTACTGTCCATGGGCCCCTGAAAATTTTTTCTAGCGACTCTGCCATGACCGGTACGCGCCCTGGAAGGCGTCTTCTGCCACCTCTCGCAAGGTCTTCGTCACGGCTGATAGGATCTCTCCCATGGAATTACAAAGGGGTTCCTT
This sequence comes from Hetaerina americana, assembly GCF_022747635.1. Taxonomy (NCBI): domain Eukaryota; kingdom Metazoa; phylum Arthropoda; class Insecta; order Odonata; family Calopterygidae; genus Hetaerina; species Hetaerina americana. Next base: position 89,490,812 of record NW_027287095.1, read on the forward strand.
TCAGGGCTGCCTTAATCCGAGGGAACAAAAAGAAGTCTGCTGGCGCGACGTCAGGACTATAGGGGGGTTGGCACCTGATTTTTGGTCATGAACTCGCGTACTCGTAGCGCGTCGTGGTAAGGCGCGTTGTCGTGATGGAGTTGCCAGGCAGCGGAAATTGCCGTCCTGATGACCTTTTTTCGGAGTCTTTCCAGCACATTCACGTAGTAGGCAGAGTTAACTGTCTGTCCTTGAGGAACAAACTCCGTATGGACCACTTCTTTACTGTCGAAAAAGACAATGAGCATTGATTTCACATTTGATTTGCTCATTCTTGCTTTTTTGGGCTTGGGGGACTGGTCGGTGTGCCACTCAGAGATTTGGCGTTTTGTTTCTGGATCGTATTTAAAAACTCAGGTTTCATCACCATTGGCGACGTTTTCCAAATAATCAGGTTTATTTTCAATGAGTTGCGAAAGCTCACTTGAAATTTCCGATCGGTTGGTCTTCCATGACACGATCGGCGCGCAGAGGTTTTACAATAACTGCCGCTTCCACAGCTTGGAGAGCACTGAAATCGGTTTTTCGGCAAAGATTAGCGTCCCTTCCTTCTACTCTAAGTAATTTAATCCAACTCCGACCAATAGGAGCGGCGCGGGAAATTTAATTGCATTACTTTTGGAACGCACCCTGTGTTTTTAATAAATGAAATAATACAATAATCACCGCCCAATAAAGTTAGTTACCCAGTCCTTTGTCTTAAGGCTGCTTTACACCTATTCATAAAACTCCTACTATTTGCTGGAAAAGGCCCAGATAACCCTCCATGCAGCTGGTTCCACTCAACAATACTTTTGTGATATTCTTCTGTCTTATTTGATTTTCTCTTCTTAATATTGTTTGTTAATGTTTCGCACTCTTCTTATGCCGAGTTGAACTTTTCCATGGAAAAGGCAAAGATAATGAAATTTACAATGCAAGTCAATTGTAATAGTTTTAACAAAGAAAACACCATAAATTCAATGTTTTGACTGAGACTCGATATTTAATGAATACTCATGGTGGAAATCCTAAATAATATTACCTTGGTTCAGTTGTTTTTGAAATTTTGAATTCATTAGTACGTTTGGTGTGGAAGAGTCACCGGGTGTTCCCATGAGGTTTTCATGTTTCAAATTTTATTAGATATTTTTATAGAAATAGTGGTGGTAATCTACATATACATCTACATAATACCCCGCAAGCCGCCGCAAGGGCGTGTGGCGGGGGGTGTTAGGTCACCACCCGTAAATAGGAACAATACCACATGCCAAATCAACACATACATGCAAAACTACACCCACAGCGGCGAACACACTCATGCAAAAATACCTTCATCCAACACTCATGAAAACACATATACCTTAAACAAACAAACAACTGCACCCCAGGATGCAGCACGAAAGCCATCCAGCGACGGGCAAGCCAGGACACAACAAGCAAGAATGCGAAACACCACTACCACATGAACATGCAACATAAAGTAAACTGTAATCTGGACACCATGCCCTGACATCTCATGTCGTATCACGCAGTGATTTGGAATGTTGACAATTCACCCAGTCTCAGTCGGCACTGGACAACGAGAACTATGGATTATCCAACGCGCTTCAACCTTTGGACTAAGCTTCTTTGGTTATGAAACTCGACAGATTTGTTTCGGTAAAATCCATTACGAACGAAATTTCATTTGCAAAGAATTAATAGTGTGTGTGTCTAGTTAAAAATATAATCTGCGTACATCGAGGGACGTTTTCACAATATTACTCTCCAAATTGCTCCACTTGTGGGGGACGTCAAGACTTTGAAAGTCGATATCGCCAATATATTTTGAACGCATCACATTCCATAGGTAGTATGAAGCGATTTGTTTCGCGATACCAGACTAACGCGGGGCACATGTTGGTGCTTATTCTCAAGGTGGTTCGCAGGGCAAAGAGGAGCATTTGTCACGGCACCTTGGGGGAGGGCGGTGGGGCTTGAGGGAGGTGGTGAAGAAAAATGGAGTGGGTGCCTCTCACGCTTAACGATTTCCTGCGGAGCTCCTCCTCCTTCCCCCGCTCCGACTTGCGTCCCGCCGCATGCGAAAGGAAGCAAAACGAAGGGAGGGGGGGGGGTAAGGGCAGAGGTTAAGGAAAAGAGGAGCGGGCTTGGTGGAGGGAGAGGTGGAGATAAGCACCCTGAATAACTACCTTGTCACAGCTCCTCTTCGGGCGGTGTTAATGCCGAAGTTTGCACTCCCATCAACGTGGATGGGCGTTATATGGCAGCGAGAACTTCCCGAGACAGGAAATCATTTGATTGCCTCCTCTCTCCCTCCCGATGTCCCCCTTATTTTCTCGGAACGCGCGCACTGCTCCCCTCCCCCCCGGTGCCCCACCCACCCTCGGCGGTGGCAGGGGGTGCTCTGGGAGGACGGGAATTGGGCGAGAGGACTTGAGCTCATCCCGGCACCTGACTCCGTTCCCCCTTCCCGCCCTCCCATCTCGCATTCAAGGCCCTCCGACCGAGAGGATTGATGGGCCCTCCCCCCGGTCCATTTTTCAGCCCCCCCCCACCTTCTCCGAGAGAGATGGGGGTGGCTTCGGGGTGTGGCTGGGAAGAAAGGGGGACGCGGGCGAGCTGGAGGCGTGGTGGGTGGCGTGGCTGACTGGAGGTCGTGCCCGCGTGTCCCGATCTCCTCGGGGTCGCCGGGTGGGCACCGGGATGTGGCGGGTGCGGAAGAGGGAGGGGGAGCTACGCTGGGAGCCGGGGGAGAAGAGGGGGTGGGAGGTTTGGGGGGAGGGGCCGGAGGAGGGTTAAGATGACTCTCATTTAAGAGTCGGGGAAAGTTTCGTTATTTCTTGTGGCGCCATCTGTTGGGTTAATGTCTCCACCCGACGCACGCCCTCCCCGGATTCCCTCCCCCCCACCGCCTTCACCCCCCCCCCCCTCCGAGCCCTCCCCCTTCCAGCCCCACCCCCGCACCCTTCTCCCCCTCGCCGCCTCCTCTTCATCACACGCATAGTCACACTCATTCATCCGTCCTATTTCTCCATCTCCGCCCATCCCGTCACCAATGGCTGTCTTGACCTTGTTCTAATCGTTGTTCACTTTGACAGGGAAGTGATCTCCCATATTTTGACCGCTTAAAACTGAGGCGGAACAACACGGGAACTTTTTCGACTGAGAGATATCTCTTTTTACCCTTCCCATCCATCGCTTTATTTACAAGTCCCCCCTTCTTTTCTCATTCGTTCACTTCTATCGTGTTTGTCTTTCTCCATCGCCTCTTGTCATTCGGATTCGGTGTGATTTGGGGATAAATATTAATGGAATACATGAGTCTAAAGAATTGAGTTTGCTTCTCTCGCTTGGGAAGATGCTTTTGTTGGTACATTGGTGTCCAATGGAGACCAATTCGTGCTAATTTCTTCGTCCTTCGGATGGAAATTAAATTATGGTCCATGTGTTGTTCAGGTTGCCATTAGGCCACGGAAAATATCGGCGCAAGCGCTATGGACGGACGATGAGATTGGTAGGCAACAAGATAGTTCGGTGAGTTTTCTAGTACAAAAAACACCATCGTATTTTTGTCGATTATTTTCCCCAAGGCGAGAGCGTAAGGCCAACTTCTCCTTACTCTCCACCCCGACCCCATTTCCTGAATAATCGTCGTTGTTCACGTGCGAGTATTTGAAATAACGAAAGTGACCTCAACCTTTGTGCGCCTTCTGCATTTACTGTCAAACTCGGATATAGTGGAAGTCTTATTCGTCTTCATTCGTTTTCTTACTGAATGGATGCTCAGAGAGAACCAAAAATACGGCATACACGATTAAACTGGTAGCTGACCCGTTCGTCACCTGACCCGAAGTTCATGATTGCCCATCCCGCTTGATGGTTCGTACAGTTTCATTTAACAATGAATTTCTTGGCATTTATTTATGATGTGACATGTTTCCACAGATATGCGCAAGGGTGACCAATTCATCAATTACCTTTCGAAGTATGGTGTAAAACCTGTCGCAATGAACCTTTTCATCGGTCACAGCTCTTTCCAGAGCTCACTGCATTTGAATTTTTACTTGTTTATCTATGTATTTGACAGGCTCTTTTGTTCCTTTGGAAGTATTTGGTTTTGGATGGACACAACTACCGAATAAACATTTTGCGACTCCTAACAATAGAAAATCCAGCAACCTACTCTACATCAATTCCTTCTTCATCTCTGTGCACTTCCTTCCTCCCTTCATTACAACCACCATCCCTATCTTGTTCCTGCCCTTTCCTCGTTTGCCTAAAATTCTCCCCTCTATTACAGTCTTCAACATCCCACTGCCGGTCAATACGCCCTTCATCCACTTTTCCTGCCTCCATAGGATTTCTCCCAGCAAACCCCTCTCTTCGCCCACCATACCGAGTACTTCCTCGTTTGTTTTCTTCTCTGTCCATTTCACCTTCTCCATTCTTCTCCACACCCACATTTCAAAAGCCTCCAGTCTACGTCTATCCTCCTGCTTCAATGACCACGTTTCCGCACCGTACATAGCTACGCTCCATATCAAAGTTTTTACGAGTCTCTTCTTAATATCCTTCCGTCCGTCTTAATATCTTGCCGTCCATGCATATATATAAAACTCAATTAATTGAATGCGAAGATGTCGGCAAAAAACACAAATATAGATGCAAACATAAAAAGGGCACTACCAGTGCCTTTTGTCTGCAGAAAGTGATTTTTTGTAGCATTGAACAGTTCGAAACTCGGTGGTGGCATTTTTTATGTTTCTATCTATATCTGTGTTCGCTAACGCCATCTCGCTTACTCGTTAGATCTATTATTCACATCCGTAAGAATTTCTTATAATATATTTATAAATATATAATATGTATATATATACATAAGAAAATCGATATGGAAACTTGATCTTTTCAGAAAATTGTTTTTTTTGTTGCATGATTTCTTATCACGCGAGAGTGAAATCAACGGGATTTCCTAAATTCACCGTTCTAACCTTTCACTGCTCTTTTAATTTCATCTGCTAGATTAATAAAGCTCTTTTACTTCCTGGCAAAGTATGGTTTTTTTATTTGAAATGCGAAGGTGCCGTTTTAGGAATTGCCATCGGGAGAGACGCACGTTCGCACCCACCACCCGAGTGGGTGGCTAGCGTCCTCATTTGTTTCCGGCTCCCGCTCGTAACGTGGCTCCATTGTCGGGTGTGTATTCTCCGACGGTAACGTTCATAACTTGTTGGACTTTCCCGCACTAGCAAGTGATAAAACATCTTCATCACTCCCGCCCCTGCTTCGAGCGAACTTGTTCTTTTACTCCTTCAATCCATCCATCCCTCGCCGCAAACTTATCCTTCCCTCCCTGCTCTCACCCTCTCACCTATCCGTGCTGCCATTTTGAATCCTTAACCATTTCTCTCGGGAAACTCTTTCTTTCCACTCCTCGTCTCTTGTTTACACGGTGCTCGGTCGGCGACGGGGGACGCGGTCGGTGTCGCATCACATCTCCCCTCATGGAAGAACTTTCCTCCGCCTTCCTATTTCGCCCTCTCCCCCCTCCCCCCTTCATCTCCACCTCCTCTTATCCTTGTTCATTCCGTCTCTCTCTTCGATCCTAGCTAAGTAACAAACTCGAGGGGTCTTCCCACTCCGAGATCATACAGGAACCCTTTCCCACAGCCACTCGACTTCATTCCATCACTTTTCACGACTTCGACCACCGCTCTTCTTCTATTTTTCCTCTTCTTCCCTCCTTTCATCTTTCCTTCAATGGTGAGACAATATTGGCAAAATGATGCGTGTTCATCAGGCTTTTTGTTTGTCGATTTTTTTAGCAAGCAATTTAAAAAAAATGCACATAACTTTTTCTTCGTCAAACGACTGAAAAAGCGTCCATAGAATTGTTTTGCATGATTTATTGTTTTTTTGACATAATTTACATGCAATACGATTAGGTATGTAGCATTAGTTTGAATGTTCTGCTTGAGAATTTTAACGATTTTCATTTCTTTGGAAAACATGATGGCGGCCATGGACAGGGACATCCGAGAACACAGTATTTATTTTCGAATTGCGAAAATTTGTGTTACCTGCATGGAGGCATGACTCGACAAACCGGTCGGTCTGGGCGATCTAGTCTACAGGGTTCGTCCGTAAAATAAGTGTACTGAGCTCAGGAAAAAAAATTTATTACACTTTTACATATCTTAAGCTAATATTCCTCAGAATAGGACCCTTGTGAGTCGATACACTTGTTCCAGCGGCGTTTCCATTCCTGGAACGCTCCCGCGAAGGCATCATCGGGAACCTCTCGAAGACTCGTCATCGACCTCTTCTCTGCCCTCCACGAACATCTTGTGCCACCGAAAGATCATGTTTCTGGACATGGCTGACTCCCCGTAAGCCTGGTTAATCATACTGACAGTTTCGGTAGACGATTTCCCAAGCTTTACCGCAAATTTGATGGAATAACGCTGCTCCAAAAACTTGGCGAGCGTGGCTTGGGTCGAGCGTGGAGGTTCGCGTTAACAGAGCTCCTCACTACACCGCAGCTCAGAGCCGACTGCCTTTTTCAGCGTCGCTTGCCAACATACCCCCCTCCAATCGCAGCCCGTCAGAGCGGTGCTGGGCGCGCCTGGAGCGGCGGGAAAAAATCAGTACACTTATTTTCGGGACGAACCCTGCATTTGCAGAGACGGAGGGTTAGAAGGGATATTTGTGGAATTTAGTATACTTGGGTAAATAGCTTTTTATTTTAACGCATGTGCAGAGGAATAATGAACTTCATCTGTCAGTCAGTGCAAATCGATTCAGTTCCACGCTGACTTTGCTCCGTTGGGAAATAAAATAGAGGTTACTGGGAAGAAAAACGGAAGACTAGCCATTCATCTACATCTGCATCTGTATTCGAAACTCACTCCAGATAATCGATAAACCTGAGCACAGTAAGACATAGTATTAGGCATGGGTTAATTTTGCTGTGAGTAAGTTATATACAGGAAAATATGATTCTTGTTGCTAACTAACGAGCAATTTATTTTCTCAACATAAAAAAATGAAAAATAAGCTGTATTAAGCAACTGAATACATAGCGATCATCTTACATACGGAGTACGAGATGCTTCACAAAAACGTACTCTGGGCTGAGGCACTGGTAGCCATTATGAGTAAACGTGCGCAGCGCGGAGGGACATGCAGCAACACATGGACGCATTCACGCGCCCTTTAGGCTAAAAACCCTTTTTCGAAGCCATTTTTGTCAATGTCTTTCGTGCAAGCCACGCGTAGTCTTACGGTATTAGGAGAAGAGGAGGGTGACGGATCCACCGATGGAATACAATCGGATTTATGCTGAAAAATTTCTAAGAGGAGGACTTTTTATTTCCAAAGGAGAGCGAGGGGAACGTGGGTGCAGGGCTAAGGAGGATGCAGGGGCAAAGAGGGAGGTGGACCATGATGGACGGACGTGGACTCATGGTCTTGCTACGGGCAATCTTCAGGATGAATGCCAAAGATGAGAAGGGAGGAGGAGGAGTCTTTTGAGAAATTCACAGCCATTTGATAAGAGGTGTTCATGGTCCGAGGAGGGTTTCCTTTGTTAATACCGTCTGAAGCGCCTTAAATGAAAGATGATACGCTATCAAGATATTTTTGTAAGTTTTCCTCGAGGAGCATCCGACGAGGATTTGAAAAGAGCATTACTGAAGCCTCGGTTGTTTATCCCTTACTGTGTTAATAATTACTGTCAATTAACTTAATATTGTTATCCATGTGCTTCAATTTACATTTTGCACAACACCAGATTCGGGAATGGAAAATGTCTGCAGATATTAGAAACAGGGCGTCAGAGTCCAAGGTGTAGCAGCCATCGTAGGGCATCCATTTTGCGCTATTCCGGAACGGTGCTTGTCCCTGAAGGTGCCGGAGTAAAGGAGAGAGACCCTGCGGTAACTATACGATCGGAATCATGTGAGAGGGAGAAGATACGCACCTTCCAGTGGTAATCGGACCCTCGTTCCAGGCGACCCTGATCCCCAATTTGTCTGTCTTGTTGTTATTCTTTTCGGTAAGTCGATTACAAATCTCTTTTCCTGCCCGCGCGTGGAAGCCTCCCCCTTCCATCCCCCTTCCCTCCCATCCCCCCTCAACCCTACCCCCCCACCCATCGCCCTCTATTTTTTTCCTTCCAATTGCGTCAATTTTTCCAACTCGTAATCCTCCTCCCTCTCTCCACCCAACCCTCGTTTCAGGGCAACGTCCCCCTTCTGGTGCCTTCAAAAACCCTTTTCCGTCCAGGCCCTCACCTCGCCCGCCCCCTTCTCCTCCATCCCTCTTCACCATCCATCCGGAGCCCTGTTCTTCCCGGGGAGTGAATGGATAAATAGGAGTCATCAACAGGGCCATCTAGCGCACGTCGCCTCCAAACCCCTGCGTCAAAACCTTGAAAAAGAATCGGCTCACGGATTGGTGTGTGTGGTGTGTGTGTGTGCGTGCGTTCGCGCATCGTTTCGGGATGGATGGGGGTCTGAGGGGGGGGAGGTGGTTGATGCTGGGGGTGCGAGGAGGAGAAGCTCTGGGTGAGCGGGTGGGGGCGAGGTGTTTTTGGCCGAGGAGCGGGTGCAGGGGTGGGGTTGGGGCGGGAGGGGGAGTGGGCAAAAGCGATTGGATGGCCGCGGAGAAATGGATGGGTGAATCGGAGGGTGGGCGCGTGACGCTCGGATGGAGTAAACGAAGGAAGAGGGAATGAGTTTATTTTCACCAGAGAAAATCCTAGCCGCCCATGCGGGTATAAAAGGGTGGAGGTGTTATTTGAAAAAATTATTTCTTTACGATTCAAATGAAGCAGAGGAATATGGAGGATAAACTTCCTGTGCGAAGTCTGCAAGATGAAAGCTTTTCCATTTCTTCGCAGCAAGAGCCAGAGAAATCTTCGCGACGAACGAGAACTAAGATACGGTACAGTTGTTAGCTAACTTGTAACAGTTAATCATCCAGGACGTGGCACCGTCAATTGCATACCAGACAACGGATAAAGATGTTACTGGACTGAAGAATTTATCATGAAACCATAGATTGATGGTAACTAGCTCAAAAATTTTTGATGGAAAATTGGAATAATTATTTCAAACAATTTTCAGGAACAAATTATATTTAGGTCAGCGGATTGCCACATGACTTATTTTGCGTAATTTACAACATTATGCATTTAAGGATCAGTTAATATGTAGAATAAATTTTACCCGGATATATCGGTTATTTCGTAGTAATAATTGCTTAAAAAATACGATACCCCTACTTATACCCTCTGTAATGAAAAATTGACTTCCGGGAACACCCTCGTTATCTACACACGTAAAGACCCCGCGATCCACTAACAAGGTATTTGGCAGGGGGTGCAAGCACCAGGTGGGATGGGTCAGTGATAAGGGAGGATATGGGAGAGGAAGGGAGAAGGGAAAAATATTTAGTAAAAATCTATCAAATGAATGCAAATTTGAACACATGCTGGAGGAAGACTTAATGCAAAACAAGGGTTAATGCACCTGTTAAAATAATTGTTTTCTATGCGAATAAAGGGATAAAAAATGAACCACAACCATTTGTACGACAGGCCTCCACCAATACAAAACAGGTCATGTAGAATTGAAATGTAAGATGGGGAAATCTGCTATCATCTGGACATGAAACTCATAGTCTCCGCCCCTTACGGTACAGGTAGGGAATGTGACACACCGCCGTAGGCATGGCTCGAGGGGTAATTTTGTTGCAGAAATTTATTTTTAATATCTGCGGTACGATTTCGTTAGTATGAATTTTGTTTCCGCGCACGAGAGGTCATTCATAATAAAGTACTTCTGCTTATTAAGGGCTGGCTGGGCACCGAATGTTTGGTCGCCTTCAATTGGACCAAGTGGAGAAAAGGACGAGGCGCGGGGTCGCCTTCCCCCCTCTGCACCGACGGAGGCGGTTGACAGGGGGGGGGCGGGGTGCTCTGTGTTCTGCCTCTCCTCACCTTGAGAGACGAGCGAAACTTTGCAGCGCGGGCGGATTCGCGCCCTCAGATTCCTCGCGGTTTTCATTTTGCACATGGGGAGGCACAATGGGAGTCAGAGACTTGGGGAACATTATCTGTGCGACCGCGCTAATCTCCGCGTTCGCGCAGCGCGCTGGATGTTCAGTCTTATAAATGGGCCATTTGCATCGGGGCGGAGTTGGGCGGATGGGGGAGTGGGGAGAAGCCTTTCCCCTTTACCGCCCCCTTCCACCACGTTCCCACGAGTTGCAGATGGGGGTTGGCTCTTTTCGTTTTTGAATAAATGGTCGGGAGGGGTGTGTGGCGGAGACTGAGTATTGAGAGGGGGACAAGGTTCGCGACGGTGACACAGTCGGAACCTGCAGCAGGAAGGGTGTGTGTGTGGGGGGCGGGGGTTAGAGGAGGGGTGGAGACATAGGAGAGAGGAGGGGGTGAGATTTGGTGCAGAGGTATGATGACATAGCTACTATTGGCCCTAGGGAATTTTTTTCATTCCATCATTTTTATTTTTTACCACCCCCCGCCCATCACCCTTCCATCAAGTCTAACATCCCGTTCAATTTTAGAAAAATGCCCTGGTGTTATAATTGGCACGATATCTTTGACAATCGTTCAAATAAAGAATGGATCAATCAATTTCGTCGATCATCTTATTTGTTTCCCTGCTTTGCCTTTGCTGTACACTCGTCGCTGCATCTCAAATTGGTGCATATGTGTTTGCACTTGCTACAACCGAAGGTGAATGTGAAGAAAGTGCACAATGTGGCATGAATGAGGGATGATCTGATAGGAAATTCGAGTAAATTAACCGACAATAGAATACGCTGGAGAGCTGGAATCAACCCAATTCTACGTAAGGTGGTTATCGAACCAGCTTCAAGTCAGCAGAGCTGAGTGCTTACCACTGCAATTATCGTATTTCGTAAGTAAGTAAGTACGAATCCAAGAGGAGTTGAAGACAATTGTTATTTCATTCACAACTTATTTAAATTTCAGTGTTTCCGTGATAGCCCGAGTGATGTTGGGAATGGCGTGGGTGGCAATGGGAGAGGGGGGTGGGGGAGGCTGTCTTTCGCCTCTGCCGGGGGGATGTTTTCTTCTTCCATTTGGTTGGGTATGAAGTTTTGAGGGAGGAGGGGGAATGGAAGAACGGGAAAAAGAGTAAGGATTTGCAAGGGGATAAATTAAGCGATTTTTTTTACCTTTTTCCCGACGCAGCCCTCTCTCCCTCAACTTCCCTCCCTTCCGCTCCCACCCAGAGGCCTCTTTTCCGTTCAGTTTTTCCACCGCTCTCCTTTTTCCGCCCCTTGCATATTTCTTGAGGGGCCCGCTTCGCTGTCAGTGAAAAACGCGACCCTGCCTGCGAGAGAGAAGGCGCTGACGGTGGTGGGGATGGGGAGAGAGGGATGGAGAGGTGTCAATGGGGGTAGGTAGCTGGAGGGGGAGGGGATCACCCATGATGATGGAAGGGGGAGAGAGAGAGAGAGACGTCAAAAAAGGGGGTCGCGAGTTCCTGGGAGGAGGCTTGGGGGGAGGGGAGAGGGGAAGGGGCGGGTGGATTTGAGACGTATCGGGAGGGCGGGGGATGCGGATGTGAATTCGCGAGAATCTGGAGCCCTATCCATCAAATCGTCATGATGACAAATAACGCTCTTATTTTCGCTTCCCTCCATCCTTATTCTTCCGGACTCTCCTTACCCACCTTATACCCACACACTCACTTTTTTTCACTCGATGGCGGCGGCGTCAAGTTTACTTTGCCTTCAGTTTTCCCTGCAGAATCTCCGTCCCCGCCGTACTTGGCGTGAATCCGCGAGTTCTCAGTTTAATGTGTACGCTGTACTTCCACTTAGAATTCCTGCTGAACTAATTCATGGGTTTTGTGATACTTAATGTACCTCATGTCACTGGGAAACGTATTAATTCGCAATTGATGGCTGCAATAAATAAAATCATGAGTGTAGATTAAATCAATTTAGCACTTAAGTATATTATTTCGTAGAAAAAAAATTGGATTAAGACGGCGTTCATTTTTGGAGTTGGTTTCATTACGATTCGCCAAAGAGTATGAGTAAAGGATTCAACATTCGAGGACGACTCATGTTCTCATTTCAGCGGTTACTACTCTAACTACCCGGGATGGTATCCATGGCCCATATCCATGTATATTTGCCTTCTTAAGTAGGCATACGGAAAGAACATTTACAAAAATAAAAATCCTTTCAAGATGCGTACGTATCATTAACATGATATCTTCTTCTTTATTATTATTAGGTAGTTTACTATTGAAGGTGGCTTTTGGGTAGACTCTGACTGACCACCGAAAAGTTTTTAGCCTTTTCTGTAAAACACAAGTTAATATCCGGCTCTGCAGTGAAACTGCTCTTCATTTCCGTGTTTCATTCTTCATTCCCCCACTTCCGGGAGCGTTGACGTTTATTTTTTATCAACTATTACACCAAGAGGCTATGTAACATACTCGTAGTATGCATGTACAGTTATTAGTAGGCTCGTCTCTACAGGAATTGCATTTGAATTAGTGGAAGAAGGCCTTGACTTTATAGACCAGGGGGGCCAACCTGCGGCTGGGGAACAACCTTTTCAGAAGGAAATCAAAAATAAAACATTTAGTCATTTACTTCGAATTAAGAAAATTTGTTCCAATACTAAGCAAGAAAAACTCAATGAGCACATAAAAAAGATAGAAGGAATATTGACGGAATTCCAAAATAAATTTCAAGACTTGAAATAATTTAAATCGTCTCTTGATTTTTTTCTGAATCCATTTGAAATTAACATAATTCGAGGTGAGTTTTCCATTTCCAATATAATTACGACCCATGAAGCATCTGGAGAATTAGAATTTATAGAGATGCAAGAAGATTCAAGCACTGCGATTAAAATATAAGTCGACGCCGATGACTGAATTTTGGAAATTTGTTCCAGAATCGAAGTATCCTGAATTAAAAAAAGGCTGAATTATTTCAATATTCGGAGCAACGTACTAATGTGAATCATTTTATTCCACATTAAAATTTGTAAAAATCCAAACAGTCCAATCATTATTAACTAACCAGCATCTGAAAGAATTACTGAGAAGTGCTGTCACCAATTATTCACCAAATTTTAAAGAATTACCATGAGAAGTAAAATAAATGTGTTTGATTTTTAATAATTAAATTCAATGCACATAATCAATACTTTTATTTGTGTTTTTATTAAATATAATTTCTGTATAACAGTTTTTAATACCTTTTTTGCATACCTTTTGAATACGTATTTAATAGCGGCACGAGAAAAATTTCAAAATTTGAAAAATGGCTCCGACTGTCAAGGAGCTTGGCCACCCCTGTTATAGACTGTCATCTTCTTGAATGTCCCTTATCGTTAAACGAATTAGCTCTTCATACCCAGGATTTGATACTTTTCCACCATCTCCAGCTACCCGGTACTTGTGGCGAATACTCGAGGAAGGTACAAATAAAATGCCAAAGGTTATCAAGTCGATCTATTCAAAGTCTAAAAAATATTTACCCAATCCTTCCAGCAATATTATTTATAAAATGTAAATAAAATAGTTTCCATGGAATTTTATTCCGAACCCCAAAAACATGTTGATTTATTCGCATTAAGTCGTAAACCGATGCGATTTAGAAGCTAATTAATAGGATTGAAGCAATAATTGATTCTGTAAGTCCTTAAAAGTTATGTAATCTTGCTCATTTATGAGTATGATTGAGTGAAATTTCGATGAAATTAAATTAATTTTCGAATTTTACCCTCATGAAACTTATTCAGAGTGATGCTATGCACTTAAAACGCACCGTGGCAAAAGTTGAAGGATAATATTTCAAGTTTTGTAGGGAGAGATTCGAAGTATTCATCCCATCGTTTGGTTCTGCTACCGACCGCTGCGGAGATATGAATAGATTTCGTTGGCTAGGGAACTTTAACGGTGGCAAGAAAGCGTGATTTATTCTTCCTCCTCCATTTCCCTCCTTTAACTTCCTACGGCGTGCCTTTCAGAGAAATGCCTTTAGTCGCGCACAGAAATCTGTTCCCCCTCAATTGGCGCGGAAACATTTTGCACCACGGGACCTATCTCACCCCGCCCATTGTGGCTGCATGTGCAGTTCGGCTGCTCCGCCTTCCGTATCGCCTCTCCATTTGGAAGATTATCGACCGTCAGTGAATTCGATGTGGAAACTTGTTCCCCTTTGCTGAAGTCAAAAGTATGGTTCAAAATACTTATATTGCTTAATTACTGTTAATAAAAATAAATTACCGTTTTTGAATTTATGCTCGCAAGAGAGGTCAATTAGCGCAAACTTCCAAGAAACTGCGGGGAATTCCGCAACAGTCACTTTTAAGGGAGTCATTAACTAATATGCATTTCGATGCATATTAGCGGATGACTCCCTTAAAGTTTACTGTTGCGGCATTCCCCGCAGTTTCTTGGAAGTTTTAGCGGATTATCTAATCCCGGCCTCGGCCGGACATCGAAGGGTCCGGGTTCGAATCCCGGTCAAGGCGAATGATTTTTACACTCTGAATTAATTTTTAGAAAAGTTTATTTTGGAAAGGGAATTTTTGATATAATTTGAAGAACTATAGTGTCAACTAAATTTATAATTGGAATCCTAACTCCAAATCTTGACAGCAAATTATTAATTATTTTATCATTTAACAATTACGTTGCAATTAGGCAATTGTCCCGGTGGCAACGGTCTAGTCTGATCAATGATCACTCTTGCAATTCACATACATACATACACGCACTAGAAAAACAGACAGGAGACAAAATATTCATACATACAATGCCACTTCCACAATTCCTTAATTGCTCCACTGTAGCGTAAACTTATTGGGTGACAATTACGCCCACATGGTCCATCTATTACATCATTTGCCTTCAACAATTTTTATGCGCACACAAGAATAAAGAGCGATCGTTTCACAAATATTCGCGAAAAAATAATGATTTGCTTGATTTTCTGTGGAAAAATACGAACTAAAAGGGTGTATCGACGGACTTGAGTAGTCTTCTTGCAAGTAGTCTTGTTCCTCATAAACTGCCACAATAAAAAAGCCATGGAAGCAACCGCAAAAATCGAGGTTGAATCCCGTTGGAGGGAGAATAGGAATTAGAGAAGGGATTAAAGAATAGGAAGGAAGAAGAGAATAAAAAGGAATTTTTGATTATTCTCGTTCGTTTACATATGAGCCTGAATCACGAAAAGAAATCCGATGGCAGAACGTAATTCATATTAGGACACATTTGCGCAAGACTTGACCTTTTCGAAATTATACCATTTAATGTTAATCCATATATTTAACTGCCTTGCAAATTCCACGATGCATTTTATGTGAAATTTAATAATTTTTAAGGGTTAAAATGTTAATGCGAAGAACTATGAAATCATAGTTCTTCGCATCAACTCCTTCGCACCGTTATTAGCTGAGGATTAGCTCATTCGTACAATCTCTGCCGTTTCTTTCTCTTTATCATTTCTAGCAAGAGACAGTTGTGAAAACGACGGCAATGTGAAAATTACATTAACCGTCGCTACCAATATATCCTCGAAAGGTATGCTCTTGTAGATTTTAAATGAGTCCGGGAGTAGGAGGATGCAGTGAAAAGTGCGTTTCGGGTAATTTTATTTTTTAATATGAAAATTACATTCGAAACCATGATTTTTATAATATATAATATAGTAATTATATTATACATATATTTGTGTATATACAGGTAACTGCACATATATACATACATATATATGCTTGTAACGTGCTTGAAATTGTCACAAAGCTCAGTTCCTTCTTTCCCCTGAGGAAGGCGGTTTGGGCGCCGAAAATTTGAAATAAGTTTTAATGACCTTTTACATTTGTTTTTATTGACTAGGGCGATATGTGCACATATATCTATACTATATAGATAGATAGATCGGGTTATATATATATATATATATATATATATATATATATATATATATAAATAACACTTTTTGAAAGTCTCACGGACGTGAATAATAATGTATAACACTTAGCACTAGTGGACACAGACAAAAACACAGAAACACACAAAAAAGAGACTCACTATTTTTCGAATTTTCGGTGGTCGTGACCACCTTTATCAAGGAAGAGAGGGACAGAACTGACCTCTCCGTTCTGTTCCTCTGTTATACATTATATATATATATATATATATATATATATATATATATATATATATATATATATATATATATATATAATATTTATACATACACACACATATGTAAGCGAAGTAGTAGCGCTAGCCAAAAAAACACAAAGAAAAACATTCAAAAGTACACTCATATGATTCTGAAGATGACGGTTGTGCTGCCGAAATGTCAACTAGATGTGTGAGTGTCCTTTCTCTGTTTCAGGGTATAAATATTTTAATCAACATTTTTATACATTTGCGTCATCACATGTTCCTGAATAGCGTTCTTTGTCGAAAAAAAATATATACATGAATGGTCGGTTCGGTAAGTGATGGTGGAGTTCACCCAGTACTAAGCCCAACGGCGTGTGAAATTCACACATCTAGGTAGGGGGGCCAGTTCCTTTCCCTGTGCCGGTTATGGTTTCCCAGGAAGATTTGGTACCCGAAATATCACATAGCTTGGGTGGAGCTGCAGGTGCCCAATGACTTGCTCGGGAATCGAACCCCGGACCCTCCGGTCAGTAGTCCAACGCCCTGCCCCCTGGAATACCGCGACCCGTATATATATATATATATATATATTTATTTATTTATATAGATATATCTATTGGTCAAAAATAACTAAATTACCTTGAATATGATACCCTCAGACAGATGTCCTAATCGATTCATTAGCATGATCGGTATGAAGCAAATCACGAAGTCATTGCTATCCTCAATGAAACGTGCAGTCAATTTTATCGTATGTCAATTTTTTGATAAATCGGACGCATGAATTAGAACCCGAGGTGCAGGATTACTTTTTGAAAACTTGATTGGTGTGAATCGAACGACCTACCGAAAAAAGCCCACCGATGAATACGATAGCGCTTGACTTTAAAAGCACTTATGAAATGTTTGAATTGCGTTATTAGCCTTGTAAGCAGTTTATCCGTGAGAGGAAAGTGCAGCACGGCAGTGTTTGCTCAGGCGTTCTCCCCCTCAGTTCATTCGAGTCGATTCCCTTCTTGCTGGGACCGGGATCCGTCCGTGAAAATTGACAAGTTTTCCCGGGCGGCCCTTCTCCCTCAGTTTCTTTTGTTGCCCGTCTTATGGAGCGGGCCCTCAATTCCATATGCTCTCTCTTTTCCTCCTGCCCTTATTTATCGCCCTTCGATTGGCCACGCTTCCCTTTCTTCTCAGGACGTCCTGGGAGGCTAGGGTGAGTTCCACTGCCATCATGAACCTCCTCCCCCTCCCTTTTGCGACGTCCGCCTCCTTTTTACGACTTCGCAAATGCCCCCCCCCCTTCCCTTCCCAAATCCCTTTCATCCGCGGACCGCAAACAATGGACTTTTGCAGAAAAAAATGTGAACCGGTGAGCGAAGGCGAAGTATTCTCGCCGACGCCGTTAAATATCGACGGCATCCGAGCGCGGATGTTCGAGCGTCGATGTTCCCTTCGTCACGCGTTTCGGAACGCTTTGGTCGGAATGAAATATATCTTCCGATTTCGGATGGCGACATGATGGTTACCCAGCGGTGGCGAATAGTTTTCGAAGTGGTTGTTGCGTTAGTGATAATGATAATGTGTCGTAATTTATGGCAGAGAGCTGGTAGTGTCTCGGGTTGTGTGCATAGCATTGTTGGCCGTGTAATTGATTTGGGTCGTTCGTGACGGGAGAATGAATTGCATGGGCATTCGAAGAGAACCAACATATATATGTATTGAGGAATATGTTTGAGTCACACCTGGTGCTTCTTAATGAAGCCTATCTCAGGTGGAAAGGATCGGTTAGGTTTATGACTTCAGTTTTGAACGTTTTAATGTCCCTAACTCTATGTCGTCCGTTTACACAGATGGTGAACGAACCTCTTTTGGAACTGCCGTGTTTTTCACAATGCTAATTTCGCCTATTAGATTTAGATAGCCTCGTGATTTCATGGCGATATTTATGTTTACGGAATTCCCGATAGCATACTTTTAATAAAGGCACATCTTACTGAACATGATTAACCCTCACGAATATCGAAAAAACATTATTGGGTGACGAATATTTGGCAGAGACTTTAAAGTTTGAAAATGTTGTTATTGCATTACCGTGATATGATCACGTCGACTCGTCTTTGCATAAATTTCTTAATAAAATGAAGTTGTAGTAATAGTTTTAAGAAGAGGCGACCGACAGCTGATGTCATTTTCGCCATTAGGGATAGGTGGGAAAGTAGGAAGGGTGGAGAGAAAGACTAGCTGTCGGCATTATCATAATCTATTAATTAATAAAATGAAACTACACAATTCCGGTGTTCATCAAGTCATCGGCGATAGGTCACCAAGGTATCTGTTGCCATGCCAATAACCACAGATATCAAACTCTTTGGTCGGTTTGATACGTGAGGGTGGAGCTCACCCAATGCTGAGCAGAACGGCGTGTGAAATTTGCACATCATGGTACGGGGACCAGTTCCTTTCACTATGGCACCGATAGATCCCCAGGAATATCGGATAGCCGAAGAATCACACAGCTTGGGTGGAGCTGAGGGTGCCCAGAGAGGCATGCCTGGGAATCGAACTTGGGTCCTCGGATCAACGGCCACGCGCTCCATCCATTGGACTACCACGTCCTATTTCCATGTAAACACCAACCCAATTTTAGATTTATCATAAAATTGAACATTTTGTACATGTCTTACACTTAAAATTAAAACTTTGCGTTGAAACGAATAGCTAAAATAATTGAAAGAGTCTAATGAACATTTTATATTCATATTCAATTTTAGCTGAAATAGCAATCACCTAACTTGACCTATCAATGGCATTCATACAAACTTTTAGTTTGAATAGCTGCTGGAAAGAAATGTTTTACATATTATTCTTCAATATATCGCAAAACAGAACGAGGAGTGAGATAATATACCTGTAATAATTAAAGGACGACTTGACTAGACCTAAATGGACTCATTTTCACTAATATTGTTTGTCTTGGGAGTATAGTATTTCAGACCATCGATTCCTCCTCATTACAAAGACATCCGACATAACACTAGCTCATCATTATTGTATTTCAATGTTTTCGCCCTTATTGGTAACACCGAGAAAGTTTTTCAGTCCAAATAACAAAAAATAAGTGAACACACCAGAAATTGGAGCCGAGGCATTTTATTCAATGGGATTATAATGAAATATTATATTATTATTATGACCTATTAATACGAGATTTAAACCGAAATTTTCCTTATAGGTCGAAAGTTCTTCTTCGCACCAACTTTTTTTCTTATCCCCGTCTCAAAAATCTACACACTCACGGTAAGTGCAAGGAGTATCACGATTTTTATTTGAAAAAGGTTGAGCAGCGGAAGCTGTAATACATTTTCCTGTGAGCCAACGCACAATACGGTGTACATCTTTGGGCAAGAACGTATTCAGTGAGGAAAATGACTGATAGGTAATATGTAACATTAATTCCTTACTTCCGTTTACTTTCGGTTGCGTTTTAAGTATTAAGGATAGATAGACATCATCGGGCATACATTCCACTGAGCTCTAAAAGCGGAATTTGGAGTAATAACAATATAAGATACCGTTTTAGGTCTGAGTGACGTCGACTGGCGTTAACTCTTTGCAGTTGGCCACCGTTTTTCATGACTAAATTTAATCAACTCCAGATGCCATCATCAACTCCACAGTGTGTTTAAAAATGGATGCGTTAGATCTATGAGTATCTCGCATATATCGTGATTAAATCTGGGAGCATTTGCCTCGTGGTTTAAGTAGAAATTCAAATATATTTCTCGCAGAAGAATATGTTGTACAGATGCTATGCTTCCGTATAACATGGTTAATCAATGGAGACCGTGATGAGAGTTAAAATTTCTGATTCATATATAAAAGAATAATTCCCTTTTGTCAACGCCAGCGCAAATCTGACAACATACCTCAACCTTAAATAGTACATAAATAGGAAAGAGTGAAATGACGACAGTGTGATTGAAGACATGGGATGAAATTACTTTGACATTGTATGATGGCTACCCTGTAAATCAGTGTCACAATGACAATGAACTTTGATGTAAAAGGCCATCAAGGCATCCTTGAAATGCAGAAAAATTAAAATCAAAATTATCAGTGCAGCTTTGGACATAAATTTTGTGTTTAAATCCCCATAATATTTAGAATTTTATTTTGTTCATCATGATTCCGGAATTATTTATTCCGTTAAGTCGTCCGTCTATTCCTCACCTCCTACCCACTCGTTTATGTAATCAACGATCCCCGTTGAAGTTTCTTCGTCGAGAATTAAAATTGGTACGGAAAAAAGCAGATTGGGGTCTCGTAATAAAATAGTGAGGGCCTTTACGGCACCCGTCACCGGGGACGTAACGGCGTTAAATCCTGCGCTCGATTTGAAATAGGTTCTCCCCGTGGGGAGCTTTGAACAAAGTCGGATGGCTTACGACCTTGGACATTTTTATGCAAACTTACTTAATGGGCGGTTATAAATCATTGTGCAGAGTTAGGTAGGCATGACGTGTGAAAGAATAATTTTGGACCGGTGAATGTGCTGAGATCACGCTGACAAATTGGTGTCCGTCCGACATAGCGAGGACGACTTAACTCCCCGGTGGGGCCGCGGCTCGCTCGCCCAAGTGAGCCGCCGGGCGACGTCAGACCTAATGAAAAGGAGACGGTTGATGGAAACGATGGAAACCATTAAATTAGTCACGTGGCGGTCCGGTCGCCTTAATAGAAATGTTACCTTGGCACTTCTCCAGAGAGAGAGAGGGTGCGTCCCGGCCCTGCCGAAAGAAAACATTTAATGCGTCAGGGGCCACCACCATCCACCCTTCTGGTTCCCACACGCAATTGGCCACCGTGGACGGGGTGCCTTTACCCTTCGGGTACGCTGGTTATCCACCCAGCGGGGTGAGGCAGCGGTGAATTTTGCTCGCACGGTGCGTTCCGATGCGTGCCAGAAGGTTGTTGACGCACCCTCTCTCTCTCTTTGTTGTCTTCGAGTCGGGAGGGGAGGCGAGAAGTGTTTAGGGGTTGAGGGAGACTAAAATAAATGACTTCGTATGCTCCCGTTCCTCCGACCATCAAATTAGCCACCCGGGGCGATTCGCCCCACAAACACACGGAGACGCGCAAGGGAGGAAGCGAGCGAATGCCTTCCACGGCGGCGAAGGGAGGATACGACGCCCCTCTCGGGATACCTTCATTCCCGCCCCCACCCCACCCCTCAAACCCTTCCCTCCCCCAATCCTCCGCGCCGAAATGAATTCCTTAGCGTTTGCCGTCGCCAGATTTTCCCTGAGAGTACGCAGGGTCGGACTCCACGGATTCTTTAACGAACGGTACGCAAATTTCCTTTCATTCATCCCTGGAAATGCTCCGATCCCGTCGTCTGTGTTCCAGGAAGTGGAATCATAGAGGCTTTTTTTCATCGCTAGATATCGAAATAACAACATAAATACGATCCCGCGATCCACCAAAAAGGCGTGTGGCAGGGGGTGCAAGCATCAGTTGGGAAGGCTAAAGGAAGGAGGTGAGAGAGGAAGGAAAAGGGAAAAATATTAAGTTAAAATTTATCGAATAACGTGAAAACTTGTAGACATGCTTGAGGGAGACATAATTCTAAACAAGGGTTAATTCATCTATATAAGTTACATATTTTATTCACCTCTCTGCAAAAACAAACTCTAGAATTATATGAACAAACAAGAAACGTAATAATACCTCTGGTTAAGAATGCAAACTAAGATTCTTGGTACAGATTAATTAACGACATCGAAAAAGGCTGGCACAGACCCGAATATAGCAATAAAAATTAATGAAACACTTATAGAAAACAGTTAAAAACACGGCACAGATTCATCCCACCTCAGAAAAAGAATGGGGTCACCATTGAAAGCAACTTTGGTTAAACCCAAATTCAGTATTAGAGAAGGAATGAAAATTATTAACTTCGGAGGATATCTGATTTAAAGATAATAATTTAAAAAAAAGCATTACGAATAATAGATACAGGAAAGGCAATGGTATCAACGCAATCAGCTAAGAAATGATTGAATATAGCGACTATATTTAAGTCAAGATTTCTAATTGGTGTTACTTTGTGCTGGAAATCTTGAAGCATACCAGAAAAATTGAAAAAGGCTGAATTTTACCTGTATTTAAGAAGTGAGACAGAAGTAAATTCAAACATTATACAAGTATGAGTGTTCCAAAGAAACTGCGGGAGATGCCGCAACAGTAACTTTTAACGGAGTCATCCGCTAATGTGCATTTTAATGCAACAATTTCAGAGCGTAAAAATCATTCGCCTTGACTGGGACTCGAACCCAGATCCCTCAATATCCGGTCGAGTGCTTTAGCCACTTAAGCTACCGAGGCGTCCTCTTAAACTCTGAAATTTTGGGGCTTTTAAAGGAACTAGATGTTATGACGAAATACCGTACATACAATGTCACATGCATTCGTAGTCGTGCGCGAGGCGCCACTGTCCACGAGGTTAAAAGCCAACTTTAAACACGTATGGTGTTTTCCCTTTGACAAATTCCAAAGAAACTGCGGGAGATGCCGCAACAGTAACTTTTAACGGAGTCATCCGCTAATTATTGCCGCGGATATTGAGGGATCTGGGTTCGAGTCCCAGTCAAGGCGAATGATTTTTACGCTCTGAAATTGTTGCATTAAAATGCACATTAGCGGATGACTCCGTTAAAAGTTACTGTTGCGGCATCTCCCGCAGTTTCTTTGGAATTTGTCAAAGGGAAAACACCATACGTGTTTAAAGTTGGCTTTTAACCTCGTGGACAGTGGCGCCTCGCGCACGACTACGAATGCATGTGACATTGTATGTACGGTATTTCGTCATAACATCTAGTTCCTTTAAAAGCCCCAAAATTTCAGAGTTTAAGAGGACGCCTCGGTAGCTTAAGTGGCTAAAGCACTCGACCGGATATTGAGGGATCTGGGTTCGAGTCCCAGTCAAGGCGAATGATTTTTACGCTCTGAAATTGTTGCATTAAGTATGAGTGTCTCTAATAAGGCTATGAAATATGTACTAAAATATTTAATGCATGAATGTCTCATTTCGATCAATCTACTCTTTAAAGAACATGCTGGGTTAAGAAATGGAAGAGATTGTACTGATCAAATATTTTCACTTAAACATATTTTAGATAAACGAGGAGAACTTAACTAACCTGGTCATAATTGACTATGCCAATGCTTTGGACCCGATTAAAAACGAACTAAAAACTATATAACATTGAAAAAAATAACTTAAAAATTTAGAATTGTGCATTAAACTTTATACAACACTACAAGACATACTATAGTAGAGAAACTAATATTTGAGTATTGAAAAGCGGGTTAAAAGGATGCAAAAAGTGATTGATCGTCAAGGCAACTATGCAGAAAAATAGCTAAATACTCAACCTTTCCTACGATGCACGCAAACTTGAGAATAAATTTGATTTTTTATGAAAAAAATAGGAGACCTTACTTTTTAATACGCCCTCGTAGTCTATCTCGAAATATTTAACACGTGCATTGATGATATTATCAGAAATTGGAAATTCACTGCTCACCCTGGAAGAAGACTCACATTCAAAACCATTATTAATTATTTTGAGAATTATTTTCCTCGGTCGGGTTGCCAGTTCCCTCTCCCAGAGCTCTCCTTCGTTTGCCTCGGCATGGGACCGGCGACGACTCACGCCTGCTCGATCCGCCCCACCGAGGGCCGCGGGCGGGGTCAGCACGCCCATGGCACTCGCTATGCGGAAGTGAAGCGTGGACACCCAAACGAGGGGAAAACTCAGAACCGGAGTGATGCCATTTCTCACATAAAACCAAGGCTTCAAAAGGGTGAACCCGAGATGAAATCATTCGGAAATAATTGAACGAGAAACTGGTAGAAAGAAAAGTGTAGATGTAATATAGAACACCTCAATATAATGGGAGATACACGTATGCCAAACATCTTAAGTGACTGTAAAACTTCAGTGAAGCCGAAGAGGTTGAGAGACCTCAAAGCAGAGAAACTGAAAAGGGAAAGACGACTAAATAAGTTAGAAATTCCCACCCAATGTGGAACAGTAGGGTGTGCCGCCACGGTCCTCCAGGTCTCCTTTTCAGAGTGCCACATCACTTTTTGATGAAGCCATTTAAATTCCTTTGCGCATTTTTTACTATTTTTGGAGTCCTAAATCAGGTGATAAATTGATTGCCCGAATTTGTGGTTTGACATACCAGTACTAGCCTCCCACCCAAACAGTGGTTGGTAGGCTTTGCTGTTGTAACCATTGATTGGGAGATTGATACCATGATCCGGTGCGGCGTCTTCCTCTGAAATACCCAGTTTAGTTAAGGCTTAAAAATGGGCGTATGTCACATGTTAAGCATCTGCAGTCAGTGATTGTCAATGGCAACTCACATGCGGCAGTAAATTAATTTGCGGAAACTCCGTCGCTGGATTTTAGGTTTTTAAACGCTCGCATTACAAAAAATGAGCGATCATTTGACCATTTCATCGACTCATCGACTAGTCGATCAGTTCATCGATCGACTATTGATGATCGATCGACCATGAGCGGCCGCCAGACAATGAAATGCGATGCCTCTCTCGTGCTTCGTTCATTGTACGATGAATATTGAAAAATGGGCCTACTGCCATGCCTACCACTTCGTCGTTTGTCCACCTCTCTGACCATTTCACCTTCTCCATCCTTCTTCACACCCACGTCTCCAAAGCCTCCAATCTACCCTTATCAAAGTGCTTTAACGACGAAGTTTCAGTACCACGCTCCACATCAAAGTTTCGTCATCTTTTCTTATTATCCTTACCCAACGTCCCTGTCATCAATTCCCTCTTCCTTGTGAAAGCTTCTTTGCCTAACGCAATACCTATTCTTACTTTGCCACTTCATTGTTTACTACTTCCACCATTTTGGTCCAAACACTTTCAAGACAGGTAAACTGTTCCACCTACCCTAGTTAATGACCTCTGTTAACGATTTACTTAAGCTTCCTCCTCTAAAACCACATACCCGTTGTTTTGTTTACATTTGATCATTATTCCATTGCTGTCACACTGACTTTCAAATGAGCGCAGGATGTTTGGAATCCCATGGGTCACTCTAAAACTAAAGCTTGATCCCCTCAGGCGAAACTGATTTTATTATTTCCCCGCCGTCTTTCATTGCTATTTCTTGTTCTTCCTATGCCTCTTTTACCATATTCTCCACACATACGTTGAAAAGCAGAGGAGATACTGGGCACCCCTATGTTACCACTCTGCTCATTTCTGTCCATCATGACTTTCCATCCGACACTCGTACGTGAGAAGTTTTTTGGAGGCATTTTTCGGGTTTCGGATAAGTACACAGTCGATTCAATCTACTCCTATTTTTTTGCGATACATCTATTACTAACGCCCAATTGACTTTATCAAACGACTTCTCAATGGACCCCTTGGCGCCTTTCATAAAGAGTAGGCTAATGCCGACGCCGGGTTTCTCTCCACCCTTCATCCTTTCCTGTCCATCCCCTATGGCACAAATGACCTCAGCAGTCGGTCACCTCCCCTAAAAACTACTATTACTACGACTTCTCAAAATCTACGGATTAAAAGAATACACCCTGATTGCATTCTGTGTTTCCCTCTATTGGTGACCTCATAACTACAATGGCATCGCACGTGCCTCACCCCATCCTAAACCCAAACTGATCATCCCCTCCTAATTTTCCCTCCTATACATTCTCTAATTGATGATCCTGATTATCACTTCAGCTGCGTGCGAAATAAAACATAGCCATTAGTCCTCACATATGGAGACTTTTCCTTTTCTGGGATGGGAATGAACACTGATTAGACGAAAGTTTTTAGCTAAATTTCTCTTTCATAAATGTTGCAAATTAGCCCATAAAAACTCTTCCTTCTTAGTTTTCCTAAATCCTTAAGTAATTCTCTTGTAATGTTACCTCAGTAATGCGGCCTCACTTGATTCCAGTTCCCTGCCTTTTCCAACTGCCCTTTTTATCTCGCTATCAAGGATGCCTAGATCTAAATCTAAACTCATCTGCATTATATTCTCTCTCTATGTCTAAACTTCTCTGCTAATATATTTACCATATAAATCCCAAACGTATTCTTCCTAACCTATCCTTCTGGATCTTTCCCGGTTCAATTAATAGTTTTTCTGACTTATCTTTAATTGTTTGCACGAATTTTCCCTTCTTGCTTCCAGGCAGTGTTTTAAGCCTACCACACATATAGCGCACCAACTTCACCCTTCCTATGTGAACTGTCCGTATCATCGCACCACCACGCCACTTTCACTCTGTTTGTTTCCCGCCTCATGATTATCCTATTTTGTGCCCTTCATTTTTCAACTATTTATGCTTCGGTCAACCTAACTCTATGATTATATTCTTCCATTTTCTTCTCTCGTCTATCTTTCTGATTATCTCATCTGTTATCTATGGTTTTCTTTATCTTTTGATAGAAAATGCTCCTATAGTTTTATTTGCGGCTTTTGATATCCCTTTTTTGTGTTCCCGTTTTTTCTCTGTAATACTTCTATTGTACTCAGCTCCCTTATCTCACTCATAATTTTATCTACAGCCTGCCAATACCACTTACTTGTCGTTCCTGTATTACATTTTTGTATTTTATCCCCTCATCCGTCTCCCCTGTTTTATTCTCTTGAATCTGACGTTACACTTCATCAGTACCAAATTATGGTCTGAATCCGCATCCGCTTCCGGGGAAATATGCGAACATTGTTACTTAGTCTGTCCTTTACCATAATATAGTCCAACTGATCTCTTTCTGAACCCCTGGGCAAATAAATATTTCGTTAAATATAAAAAATCATATGCTAAACATTTTTTTGGTTCTTCCACAGACAGGAACAAGTAGGATAATGTCAAATTTTAAAATAAATTTGTGCCGAACTCGAAGAAAGTTGCCGTAGTACAAATTAGTTAACATTATGCTCTTGGCAAATAGTGTTAAAATGAATGGCATTACTTATGCGCGTAAAGAACAGTTTATTTATTTCATTATTTTGCCATTAATTAATTTCATAATTATTTAGTATTGGTAAAATAGCATTAAGAAATACGACTGCTAATCTGTCACACTAATATGAAATGGGCAAAATCTTAGAAGGCCTACAGTACGTTCATCATGAATTTGGAATCATAAAAAAAAAATGATTTCAATCGAACAGTAACACATGAACACGTCCGCGCTCATGCGTTGCGACGATGCCGGTCAGGGTGGACGCGGGAAGGAGAAGAAATGCCTCCCTTTCGTCCTCAAATCCGTGACACCTCAGGTTCCCCCGGAAACAAAATACGCCCGACCGGCCGACGTGCGTGCCATGCACCGAGCGAATCACTGCAGTCGCCGTTGTTAGAGCCCTCTTTATAATTTCCGCCCACGCCCCTCTTCGTCCCCACCAATGAGACGCGAGCCCTGGCGTTTATGCGCCCTCACCCTTCGCACTCTTCTCTCGGACTTGCTTTTCCTCGCTTCGGGAAACACCCCTCTCCACCCATTCCCACCTCACCCGACAGATGGGCCCCCCCTTTTTATTTCCGCCGCCGCCGTCGTCCACTCCCCTCACCCCCTTCCCCCACCAGGCAGAGGAGTCGGGGCATCTCCCACGGGGTGGGAAGGGCGCAGGGTTGGGGGCCTGCGATGGGGAGGTATCGTAACTGATGAGGTATCAAGAAGGAGAGGGTTTCTGGGGGGGGATACTCTTAAGGGCGGGGAGGGGGTTGTGAGAGGGTCGGCCTCGGACGTATTTTTGCATGCCATTATATTCTCCTCCCCATTCCCCATCGCACCCCACATATCCTCCCCCCCTTCCCCTCGCTCCCTTTCCTCTTTTTCCACCTCCGGATTCGTCGGAGGTTGAAGTTGAGATGTATTAATGTGCCCCCCCCCTCTCCCTCCCGCCGTCCACCCCTTCTCCCCTGGATCCCCTCCCTCCCTCCGCCGCAGCCACCATCCCTTCGCCGTCCTCCCTCATGGCTAGACGTCCGCGTTTAAAACGGGTTATTAATCGCGGGGAAAATTTCCGGCTTTGTTGTCGCGGCAAATAATGGGAAAAATCTCTCTTTCTCTCTCTCTCTCGCACGCACGCACACACCCTTAGTCTTGTTTTTCTCTCTCTCTCTCTGTCTCCCTCCCTCTTTTTTCCCTAATTTTTTTTATTTACGGAAAACTCTCCGTGCCACGGTTTGCTTTAGTCGGAGTTGCTAGAGTTGGCGGGGGTGGGGGCGGGGAAAGGGAGGAGAAAAAGCGGGGCAAGTTTTTAAATGAATCGGAAACTCGAGAGGCAAATCGGATTACAACTACTGCGATGTCCGTCACTTACGTACGTCTTCCCTCTCCTGCGTCACGGCGGGTTCCATGTAGGGTGGGTGGGAGGGATTGTCGCCGTGAAATATGATCAGCGGAGAGGAGTTTCTGAACACAGGTACATTCTGTGCTGTGCGCTGATGAGATGCCATTAATATGTCCTCCGTATCCACTGTGATAATTGCCGGTGTTTATCTTCCTTCCGGCGTGGAGTTATTGACCACCATTAGAAAAAAAAACTTACAGCCAAAATGTTGAAAACCTACAAAAGATGATTCCTATATTTTTATTTAATGGATTTAAAAATATTTTTTATCGAAACATTTGAGTTTTATACTCGCTGGGGATTATTAATTTATGGCAATATAGTCGCATAAAAAAATACACCTGGACGCGAAATTCTAGGACGAAGCGGACGGTATAAAAATGCTGTACAATTTTTATCTTGATTACTTTGTCTGGGTAAATTTATGACCGTTTTAACTTCACTCGCTACCGTTGATAGTATGAGAAGACGTTAAGCCATTACTTTCGGGAAATAATTTTAAAAAATTCCATTGCTAAGTTTAAATTAGTGCTAATTGTTAATATTACTGACTTAAGTATGTTAAATTAGTTATTATTATTAATATTGGTAGTCTTCTGTTTAAAGTGGGCCTTGGATGGAGACAGACAGACATCGCTACACTTTCCAGCTCCGTCCAAAAAGTCACAATCTGGCACCCCACAATGCATTGAACTGTTCTTCAATACCGAATTCTTTCTTTCCCCCTTCTTCTATCCAATCCGCCATACATTATTACAATCCCTACCTCGCTTTCTCGACGCCATTCTTTGAGTATCGCAGTCTATAGCATTTCATCGCCAATCTAAATACTCAGTATCAACAGTTTTTACCTCCTTTGCACTCTCCCTCTCCTAATAATTACCCTCTATTCCCCCACCGTAAATACGACTTCCTTGTTTGTCTTCCTCTCTGACCATTTCACCTCATTAATCCTTCTTCCCATTAATATTTCCTGCTATCCTGCTTCAATGACCACGTTTCCACACCGTACAAAATAATGCTCCATATTTAAGTTTTTACGAGTATTTTCTCAACGCCCTTACTCAAGGTACCCGTCATCAATTCCCTCCTCCTTGTGAGAGCCTCGTTGCCTGACGTATTTCTCCTTCTTATGCCCCTACTACTTGGACCAATTTGGTCCAAAATCCTTTCGAGATAGGTAAAGAGTTATGTCTGTTTAAGTCTGTCTAGTTCATGAAATCCTACTTCAGCTGACTTTTCTCTTCATAGAAAACCGCTTAACCTTGGTGTTATTACGTTTATTCCCATCCAATAGTTATCGCACTGGTTTTCTAATGCTTTCAGCAATTTTGGTAACCTTTTTGCTAACAGATGGAATAAAGCTTGACAATATTAAATAATTTTATCAATTATCCTCCGACTTTCATTTATATTTCCAATTATTGAAATGCCTCTTATGCCATTCATTCAGGATATTCTTATAGTCTATATACTACCTTGATCAAAAAGTTCCCGGAATAACCACCGTGTGGCGCTCCCATCGTTCCGATTTGAGTTCTGTTTTTTTTGTTAAATTGGTACATCTGTTGTTGATATTCCCTTTAAATCTTAGTGTCATAACTTGACATTTGCAAAAGTTACGTAGCCAAGAGTACATCTATCTCTGTGTGTGTTGGCGATTTTTTACAATTTCAGAAATGGATTTAAATTTGCAACAACGAACTTGTATTAAATTTTGCGTAAAAAACGGATTTAGTGGCGCACGGACGTTGGAAATGTTGGAAAAGTGTTTCGGCAACGATTCTCTAAAAAAACGGTCGTTTACCAGTGGCACGAGCGGTTCAGAAGTGGTCGTGAGTCAATCGAAGATGATGAACGCAGTGGCAGACCATCGACATCGAAAGTCGGTGAAAAAATTGATAAAGTAAAAGAAATGTTGGTCAATAGCCGCAAATTAACCATCAGAGAAATAGCGGAGGACTTGAACATTGCCTATGGATCCGCCCAAGACATTGTGGTTAATGATTTGGGTTTCCGTCGTGTAGCAGCAAAGTTGGTGCCAAAAGACCTCAATTTCATGCAAAAAAGAGACCGTGTTGACGTCGCAAAAGACATGATTTGCGAGGCTGAATCCGATCCCACATTCATCAAAAGGATCATTGCTGGAGACGAGACGTGGATTTATGAGTACGACACGCAATCCAGACATCAGGCAAGTGAATGGCGTTCACCAAATGAGCCGAGACCAAAAAAACCACGTCGTTTTCAGTCAAAAAAGAAGGCAATGCTGACGGTTTTCATGGATTACAACGGTGTAGTGCATCATGAATTTTTGCCAGAAGGCCAGACAGTAAACAAAGAGTATTATTTGGGCGTTATGAGACGTTTGCGTGAAGCAATTCGCCGAAAGAGACCAGAAATGTGGGCAGAAAACTCGTGGATTTTGCACCATGATAACGCACCGTCGCACAGTGCTATCATTATTCGAAATTTTTTGACGAAAAATGCAACAAATACCATCCAACAGCCACCGAATTCACCTGATTTGGCTCCCTGTGACTTCTTTCTGTTCAATCGAGTTAAAAAACCATTACGGGGAACGCGTTTTAGCAGCCGAGAGGAAGTAATGGAAAAATCGCAGGAAGCACTGATGGACATACCGAAAACCGAATATAAAAAATGTTTCGAGGATTGGATCAAGCGCTGGCATAAGTGTGTTGCAGTCGATGGGGATTACTTTGAAGGGGACAATATAGATTTAGATGAATAAACTTGTATTTTTAATTTTCTGAATAAATTCCGGGAAATTTTTGATCAAGGTAGTATATATATATATATATATATATATATATATATATATATATATATATATATATATATATATATATAACCTATAATTCATAAATTCTTGCAAAAGTACTCTATCAAATGCCTTCTCGAAATCTACGAAACAAGCAGATACAACCTATTTATAGTCTATGTTCCTTTCTAATAGTGGTCATCTCGCGTCGCTTATACATTACCCCTTTGTGAGCCCAAACTGATCATCCCCATTGTATTCATTTGGCCTCCCTTGCATCCCATTTTTCTACAGCCCTCATATACTAATCCTTGCCCATTTAAGGGATAGAAACTAGCACTGATCTGATGATATTTTCTGGCCAAACTTCTCGAACGTATGAGATACAAATTAGTCCATGAAAAATCTTTCTCCACGTTTTCCTAAGCACTTAATTTGTTCCGCAGGGATGATACCTATCCGTCCCCGCGGCTTATTTTCTTTCAATTTCCTTTAGGCTTTATCTCGCTGAATTGTATACGAAATTGTTTGCATTAGAGCCAGACTCTTACATAAACGTGAAAAATAGAATAGGGTAATGAGGACATGATAGTCAAGACTATATTTCCTAATAAAGTTATCATCCAGTCACAAATTTTGTCGCTGCGGATAATAAGTTGCAATTACTACTCCTCTGCAAATGATATTCTTCATTTTGATCTTGCTATTAATTTCTCTGTCAATTTGATGGAAGATTTTTTAATAAAAATGTACCCTCTAATATTACAACAATGCTTATAAGTTTATTTGATAAAAAGTTATAATGAATTTTATTTTTATGTTTTATATTAATTGTTTTGTTTCTTTCCCCAAATTTCAGTAGAGGTGGAGATAACATGCAATTGAGTGCATAAAGAGTTACGCGTTGATATTGGGTCTTGGGGTTCCAGTAGAGTAGTTTTATAACATGTTAAGGCTAAAAGGCGAAATTTAAATGAAATTATTCCTAATTTACATGCATTAGTTTGTTTCCATGCCTCATCTAATTAGCACTTCCCGTACTTTTTGTAGGTAAATTGTCTTATCTATGTCTACGAAAGCTGTAGGTGATGACGTGGTGGCTGTTGTCCCTACTGCATTTTAAATACCCCTACTCGCGCGTAATATTTTTGAGTCAACTCTGCCTCCATTTCCTTCCTCGACAGAATCCGGGCCGCCGTCCGGGCTTTCATCCATCAACTCCGCGCCCTAATCTACGCTAATTCTATGGCGAATAATTTTTCTTTTTAAAAGCCGGAACAGTGAAAAAGAGATCTCCTTATCCCACTCGTCGCCTGATCTCCTTATTATCTTCTTTTATGTGCGTGAGGGTGGGAGAAGGAGGGGGGGCGGGGTGTGGGGGAAAAGAGGGGGGTAATGCAGCGGGAATTGGTTCGGCAGCGCCCGTGAAAAGGGTCTCCGTGTCGGGGGGAGGGGGGGGTATGGGGATTTTCATCCGAGCATCTGAGGCCCCCGCTTCTGCGCTCCACTAGGCTCCATCTATTTATTTGCCGTTGATGGTCTGTCACGGAGTATCATATTTCAGCCGGAAACACATCTTCGATCACACTCCGTTGCCTCGGGAATGTCATTTGTCAGTCTTTCCGTTTTGGTGAATATTACTCCTCAACGGGCTCCCCGCTCGGAATGATACGAAAAAGAAAAATGAGCGCCGCGGCTCTTTTATTCCCCGGCCACCCGAGCCGCGGCGTCGCTTAGTCGAAACCTTTTGTTTTTGTCACTCGCTGAAATGGTATTCGCAGCGCTCCGCTGCAAACCAATACACCGGAATGTTCAGTTCCACGAATATTGAGACTGCGAATGTTGCCGCTGTTGCGTTTTTCGAACAAATAAATCGGAAATAGTTATTTGCCGCACCAATATGTGGTTCACCAATATAGCAATAGGCTTTGGCAAATTGTAAGGCATTTCATGAAATTCCAGAGATAGTCAGTCCTAATATTTTCCATGCTTTCTCTTGAGCACATCTGTACTTCGTAGCATAGTTAAAGAGATAAAAGTCATATCCGTTGGGCATTCCTTTCATTATCGAATCTTAAATGCTGCAGAAGTTCACATCAACGACCTCCAATCTGTTTATTGATACTCAAATCAAGTCATGCTTACGGAACATGGAATTTATTCCCAATGCTGGACGTGAAAAAGTTTTTCTCTAATTCTGCTCGAATTTTATCCTCCTTTGGATTGGTAATTGTGGATTGAAGAAAGGATTTTATGCCGTGAAATAGCTGACGGGTGGCTCAACGTCGAATTTCATTGCTTCGCTGGCAGTTATAAAAGCAGTGCGCAGTCAGCTGGTTCTAAAAGTGATGCGTTTGGAAAGAGCTTCGCAGCCTGTCGCTCAGGGCATTGCGGCACGTGCCAGGCCGGTGGTTGGACAGAAAGTCACCCGTGTATATTCTTTGGTGAGAGGAGGAATGGTTCTCTGCGAATAGAATATTCTTCACGCAGTGTAACTTGTTAAACATGTACTTTCCTGAAAACAAGGACCACTTTTAATTAGAAATATCGTTAAATCTTCACAATAATTAATCATTTATAAAATTGAATTCAACAGAAATCCATAGTACTATAAACTTAATGTTATCATGGGAACTTGAAATGTTTGTCCAAATGAAGAATATCGCGTTTCGACCCACTGAATCACTAAAATGGATATTCCAGTGTATGTGTGTGTATTTATAAATTAGCCAACATATAAATATATGTCAGCTACAACATGACTTTTCCGCAGTGCATACGACCCAAGGGCTGAATAATCGACAGTTTTCATTCGCAATGTTGAATTTGGCTACAAAAATATCCTGAAGGCAGCTACGACATGCATACATACGTAGGCAATCACGTAGAATACTCTTTAAGCCATTTAATTTCACTTTTCGAATGATGTGGGCGGTGTGTGGAATCGCGGTCCACGATGGTAGGTGCGCATGCACGAATCGGCACTTTGAAAAAATCAGTATATTCTCGCAAATTCAGTTCCTACATATTTATTTTTGTATTGGTTATTCAGTCGCCTTAATCTTATAAAAATCAGGAGGGAAAGACCGTAAAGCCATAGAGTTTAAGAGAATAAATCAAGCAGAAAAGTGAAAAAAATTCTCTTTTTTTTGAAAATGCTTTTCTCTCTAGTTCGCATTCTGAGAATTCACTGAAAACACCCCAATGGTGATTTTTGTATCCTCGTTTGATCACCGGATGGCGCGGGATTAAGAAACTCCGGAATGCTCCGGCCCGGGCGGATCGCCACTTCGAATCGACTGCCTGCCGGCGATCAAGACTTTCAATTGAGGCGCCGACTGGAAATAGGAGGCGGCGCTACCCCCCCCCCTCCCCCAGAGCATCTCTCTCAACCCCTTGGTGGGGCACCCCGAACCCCCCGTTTACCCCCATCCCCCCCTCGGGGGTCCCCTCCCAACCCGGAGTCTGCTCTTCGCTTATCTCCAAATGCTCCGGGAGGGCGAGAAAAAAAAGAATCGCTCTGCACCTCCGACTCTCTTTCTTTCCCCCCCACCTGCCCCCCTCCCCCCCTTTCATCCGGCGCCCCTTCCCCGTGATGCGTGCGTGCCCTCACTTGGTTTTTATCCGCCCTCGTCCTCGCTACATTGCGAACTCCCTTTTGTCTCTCCCCTCCCTCCGCTCACACTCCTCCAAAACACGCACAAACACACACGCACGCACCCAAGAGGGGGACATTTTATTTTTAAGCCCTTCGCCCATTTCGCCAAGGCAAACACCCGCGCCCAAATCCTCAGGCAGGGGCAATGACGCAGGTCTTTTTTATATGCTAATTTGGATTACAATAAGTTTTCAGCTCCTCGTCCCCCTTCTCGCCTTTCAAGTCGTCCCCTCCGACACCCCCTTCCCCTCTTCTCCACCCCTCTGCCCCCTTCACCCCCTCCCTCCTCCTATTCCCCCGCACTCGCTCACATATATAAGTATATATGCATTTATATACAGTCACACCCGATGGCGTTTCCCGTCCCGTCCCTTCGTCTCACCCCTCGCCGCCAATCCCCCCCTCGCAAATCCGCACACACCCTTCATCCCCTCCTGTTCTTTCTTCTTTTAACTATCATAGTGATATTTAATTATCTATGCCAGCGAGGGGGAAATCTCGAAGATGCTCTCTCCTTCCCTTTCCCCTTCTAATAGAATTCTTCTTCATTCTCCTCAATGCTTCTTGTGTTTTTCTTTTGACTAAAGGAGTTTTAATGCCACCCCCCCACACTACTCAGGTAGATAAGACCACAAAGATAATATAAGGGAGATAGATTCCAGTGCAGATAGATACAAATACTCATTCTTCCCCCGAGCAATCAGAAATCATAATAGTAAGAAACCAGAGTCATTTTATAAATATTGAGAACATTGATTTTACAAGTCGAAACAAAATTAAATATTGCAAAGATATTAGGTGTATTTGTAAGTAACATTTGTGTGTTAGTTGGTGATTTGTGTGTTTGTATGTTTGTGGGTTGTTAGGGTTTTTCACATGAATGTATACCATGTTTTGTCTGTGAATGGTATACATTTGTGGCTTTTGCATGGGGTTTTTTCTTTCTTAATTACGGGTGGTATCCTAACACCCCCCGCCATACGCCCTTGCAGCGGCTTGCGGGGTAGTAAGTAGATGTATATGAGTGTTGCATGTCCTTGTGGTGGTGGATTTTTGTCTTCTTACTTTTCGAATTCAAGCTTGCACGTTATTGGATAAATGTTTACTACACTCTGAGTTGCATGTGTTTGTTAGTTGATAGCATATATATTTGCATGCTTGCAAGTTGAAAGGGTTTTTGCATGAATGCATACGATCCTGTGTGTGTGTAGGTTTGCATGGATGTGATTATTTTGCATATGGTTTCGCTCCCTTTTACGGGTGGTGACCTAATACCCTAATACCCCCGCCTTACGCCCTTACGGTGGCTTGCAGGGTATTATGAAGATGTAGATACTCTCGTCTTCCTTCCTTATCGTCCTAATCTCTCGTCGGGTCTTTGTCATCCTTTCTTTGCGGTCAGAGCTCACGTACGATACTTACGTTTTCGTTGCGCACGAGAGTTGCGTTTGTTTCCCATGCTTCCTTCTTCCGCGTCTTCCAAGAAAGCGTATCTGGAATTTTTGTTCTTTTCTAGGCATTCCATCACATTTTTCAGAATTGAATGACTTTTCACTTTTAGCTGTCGCTAAGATTACGACCGAAGAGACCGACTACGTCTTTGACCGGGCCTCATTTTCCTTCGTCATTTCCGGTGCGGGTGAACGAATGTGATTATCGAGTGGGATTCAAAATGCGTGCGTAGATGCATGGCGCTGTCGTTGGATGCATGGCACGTTGTCATAGTCTCTCGTGAGATGCTCCGCTGCGACCATATCTGAGTGGCGCAAATGTTTGAAAGTGGTCTCCTGGGTGATCCTTAACTACTCAGTTTTCCCAATAATTACGGTACTGGTTTAACACAGTGGTTCAGTTGATAAATGTGCCTAACGCATGATTTTCAACTGATATTCTTCGAATTATTTCGTGTTGCTCTCCCGAATGGTTGATGCCAGCTCCACCTACGCTCAAAAATCCTAAAAGTGTAACTCATATTTTCAGAGAAAATAGTGAAGCATGAGAGCCCTTATAATGGAGGAAATTGTTTCAGGCTTCACTTTGTGCAATTTGTCCTGATTCACTCAGTGTACTGCTTGCACTCAATCTGAAAATGACGCTAAATGTCGTAACCTAGGTCGTGAAAATAACAATCCAGTGGAATCAACCAAAGTTGTACTATTTCTTCCGTGAAAATGGTCCGCCATTTTTTCAATATCTCTACGACGAGTGTGTACACGTATACATGAGTTTGTATGTCTACATGTATGTCCATTCTGTTTTCCTTCTGCGTCTATTATCTTCCCCATAACAAGCTTAAAAACCTATTTAAAGTTCATTTTTGACAATATCAACTCCGTCATTGGCTTCAGAACTTCGCCCTTCAATATATATACTACTTGAGAGCACCATTACTACCCTCAATCACTCCTTACTCTATTTGCCCTTTGTTCTCAGATTGTCACTCACTGTATGCTTTCGCTTTCCTTCCAAATTGCCTTCCTGACAGCAATGTCCCTTTTTCTTTGTCCTTTCACACCTTTGCCACACAAGCCTTATCTCATCCCTCCGATAAGTAATTTGGACCTTCTATTTCAACATTTGTTAATATTTTGTTACCATAATTCTTTTTAGTTTCTCAATACATGCGTCTCATATTCTATGCCTTGTAATAATGCACAATTTTAAATTGGCATCATTGATGTGCGTCGACAATTTTTATAAAAAAATAAATTTTGAATTGAGGAACTCACTTGTAAAGATTTATAGTCACTAGTGCTTAAGGTTCAAGTAATAACGAAAAGAATGACGGATTCATGATTAGTAGACGGTGGATACGATTAGGCCTGCGGAGGCTGTCGAGACCCTACATCTTAAAGATCATTCCACGTGGAAACGATGATTTGCAGGGAGTGTGCATCTACCGATGAGTGGGGCACATCCTACCCTGCAAGCCACCAGAAAGGGGTTTGGAGAGAGTGATATTGGTCATATTTAGTATAAAGTTAAATTCTCTGAGTGGGTTGTTTGAATTCTCGCTTTAATTTTCATTGCTGTGGTCACGAATTGTGCGGAGAAAAATGATCCCGCGTATCGGTCAGTTGGTCAGTAAATTTCCTCCTGCGGTCTCGCTGACATACGAAAGGAGATAGAATTATTTCGTTTGACGAGATTAAACTTGTTTACTCTGCATCGGCATTAAAAATATGTGATTTTTATCTATTTTAATTCATATAGTCAAGTATTCAAGAAAAGCAGATGATTCAAAACACGACTTATTTTCTTCCATTGTATCCTGTAATCGGGGGAAAGGATTACATGAGCTGACGCTGTAATTTCAGATTTTAAAAAAAGGCTTCGACGAAGTCCCTCACGAGAAATTGATAGACAAGCTAAGATATTATGGAATTGACGAGAAAGTGACCAAGTGGATTTAGGAACTTCATATGATACCGTATACACAAAACGTAGCCGTTGGCAGGTTGAGTTTATTGGAGGCAGGTACTCGTATAACTTCAGGCGTGCCACAGGGAATTGTTTTGGGGCCCCTACTCTTCTAGATACATATTAACGAACTAAGCTCCCAAGTTAAGCGCAATCTTAGATTATGTGGAGACGACAGTGATAAACACAGGGATAAGGCCACCGCTAGATTGCGTGCCACTCTCTAACGATGTAGGCCAGATGTGCATTATATGGTTAGAATTACGTATCAGAAAATGTACAGCACTGAAATTGTTGAATATAGGAAAAGATAAACAAGGCGTAAATTATAAATTAGATGGCACCGATTGAAGCATTTCAGTTTAGGCCCAAATACTTGGGTATAACGTTGACAGAAAACCTTACCATGGATACAAACATTAGAATAATATCCGGGTCATCCTTAGGGTAGCTAAATTTAATTTTACCTCGTTGTAGAAAAAATACAGTGAAAAATTTAGAGAGAAGTGTTACTAAACTTTAGAAAGGCCACTTTTACAATATCTGGGAGCCATTGGAGGAAATGTTAATTAAAGGAATAGATAAGATTAAGAGAAAATCCTCTAGGTTTTTTAGAATTGCTAAAAGAAATTAAGTTAGGCTGGTGGGTGGAAGGGGTTTGATATGGGGATTTAGCTTGGGAGCATCTTGATTCTCGAAGAGAGAGCGAGCAAGACTTAGACTTTTAGAAGGGTACAGGACACCCTAGTTTTCTTTTAACACCAAGGGTATACCACATTATTGTATCACACCAAGGGTATACCACATAATATTGTACCATATCATATTGGTAGGTTTAACCATCGGGATAAAATAAGAGAGACACCGTCACGGACAGATTCACATTTCATTGGTATCCCCGCAGGAAACGCAGTCATGAGCAAATCAAGACCCAAGCGTCCAAATGTATTTGATTGAAGAATAAAATTTAACGATTTGGTCAAACCCAGCAATTACTGCTTGACGTACGAAAAGAGGGTTGTCCGTATGTCCTCGAGTGTTTTTTAAATCGGTTTACACAGATATTCAAATATATATTCAAATGCAAGTACGTACTAATATTTCTGAATGTATGACTAGTAGAATTTTGTTAATTTATCGTAGATATAGATACATTTCGACGTTCTGGCGATCGTTCTATTCGAAAACCCCGATCATGAGCAGTGTCATCATAATGATTTCGAGATTAGCACGAGAATAATTCATCTTCATCGATGTTCTGTCATCTTTATTATTTCATTTTTTATCATTCCACAAACAATGAGGATAGGCAGTTAATATTTGGAAGTTGTCAAAGAATCACTCATACTGCAGTCAATGCGGTAAAAAGTAGAATTCTGCAGGAGAATGAGGTCATAAACAAACAAAACGTGTTTCAAGCACCATTGCAGGCGTAAACAAGGTTTGTTCAGAAAGTAATTCCAGTAAGGCCTCGTTCGGGATGTCCTTTAATGCCGCGGTGCAAGGTACTTTGATCCCGTCCATTGCCCCGAAATGGCAGCCTTTGAGGGATGTTTTGACGTGTGGAAACAAAACAAAAGCCGGGGAGAGCCACGTTCGGGCTTTACGGGGGTTGGGGGATCGTTGGCACCCCTGCCTTGAACAGGTAGTCGGTGGCGATGAAAGCGCTGTCCGACGCACAGTCACGTCGCAAAAAAATCACTGACATTACTTTCAGGACATACCTTGCATAAATCCTTGAAAAATATAAATTTGAATTTCCCGCCATATCGTAGTTCCACTGGAGTTCGTGATTGGCGTTCTTGAAAGCAATAGGCATCTAGTAAACAGTCATAACCTAAAAATGGCCGAGATGTTACGCACAAGTGCGGAGTACGATCGAAGAGCGGCTATTACCGAAATTGTTCGCGCCGGGCGTTATATTTTGAAATATTTCGATTCTTCTGGTACCCCAGATCAACTGTTTACGATGGTGCGGCTAAGTATAATAATGCTTCGGAGAAGTCTGGGGAAAGTTTCGCTAACTCGGCGAGGAAATCTCATTCGAGGAAATGCTTGCTTGTCCGGATTTAAGCGCCGCACGCTGTACGAGAATGTGCCGGGAGACACAGGAAAGAACAATTTAAATTTCACTATGGTTTGTCATAGATTTAGGAAGAGCGTCATGATTTTACGCAGCTTACCGGGAATAGACACAGATTCGTACCATAATTTAGTTGCAATGAATACAATTTAAAATTCAAAAGACTTAGAAGGGGAAGAAGAACAGGAGAGGGGAAAGCAAATGATTAAATGAGGATAAAAATGAAGTAAACCCGAGAAGTATTCAATAAAAATCTAAGGAGAGATGAAGAAATATGAACTGTATAGGAGGTAAAGGATCTTAAAACCATTCATCCAGTCCGTAAAAAAAATCTTTTACCTTTCAGTAAGTGCATGGAGTTGAAGACGGTTGGTTATATGCTTCAAAATTTCGGAATAGAGTCACGTTAAAATGAGTTCGACCAGCAATTTCCGAGTTCTTTTATGCATAATTTCTGCTATTTTCAATGGGGGATGGAGTGGGCTATTTTCGTATTCCTGCGGTACCTGCTATTCGTGGTCTGTTCAAAAGGTTCCGGAACTTTTTTAATAGAGCACCTCCAGTTGGTTATTTTTTAATATGCCTGAAGGCGTTGTGTCCGCGAAAACTTCTCGAGTAACTGCCTGCAACCACTTTGTTGATAGCTTGTTTTGTTGATTAGTTACGGTTGAAAAGGGGCATCGTTCCGCTGTAAAATTCAGCGTGAAACCCTGAAAATCCTACACGGAAACCTTTAAATTGATTGCTTATGGTGAGGATGCTACGAAACGTGCTGCACGTTATGAGTGGTTTACCCAATGCAAAAAGATGATCACATCGTAGACCCACAGATGAGAACTTATTCATAGGAAGAGTGCATATATATCGGATTGCTTAAAAAATTTATAAGGGAAAGAAGGAGGCCGCAATGATTTCTTTCCACAGCCGAAATCAGTGAAATTAGAGAGAGAAGATTGTTGAGGGCTAATCGTAGGCAGGCGAGGTGGATGCGAGAGATTTTGAGAAACGGTGGAATGTTTAGGACTAAGGAAATGGAAGGTTTTTGTGTGAGCAAGGCAGATACATGAAACGAATGGGAATTTGGCACTTAAATGAAAAGAGGTTGCAAGTAGGTAGTCACGTAGAGCTGAAAAATGTTTCCTGTGACACGAAGTGTCAGGGTCCCGTTATGGTGTTTAGTCACCACATTTTTGAGTCCTGCTCCCAGGTTCTTACAAGTGTAGCAGTTCTTTATACCTGGGCTAATCAAATTCTTATCTCAAGCGGTGAAATGCCTGTAATACAAAACGGCTCTAGGTGGCTCTAAAAGTTGGCGTGACTCCATTTCCCTGCTTTGACCTTTTTGGGTGTGAGTTCTTGATATGCAACGCGAATAGCGCGGTTTTTTTGTAACATATCACTTACTCTCTCAAATTTCCACGCTACATTAGAAAGGTCTTTTGGAATGGATGAATAGGAAAAAGGAAATGAATAATCTCATGAATCAGATGCGATGAAAGAATCTTTCCCGGGGCCGTGTTGTACAGTATATCGGGCAGTTCTCATGCAGTGTGCGTACATGACCATGGTGACTGCGGTGGAAACCACTCAATAAGAAAACTGATGGAATCGGGATGGTGCGGTGGCTTATGTAAAGGCTTCCCCATTCAGTGGGCCCGGGTTCGAATACCGGCGGCGGCAGATATTTTTCAGTGGTATCCCGATCCCTACTTGAGGTGCGGCTTTGTGGAGGGCACTTCGAGTGATTATGCCGTCCGTCGGATGGGCCGTTAAGCTGCGGATCCCTTGGCGCTTTTCGTTAAGAGTA
Organism: Hetaerina americana; assembly: GCF_022747635.1. Taxonomy (NCBI): domain Eukaryota; kingdom Metazoa; phylum Arthropoda; class Insecta; order Odonata; family Calopterygidae; genus Hetaerina; species Hetaerina americana. The sequence continues at coordinate 89,533,204 of NW_027287095.1, forward strand.
AGCTAATGCCGACGCCGGGTTTCTCTCCACCCTTCATCCTCTCCTGCCCATCCCTAATGGCGAAAATGACCTCAGCTGTTGGTCGCCTCCCATAAAAAATACTACTACTACGAAAACTGATAGCACAAACTATAGGTCAGCACGAATTGCAAATGTTACTTGTGGCGCCTATATTATTTATTTATTTTAGTACCCTACAAGCCACCGCTAGGGTGTGTGGCAGGGGTTGAATGTATAGTTCTCGATGAGTATTTATTATTTTTCGCCAAGTGGTTCTTAAACAACGGCTCAGACGAAAATAATTTTCCCTCCTCGAATGATAGATGCCAGCAATTTTTTTACATTTTTCGCTGAAAATTCCAAATCCATTGGTTTCTCAGCGGCATGTTCTCTCAAAATCCACCGCAAAACCATCCTCGGAGATTTAACATTAACACACAAAATAGGATGTAAAATGTTTTTATGAGATTTTTAAATCATTGCAATAACATATGGAATAAATTAGGTGAGTTCTCTTGTTTCACAGCATACTTTTCAATACCTATCGCAAATAAGCATTTTTTCAAAGTGCGAAATAATACTAGCATGAAGAATAGCAGAAAAATGTTAGCATAAAATTCGTTTGGCTTGCATTAAGGTAATCATGAAATGTGTTGAGCTGGTCTCGGACAGCCAGTGTTAATCACTACCCACTGTAGGTTCTGATTGTTTGCAGACAACCCCTGCCCCAAATCGGGTGTTGAATGTGTGGCTTATCGGGGGATGTGTGTGTGTGTGTGTGTATGGGCGTGTGTGTGTGGGCGTGTGCTTGCGCATGCGCCTCTCTTCAAGGCGGAGTCAGTTGCTAAGGATTTATATTGTCACCGAGCACCTGAGGTGACCGGAAATGGTCGTCCAAGCAGGGGGGAGGGGGTGGCAGCGGACGTGAAAGGGAGAAAGACGCGGGGGACCGACCTTCTGGGACAGTTTCGTGGGCAGCGGGGGACGGCAGGGAGGGGGGGGTGTGGTCCGCTTCCGCGATAGAAACGCGCATCGGTGGGGGGTGGGGGGGTGCGTCCCCTGGGAAGACGTCTCAATTTTAGTCGCGCGTTGGTTGTCTCGCCTGGTCTCTTTTATTGCCCCACGTCCCCCTTCTTCCCCCACCCTCCAAAAAACAATAATTCTCGGAAAATAGCTGGTCCACACAATTCGTGGATAATTCCGTCGAAGGAAAAAACGAACGCAGAGTGTCGTTGAATGTGTTCTTACTCTCTGCCGGAAGTGTCTCCTCTCGGTTCCTTGGGATGTTTGGCCACCGACGCTATGCAAGGAAAATGTCCTCTCAGAGTTTCTCTTCTTGGGCACATTTTAGCCACTCAATTCCCGCCTCGATAATCTTGTGATGCATCCTTCAAGTTTGTGGTAAAGGACACGGAATATTTGTCAAGGAATGTCAAATACTGCTATTTTATTTCGTGCGGCGAATATTTGTAAATAAATGTAGTTTTCGATAGTCCAGGGATAGAGCATTGGACTGCTCACCGGATGGTCCCGGGTTCGATTCCGGGGCAAGGCACTCTGGCACCTGCAGCTCCACCCAAGCTATGTGATTTTTTGGGTACCAGATCTTCCTGGGAAACCATAACCGGCACAGGGAAAGGAACTGTTCCCCTCAATACCCTCATGTGTGAATTTCACACGCCGTATAGGGCTTAGTACTGGGTGAATTTTACCATCACCTACCAGCCAGACCTTTGTGTTGATTACTGCGGTTTTCAGTTTATGACGATAGTTAAAAGAAAAGCCGAAATATCTTCCAACGCAAAGTTTTGGCATAAAGCAGATATTTTTAGAGGTTACCCTCAGTGGAGAATAAACCTAATGGTGCGGTCGATTCGAAGGCTGGGTTTGCGCTTTTCTGTCGCAATTTTGATTAATTTCTGCGCCGATGCATAACAGTGGACGAGACATGGATACACTAATACACTCCAGAGACAAAGGAAGACTTAAAAAGAGACGTTTCAGGCGTGATATGGTGGAATATCATGATTAATTAAAAATAGCAATTTTCCACAAAAATATTTTTGTGGAAAATTGATATTTTTAATTAAAAAGGAAGACTTGAAACGGTGAGTCCTTAAGGCGAACCGGCTCCGAAGAAGGCGAAGACGGTGAGATCGCCACGGTGTTTTGGGATTAACGCAGAATCATGTACATCGATTACTTGCAAAAAGGACCAACAATAAATGTAGAGTACGCATTATGCGTCTTTATTGCACCGGTTGAGCGAATAAATTGAGAAAAAAACGTTCTCATTTGGGAAAGAAAAATTTCTCTTCATCGTGGATTTGCCGGGCACTGTAACCTTTCAAATGAAGGAACTTAACTACACACATAGAGCCTCCATCTTCTCCATACCAAGATTGACTTAATTAACTCAGTGCAGTTTTTTAGTTGTTTTGCGGTATATGTGTTTGCATGAGTGTTGGATGAAGGGATTTTTGCATGAGTGCGCTGCTGTGGATGAAATTTTCCGTGTTGTTTCTTTTGCATGTGGTATTTTTCCTTTTTACGGTTGGTGACCTAACACCCCCCGCCACACACCCTTGCGGCGGCTTGCGGAGTATTATGTAGATGTAGAGAATTGCGGGCTTTCTGAAGCAAAAAAATCAACATTAATAGCTGTAATTTGCCACATTATGTACTACATACATAAGGATGTCTTAATATGCAGAATAAATTTAATCCAGATATCTCGGTCATTTATTAGTAAAAATAACTTAAATACGAAACATTCACGCTAATAGTATGGGTTTAAGGATATTTTTCTGCCATGTTAGCGAAGAACTCCGAGTAAAGAAGCGTGTGGAAGCACCAGTGTTCATCAAAAACTTACGATAACCCAGTGGACTACGCAAAAATAGTCATGTCTGTCGATAGTGTATCTTTGGCTCCAGCTACTTGCCTATAGTACTAAATATCCAGATGAAACATGTATTTGGCGTTTTAGTAACTCATATGCTGGCTTTAAATATGTTGCCAGCATATATTCTGGTCTTTTTAGGGTACGGACTGGGGTTAGCTTCCTATCTTCAATTACTAATTTCTATATTTCTTACCGTTTCTTCGTTCCCAGTTTCCATCGGTGTCTCTTCGCAGGCTTCAACAGTCAAACCCATTGCTCCCTTTACTTCGAATTCGCCCCCCTCATCCTCTCTCGAATTGATCTCTCTCGTCTTCTCCTCCTCTCCCGTTGCACTAAACACACACCAAACCCCCGAGCACTTTTCGTTCAAGGCTCCTCTCCGTTCCTATGGACGTGATCAAACCACTTCTCTAAATGCCACCTAGGAATGAATTCCCATTTACACTCTTTCCTTTATTTCATTGTTTTTCATTCTATCCTATCTAGTCTTTTGTCCTATGCCCCTCAAAAATCCATTTCCGTTGACATCCAGGGATACTTTTCTCTTACGATTACATCCAAAATCTCAGCTCAATATAGCATCAGACTTAGTATTCTCGACCTCTTCCTTGTTTCGCTCCACAAAACTGAATAGGGTGCTCTGATCAAGTGACTTCCTTTATAAAATTAATGTTTGATATTTTCGAATACACCGAAATACATGTCTACCTTACTCAATATATCCTCCAGCTGAAGATCATGGATCATGGAACACATAGTTGCTATTTCGATAGGCATCTCGATAGTCAAAAGTTATTGATGAAAAATCAGCACGGTTTCTGAAAAGGTATATCCTGTGAGACACAACTTGTGAATTTAGTTCATGATATTCTTATTTCGAGAGGTATCAATGTTCCAGTTGACGCGATTTTTCTAGATTTTAAGAAAGCCTTCAACAAAGTACATCAGAGTACTCACTCAGTTACTCACAAAGTTAGAAGCATATGGCATGGATTAAAATATCCCGAGTTGGATTAAAGATTTTTTGGATGGTCGGTTACAAAGAGTAGTGATAGATGGAGTTAGCTCAAATGTAATATAATTTACTTCAGGTGTTCCCCAGGGAAGTGTTATTGGATCTCTTTTATTCCTACTTTACGTTAACGACATTGACTCCGTAGTCACTAGTAAGATACATTTATTTGCCGAAGATGGAGTTGTTTGCCGTGATATCCGTGATCCTGAGGATACAGCAGCTTTATCAGATGAGTAGCTAGACAACTATCGTGCGACTCTTATCAATTAGAATTAAATTTAAAAAGTACGTAGTGATGAAGTTTAGGAAAAAGAGCAATTCCAACCCGAATGCCAACTGCATCGGGAACAACGAAATTAAATGTGTAGACTTAATAAAATATTTAGGCCTAACGTGGTTCTGCCTCTTTTAGAATATGCTGCTTTAATATGGGATCCTCATGAAGATGGATTGATTGCGGAAATGGTTCGCGAGCAGCTTAGAGGAGCTAGATTTGTAAAACGTTGTCATGATAAACTTAGTAGCGAATCAAAACTATTAACTAGGCAGGGAATCGCTCACGGAGCGAAGATTAAACTACAGATTAAACCTCTTACATAAATTGGAAGGACATCTCTTTAGCTTTGATGTTGAAAATGTATTATTACGCCCATCATACTTCGGTAGGACAGATCACGTCAATGAAATTAGAGAGATTAAGTGTAGAATAGATAGATTAATGATGACATTTTTTCTACGATCAATAAGGGATCAGAATAACATTGTCCGTCCGCGGTGGAAAAATATTCGGGTCATAATTAGTTTGGTGTATATTCACACCCTGCCATGCACCCTAGCAGTGGCTTGTAGGGTACTAAAATACAAAAAAGCATACAAAATCATGTATTTTTTCCGTTCTGACTACTGACTACTACTTCCGAACTCTCACATACACGCCTATTTTCAGACCACCAACAACATATTTTTCTCGAAGCTCTCTAGCCAAAGGGTGAGGGTTAATAAATAAATAAATAAATAAATAGAATAACCCTCATCTTATGCCAGAACAGTCTGATCTTCATTAAAGTGCAGAGCAAATACTATATATCTTCATCAATTTAATGCAACTCCCATGCTTCATCATTTCTCATACCACTTCTCAAATACAGGGCCAACATAATGTACAGCAAAAGTGCTGCACATAACTGATATTTCCGTCGTCTAATCCTTGTCTCTCCCCATTGCATCGCCCAAATTCATCCAAGCTTAAAGAGCCCTCTCGGAGATGTGACGAAACATAGAGTCAACATCCAAGGAAGTTCAAAGGGGAGAGGAAGGCGGGAGGAGTCCGGCATTCTTCGGGGAGGGGCGCCGGGGGACGGCAGAGGGCGCAGCGCATTGGGATTGAAAAGCAGTCTTGCGAACCGCTCAAACTCTCACGCAACGTCTCCTCCCCACATCCCTCATGAATATTTCCGTATCGTCTATTTCAAATAGAGGCGTGGAAATATTTGCTCGACTTCATATGGATTGGATTCCGCCGGACGGGCCCGTCTCCAATCGATCAACGCATGACGCGCGCTGAGCCGTAGGGGTTCGCTTCCTTCCCTTCGCCCCCACCGGTGGGCGGTGCGTGCGAACGGGGGTTGAAATAGGGAAAGGAGAGAGAGGGGGTGTTATTATGGCCTCGGGTCCTCTTGGAGGAGGAACCTTTCATCTCGAGGGTGAGCCGGGGGCATTCAAGAGGCGAGAGGAACGGGGGAGGGGGCGCTCCGACACCACCTCTTCCATCTCTCCCCCCCCCCCCCCCTTCTTCCCTCTGCCTCCTTCGACTCATTCTCCGCCCCACACCCTCGCATTCCACGCCTACACCTGTGCAAGCTCCTTGGGGTCGGGGGTGGGTCTCCTCCCTTTTCCCACACCTCGCTCTCTCCCTTCCATTCATGGATTCCGGTCGGTTGCGGGGGGGTAGGGGTAGATTTTTGGTTTCAGTGCCCGCGAAGGGAGTTGGTATGGCGGGAGTGTGGGGTGGGGGGCGAGGTGCGTGGGAGGGTGTGGCCGGTTGGCGGGAGAGAGAGAGTTGTGTGTCCCGGTGACGGAACGGGGGCGGGAGAGGGGGTGTGGGAGACGAGGAAGAGGGTGGGGAGACAAGGGGGAGGGGGTTGGTGAAAGGTACGCTCTCTCCTAGCAGCCCTCGGACACACACACCCACGTGCAATTCGGACTGGCAATACTCGGAGTCGGTGTGGGACCGACATGTTCAAACACGCAGAATGATTGCTTTCGAGTTTGTTGCAACGTTCATCAACATAAGAGTAGTACCCTGCAAGACACCCCACTAGGGCTAACGGGCGTTGGGCCTCCATCAAACTGTATCTTACATTGTGGGCTATTGACTGACGGAGAAGTGATGAAATAAGAGATCACAGTAATCAACGCTGCGGTTGGTTTGGAGAGGTTTATACATCTGGTACATGGTGCCCAGAAAGCCACCACTAGGGTGGGTGGCAAATGGTAGTTACACACCAGACTACTTTTCACAGAAAATACCTACTCCCCCCCCCGGCAAGGCGTCCGGATGATGTTATTCTGATCCCTTAACTTTCGTGGAAAATATTACATCTTAAATCTATCGGTTCTACATTTGATCTCTTTAATTTTATTGCCATGATCTCTCCTACCGAAGTACGATGGGGGTAATAACACATTTTCAACATCAGCGCTAAAGAGACCTCCTTACAATTTATGCAAAAGCTTCAATCTGTGATTTAACCTTCGCTCCGTGAGAGATTCCCAGCCTAGATCCTCAAATATTTTGGGTACGCTACTAAGGAACGTTTTACAAATCTAGCTCCTCTACACTACACGTCATCCAATTCGGCGATCAATCCTACTTCGTGAGGATCCCATATACTTGCAGCATATTCTAAATGAGGTCTGACCAGTGACGGATAACATTTTTCTTTGACCTTTTCATCTCATTTACCAAGTACTCTTCTAATAAATCCTAATTTTTGTTAGCTTGTCCACATATTCCCCGCATTTATTTCACCCGAGAGAGGTCGTGAGTAAGAGTAACGCCTAAATATGTAATCGAGTTTACACATTCCATTATGGTATTCCCGATTAAGCAGGCGTTCTGGTGAGAACGGGTCCGATTTAAAAAATTAATCCCTACGCACTGTTTTAAGTTTATTTTTAAGGTCAGGGTAGAGGCACCTGGGACTAACCCTCAGGCGGCGTTCGAAATTCACGCATTAGCAGATTAATGAGGTGCCCATTTCCTTTTCCTATGCCGCCATTATGTGATTGTCCAGGATGAGACTCGAAAAATCTCGCAGCTTGTTTGAAGCTGAGGTTGCTCAGATGCGTTTCCTTGAATTGAACCCTTGGCCTTCGCTCAGCAACTCAGCGCTTTCTGCACTGAACTATCACGCCACTCAACTAATTCAAACTGTGGAAATACTTTAAACAAAAGAGTTGCACATGCGTTGCAGCGTATAGTAAAATTTTTGATAAACCCTTGCTTTAGCAATATTTATATTTATCATGACCTGACATGCTACGGGTCCATTTGCTTGCTGCAAGCGATAATAATTTATTTCCAACTTGAATTCAACCTGGCTGAAAACATGCCGTTCTTTGTTATCGAGGATCTTCTTTCCGAGGAATCCACGATGCTCAACGGCGGCTCCCTGTATCTCTATGGCGACCTGGTACTTGCCTAGGTTTATTATTATTTATATAAACCTCGTTGAAATTAGGCAATTGTCCTGGAGGCAACGCTCAAGTCTGGACAATGGTCACTCTTACAATGCACATACGAGTACATACATACACACGCAAGAAGAACAGATATGAGACAAAATGCTCTTATATACAATGACACTTTTTAATATTACCAACCTCTCTTTTACCGTCACACAAGGGTTAGGTTCACACCATACTTGCTACATCGCTCCGTCAATCGCCGCACTCCGTCCATAATCACTCACTCTTCAATTTCATACACTGTTCAAAATCACGCACCGTAAACACAACATTCACTTCTGCAATACAACTTCTCACGTCGTCTACATCACATACAAACAATATTTTCATTTGTACAATATTATAATAATCACTGACCAATGAAGTTTATCACCCAGTGGCTGATTTACACTTATTCTTGGAACTCCTAAAATTGGATGGAAAGGGCTCAAACAAACCTCCAGGCAGCTGGTTCCATTCAAAAATAGTTCTGTTTAAATAAGATTATTTTTTCTTATTTGTCTTTTCTGTTCTTATTTTTATTTTAAAACTGTGGTCGTTTTGCCCTAAAAGTTTGGTTTTTTATATTTTTCCATAAATCTTCCCACGCTTCGTCATTTTTAACAGTTCTATGCATCGCGCCTGACATCCATTTCGTTTTGTCTCGGCGACTGCATTTGAGGGTCCCCGCTTTCTGTTGGGGGATTCCCTCACCCTTGGACTTTTCTTAATTTCAAATTATTCTTCTTCGAATTTAGGCCATGCATAACCACAGGAGAAATTACTCCTATTCAGGTAGCTTATATATATATATATATATATATATATATATATATATATATATATAAAACCATAAACACAGTAATCAACCCGAAGGTCGGGGTTTGGTAGGTAATGACAGAGTTCACCGAGTACTAAGCCCGACGGCGTGTGAAATTCACACATCAGGGTAGGGGGCCAGTTCCTTTCCCTGTATATATATGTATGTATATATATATATGTATGTATATATATATATATATATATATATATATATATATATATATATATATATATATATATATATATATATATACAGGGTTCGTCCGGAAAATAAGTGTACTGGGCTCAGGAAAAAAAATTTATTACACTTTTACATATCTTAAGCTAATATTCCTCAAAATAGGACCCTTGTGAGTCGATACACTTGTTCCAGCGGCGTTCCCATTCCTGGAACGCTCCCGCGAAGGCATCATCGGGAACCTCTCGAAGACTCGTCGTCGACCTCTTCTCTGCCCTCCACGAACATCTTGTGCCACCGAAAGATCATGTTTCTGGACATGGCTGACTCCCCGTAAGCCTGGTTAATCATACCGACAGTTTCGGTAGACGATTTCCCAAGCTTTACCGCAAATTTGATGGAATAACGCTGCTCCAAAAACTTCGGCATCGCGTTCCGTGACGTGGGTCGAGCGTGGAGGTTCGCGTTAACAGAGCTCCTCACTACACCACAGCTCAGAGCCGACTGCCTTTTTCAGCGTCGCTTGCCAACATACCCCCCTCCAATCACAGCCCGTCAGAGCGGTGCTGGGCGCGCCTGGAGCGGCGCGCCCAGCCCAGGAGTCAGTACACTTATTTTCCGGACGAACCCTGTATATATATATATATATATATATATATTCCTTAAGCCTAGTATTCGTTTCCCACCCTTCAGTCGCACCTCTGACTTTTGACCATATTGGATTAATCGTCATCATTAACCCAGTCATTAAATCAAAATAGTTGGCAACCTAGAACTCGCCTTCTCTCCGGAAGCAATGACCACACTTCTTAGGTGTCATCACCGACTTCGTTGGGTAAACATCATGCGCCGGAAATCACGAAGCTTCCACAGCGCACGTCCGGCGCAGCACAAGTCGCATTCATGGCCTTCGGGGGAGAGACGGGCGAGTTTACTTCATGCGCGTGTCAACCTTGCGGGTAATTGTTGAAGGTTAGGAAAATGAATTCTTTGAGGCGCTTGACTTCTACGTGCGGGAAACCTTGAGTATCGTACCGTACCTTTTATCCTGTATAGTTCCGAAAATACTTATTATTTACTTAGTTACCGATACGCATTGCTAACGTCGAAATCTGTGTCACAGTGGCAAGAAACAAAATCAGCAAATGTTGAAATGCATAAAAACGCGCCCATTACTTAAATAAGTTAAAGTTTGGTGCGTGAATAACATTTTAAACATTGATTTTGTTTGAAGCATGGAATATTTACTGCTGACTGATTTCAGGGTTTTGAGGAAATTGGTCAAAATGTTCATCGGGCAACTGAATCTAATTTTTTATATTCCTATTTAAAAATGGATACTTGACAACGTTGGAATTTTGCGTTCTTCATTTTATTATTTTATTTTAAAAGAGTGTTTAATTATCGCTCTCTATGGAACTTGGTTCATCCACTCATTCAACGCGAATACGTCCTGCCTTTTGTGCTGCTTTCCTTCCTCTCTGTGCCGAATCCCAAACGCCCGACGCATATTCAAAGCGGAGTAACGCCTCTCCTTAAATTTTTCATCGAATTCGAATATGTCCCAATTATTATTGCAATTTGCAAGAAGTTTATTCCCTGCTGCTCCGCAGATGTTGATAGAGTCCTTACCTCTTACTAATTCTGACGTCAGTAGGACTCCTAGGTATTATATTTGCTCCTCCAAACTTGCTTCTACCCCTCCCGAGTCCGTGGGCAGCTATGAGAATGTACAGATTTTTCCCCCAGAAGTCCATTAGTGCACACTTTTGCCGGATGTAGTTGGAGGCGCCCCCCACTCCTGGATTCAAGCACAAAATTGCTGAGATCGCTGGACGGGACGGGCTGCGTCGCAAGCACACATTCTTCGACGTGGGTCTCGAAATAAAGAGTGTGCCTGACTTTCCAGCGGTCGTGGTCAATGTGGAAGAGAGGACCAGCATTGAGTTTCCCTCTCAATAGCAGCTCCATCCAATAAGCTGCTTAATTTTTACGCCGTTTTCTTCAAACAGACATTTCTTCCTTCCGGCGACCTTTTATTCCATCGTCTTGCGGGGGACGCGGTTGTTGCTGGAGGGGTGAGGCACTGGACCCGCCGAAAAAAAAAGGCTGAAAGACGGTCGAGGAGATGTCTTTTGGGGGAAGGTGGGACCGGAAGAGGCGGGGGAGGGGCGGGCGGGCCGGGGGAGTGGTGAATGGGCGAGAGGAGGAGGGTGCTTGCGGAGCAGGGGGTGGGGAGCGGTGGAAGGAGGAATACGTACGCACAACGGCACGCATTCCTCGACCCTCCCGGACGAACCGTTGAGGTGGCGGCCCCCAACGCCAGACAGCCCGTCTCCTCTCCAATTCCCGCCCTTTCTCTCCACGTCCTCCTTCCAGCGGAGACCCTGGGCGAGTTCTCTTCCCTCGTATCGCCTCTCCTGAAAAGGGTTCCGCGGAGCAGATTCGACCAAACATTTGAAGGCAAAAGAGAGAGAATCTTCTCATACAACCCTTGCGTTTATTTCGTATTTTTCTCGCAGTTCCCTTTTAATTAGTTCTCGGCAGGAGGATTTCATTTAAGGTGAATTGGTCGCCGAATCTATGAGAATAATGTTCAAGGAATACTGGACGAAGGATTTTACATCCACGATCATCCATCGCCCAAGTGCACTTCAGACACTAATAAGAGAGTATAGTTCTAATTTTATTTCCTTTCGTTACATCTCGAAATCGTATTATAACAATATATTCATTGAATGTAAAAGAGACAGTATAATTTTAGATAGCGTACTTCTGCGATGGCATACTTCACCTATGTGGAAAATTATCTACTCCAAAGGCAATTAATAAAACACGTACATCGTCAAGTAATCTCTTACCTTGACGATGCATTCCATTTCGGCTTAGTCCTGTTTGCTTTCTACAATGGTCCCCACGGTAGGTCACTACGAAGGGATGATTCCTACGGTTTTGAATACAATATGACTCCCGTTTTCGCAGTCTTATCTTTATCATTTAAAATGTAATTGAACGTTTTGTGATACTTCTTATTTTTTACAATTATTTGAATAGATTTATATTTATCTTATGAAAAATTATTTACGGTGACGCTAGGTGGGTTACGATTTTTTGTGAATCGAGTGTTATGCTGCTCGGCGTTTCTCCCGCGCTACTGCTAGAATCTACTTCTACTTAATACCCCGTAAGCGATCGCGAGGGCGTGTGGCGGCGGGTATTAAGGGCACCACCCGTAATTAAGAAAAAACCCGCATGCCAAAGCCACAAATTTATACATTCCACCAACAAAACATGGTATACATTCATGCAAAAACCATTTCACCCCAAACACATAAACTACACGTACCAACTAGCATACACATGCGCCTACAAATATACCTGATATCTTTGCAATGTTTAATTTTGTTCCGACTAGTAAATTCAATGTTTTTAATATTTTTCAAGTGACTTCGGTTTCTTACTATTATGATTTCTGATTGATCGGGGAAAGAATAAATATTTGTATCTATCGTTACTGGAATCTATTTCCCTTATTTTATCTTTGTGGTCTGATCTACCCAAGTAGTGTGGGGCCATTATACTATAATTCCTTCAGTGTCATCGTTAAACTCGTTTGTTCTGAACCTTTGTAAAAGTCTAAGTCTCGCTTGGTCTCTTCGTATCTTAAGTGGCTCCTAGCAAAATCTCCTAAGAGACCTTTTTCACTTAATATTATACTCGAAAAATATTATAACAATTTTTAACGAATCTAGCGGATTTTCTCTGGACTTTATCCAATTACTTTTGCCGAATTTCCTCCCAAGAATCCAAAATACTTGCGGCATATTCCAAATGACGTCTAACAAGAGCAAAATAACACCTCTCTTTAACTTTTTCACTACATTTCCCCATCACTTGGGTTCCCCATCACGTCAAGAGTTTCTTCAAAGAATCGTTTCATTCAGCGTGAAGCGAAAGACACATCGAGCCACTAAAGCTCTCTGCACGCAGCAACACTCAAAAGTCACCTTTCTACAATCAAATTGTTCCGGAAGCTTTCGCTATCAAATAAATTTGTGAGTAATTAGTGAAATACATGAGTAATTAGTTAAATAGAATTGCAGATGGCTCAGAATGCTTGTGAAATTTAAAATTATAGGTGCTCCTTGGATTGTGGTATCGATTTGTATTGACAGAAAATCTACGATTTAGTTAATGCGTGTGTGTGTGGTGGATTTGAAGCGAATGAAAACATTACTTTGGGATTCGGACGAAAACCCAACTCCCTTGAGGCGGGTGGTTGGAATTTTTTTGTTTGATATTTTTTCCTTCCCTGGAAAGGAAAACCTCATTATTATGTATCGACTCAGGATTTTCCCGAGGAATCACCTGTATTCTCACGCTCCCTTCGTACTCACTCTCTTTAGCTCACCTTGACCCCCAGACCGCCCAATCAACAACAAAGGACAACCTCCATGCCGACACTTGACCGCGCCAAATTCCACCCGGAGGGAGGGGGAGAGGGGGGCCTTCTTCTCTTTCCCCGGGGCTCCTTTTTCCCGCCCTCTCCCCTCCAACCCCCATCTCCGCCCACACCACCCCCTGCCATTGCCGCCTGCCCTTCGGAAAAAAGCCCTCCTCCTCGAAGTCCGCTACCCAAAACTATTTACTCCTCCGGCTCATGCACTTCCATGACCCCCTCCGCTCCCCTAAGAAAGGAGCGGCCCGGCTAATCCGTCAACCAAAGAGGGACGTATCTTCCTTTCAAGCATTCACACACACAAACGCACTTTCGCACCCACGAAAGAAGGGTGCCAGGGTGCGGGGAGGGGAGGAGGGGGTGTTGGGGGAGAGTGAGAGGGCGGGGAGGAGGAGGAGGATCGCGGGTGGGGGGGAAGTAACTGATCCCGAAGAGAAACCGGATGTGTGCTAGTTTCATCCCCATGGTTGTGGTGTCGGTCGGTCGGTCGAATGCTAATCCCATTGACTAACGAAAGCTTTGTCCCCCACACACCTCGGCTCCCTATTCACGGGAAGCGGAGAGAACCCTTACTTTTGAGGGGGAGAACGCATTAACTCGCTCGTGTGCGTTTCAAAAATTGTTTTTTCAAGGATCCGAAGCTTAAAGGGGAATAACTTGGAAGGAGATGCTAATTCCATGTTGAGAACCTTTAAGGATGGATGACCAAGAGGGTGATACCTACCAAACTTTGGATTCTCCACTCCAATGGAACAGGAATTGACGCCAGAAAGGTTTCGGAATTGGAGCCGATTATCAATTATCTTGGCAATGTCGTGACAGTTCGCTTGCAGGAGAGAGAGAGAGGGATCGAGATGTCTTTTAATTTCGCTTACCAATGGCTGCCTTTCGAATGAAATCGCGATAAATGCTTTCCCACGTTCATTCTAGGAACCGATACTCTCTAGCATCAGGAGCTAAATTTTAGGAAAATAAAATTTGGTTCTAATGGTTAAGATAAAAAATCTCAACAGATGGCCGAAAACTTTTTTTTTAATATGTTGAACCGAAGTCAAACCATTCAAATGATCTCCGTTAAGTTCTTCCGAGGGATTATTATTATCATCATTGTTAGTTTTTTACCATTTTAGGTTACTTTCGAGTAGACTAAGACTATAGAACGGTAGAACGAAAAATTTCCTTGCTTCTCCTAGCAAAACACAACCTTACATCCGGCGTTATAATGAAACTTTCCTCCTTTCATTGCTCATCATATCCCTGCTCCTTCCTCGCTTGCCTAATGTTCTCCTCTCAATCACACTCCTCAACACCTCATTGTCAATTGAAACGCTCTCTATTCTATCCGCATTAATGGCCTTTTTGTGTACGCGGGCAGTTTCTTTGCCGCGGTGTCGTCTGTGAGAACTCGATTTTGCAGATGATTTGTAAAAATACGATTTGGAGCGCTTTGAATTCGTCTTTCCCGCATCCTTTGGATTTCTCCCGGCAATCCCTTCCTTTCCCCCATTGCTAGCACTTCCTCGTTTATTTTTTTCTCTCACCATATCACCTTTTCCATCCTTCTGCACGCTCAAATTTCAAAATAATGCAATCCTTGCCCATCATCATTCTACACTAACCATGTTTCCACGCCTAGCAAAAGTTCAAAGCATTAAAGTTTTCACTAATATTTTTTTAATATCCTTACTCTATCCCCTGCCGCCAATCCCTTCCTCCTTGTAAAAGACCATTTGCCTAACGTAATTCATCTTATTATGGCCTTAATAATTTTTCTAGTATTATGTATTTATTAGCACCCTGCAAGTCACCACTAGGGTGTGTGGCAAGGGGTTAATGGTTATGTTGAACCGAATATTTTTCCTCTTTGCGCGGTCCAGTAACATCGTGATCCCTTATCGTTAGTGAGAAAAATGACATCTTAAATCTATCTGTTCTACACTTAATCTCTCTAATTTGATTGACATTTCCGAGATAGATGTAACTGATCATCCTACTCTAGTTTATAAACTCCTATTTAAATATTTAAATTAGCTTTCCACTTTTAGAAAACCGCATAACCTTTGTTCAGTGTGTATTAAATCACATTAAATATCTATCACGATCGATTTTCAATGCGCTCGGTGGTGCTTGCCACTCCATGGTTGACTGGCTTACTAAAGCTTGATCAACAGCAAACCTAAGTGATTTTATGAATGTCCCAAGGACTTTCATTCCTACCTCCAGTTTTTCCCGTACCTCTTTAACCATTTACTCCACATATACGTTGAAAAGCCCATGTGGTAGCCTTACACCTCTTCCTAACACTGTCCATCCGGACTCCACGTTCCCCAGTCGCACCAGAGTAGTCTGAGACATGTACAGGTTGCGGATTAGCCTCCTGTCCCTCCCATCTATTCCTATTTTCTGAAACATATTAATTAATTCTAATCATCTCACGTTATATGACCTATTCTCGAAATCTACGAAAAAAATACCTCCTGATTGTATTCTATATTCCTCTCTGATAGTGACCTCTTTACTGTAGTGACATCACGCGTGCCTCTCCCCTTCCTGAACCCGAATTGATTATCCCCGAAGTAATAATTTGCCTTGCTCTCCATCCTCTTGTTAATGATCCTGAGAACTACTTTGGCTGCGAGCGAAACCAAACTTACTGCCCTGTAGTCCTCGCATATGACTTCCTTTCGCTCGTTTCCGATGGGAACTATTTGCAGCTATCAATATCCCTGTTTTGATATGTTCCAGTTTTCCTCTGTTGTATCCGTGGCCATGCAGTCGCTCACAATTTTCTCTACATTCTGCTGGAGTCCTTCATTATCTTCCCGAATGATTATTACGTACATTTCCTAAATAGCTTTCCCTGTTTCATCCCCTTAAATCTATTGGTCCTCTTCATTAGCGCTATATTATTACCTGACAAACGCTCCCGGGAGAGTGTGCGAATATGTAGATCGCGGTGCTACTAAATCTGTTCCTAACCATGAAGTACTCGTAGTTCTTCCTCTTCATATTACACACTTGTTATTTCTTGACTACGTTGCCCCAAACATCGTCCTAATATTTCAAGTCCCTATTCTAAGTAGTTTTTTCCTCTTCTTTGTCTTCCGTGCTGTTGCTATCTCTTTTTCTTTGCAAGGATTTCATGAGATGACCGTGGAAGTCGCCCGGGGCACGACACACTTTTTATGACCAGGTCTCGTTATTTTCCAGACTCATACTCTTATATATATTTATCCATATTAGTTACATGGGATAATATATTCAGGTTTTTTCCCTTTGCACTCCTCAATAATGTTTTTAACGTGACACCATCACTCAAATGGCCACCCACTGGGGTCAGACGCCTTTGCAGCCTCCGGATTGTTGGTTGGACGCTACGCATACTACGTTTCCTCTGGCCTCTACCCTTTCACCTATCTGGCATTGGTGACCCTACCCGCAGCAAATTTCATTGCTCCCACCAGAGCAGCTCTAGGGGTCATCAGAACGCACAAGCCCTTCCACAACGGAGGGTTCTGAGCGATATGTTGCCTTGACTTTCTATTTGAAATCGGTATCATTGGAATATCGGCTATTTTAAATATTTTTAGAGTGTTATTATTACATATCTGTTTTTAAAAATTGTTTTAATGGTTATATATGATATTCCAAAAGAGTTTAATCCTCAGAACATCATGGGTGGTTGTATATTAAGGATGTATGCCAAACTTCGTAACGCCAAAATCTTAATCTACTTGAACCGTATACATCTAGGAGATATAAATAAATCCTGCACGCTCTCCTTGATCTCAAATTGAATATTTAACATAGATCATTTTAGAATCGAATATCCAATTAGTTAAGCTTTAAATCATTGGTTATGAACTTTCCATATAAAACTTTAGAATTTTGGGCACAGACCGCGCTCATTGCTTAGCAAATAAGAGGAATAAGGAATATATGACTTCACATTTTTCATGTGTTCATTCTCAGGGAAAATGCTCAAGGTAATCGTGATGGTCAATTCGTGATGCGTCACTTTGCCAGTAAAGATTCTCATTATTAGTGACTGTTAACGATTAGTCACTGATCATTAATCAAGTCGTGCATAATTTTGATTAAATAGTTATTTTTTAGTCCGTGATTAACGTTGATCGCTCAAAATTTCTTTATTTAAGACGATAACCTAACAATTAAGTAAAACGAAACTTAGTTTTATTAGTAAACATTTTTATTGGCACACTTTTTTCTCAATTAGAGGTGAAAAATGACGCAATGTCGATTGATGTCAATAAATATTGATAGTATATGTACATATATGAATTCATTTTAAAAACATTTCACTCTTCAAAAATCTACAATTTGAATGTAATATTTTATAATTTTAAACAATCACAGACTTAAAATGTAGTGTAAAGACGTTGCCCTCGGAGGAACGGAAAATAAAGTGATGGAGTGGAAAGAACGTGAAACGCGCGGGTGAAGGGTTTTAAGCCTTCACCTTATTGCCCAGAGACGCTGCGCATAAAAACGCCTTCCCTTCACTCATCCGACCACTCTTACGAAAAAATACACTTCCTGTACATAATGAGGATTAGTAGGGGGTGCTAGGAGTCTTTAAGTCTCGTCAATGCTCTTGCAAAGACGACGGATCTAATCTTTTCGTAAGACGGCGCGTTATTGGTCAGTTGCCTGGGAGAACTCGTACCGATCCACCTTCAGAAGGTGGATGCTTGGACGGGAGGCGGGGAGGGGGGGAGGGGGAGCAGGAGGACGCATTTGTAGGTTTATTAGATGCAAACTCCGTCAGTACAATAATTCTAGTCTTCGCAACTTACGATCGTCTTGAAAATGAGATCAAGTGCGTAAGTGGATAAGAGTGCGTATCCATGAGGAACTTCATGGAAATTGAATTAAGTGAAAAAATGTCCAATCACATAGTATACCTTTCAGGACGAGAAATGTTGAAGGGTCAATGTGGCTTGTCCGGTGGGCTACGTGTTCAGTGGCCATCTTGACGTTCGCGGATATGAATCCCGCTCCGGGCGTTTAGTAAAGGTGAATTTCACGTAGAATTAGTCTACTTATTGTTAAGGCAACGAATAAAGGTAGAATGGACTTTTGACATGCTCCCCATTTTTAACAGTGATACTTTTATTTTGCTTCACTTAACATTTCCTACGAATCTCTTGCAATAAAATCGCACAAAGGTAATTCCTATGGCATTCTTTTGTTCGAATCAATGTACGTGGTCCGCCCAAAAAATACGCGAACTGGTGCAATTGGCGGCCATGACGCGGACTATAGCCCCGCCCACCAGGACAATCAGCAAACGCTGAGTTCTACCTTACAGTTCTCAAGCTTTTTAAAGATCGCCCACGACCAAATTTGACTCAAAGCGATAAATGGATCCTTCACCATGACAATACACCCGCACCTTCAGCATTGGTTGTTCGCCAGTTTCTGGCAAAAAATTCAATCACCATCCTTGATCATCCTCCTTATTCGCCAGATATCGCCCCCTGCGGCTTTTAGTATCCAAATCTTTCTTTATTTAATCTGATTTACAGATAATATTGTAGTAAAGATGTTCATGACTGGCTGAAATGCGTTGAATACGTTCAATCCGCAATTAGAGTATCGAATAGTAAACGAGAAGCAGCGTACTAACGTGGCAGGTCGTGTATCGTTTAGAATTCTGAAAGCAGTCACCAGAGCCTCGAAAATTGGGGAAAAGCGAAATTTTTCTTTCGCGCGACATCCAGTGTGTGTCCGGCTCCTGGCCTAAGAAGGTGTTTCTGTACCCCCATGCGCCTCTCCGAGAAGCCAGAGTGCCCCTCAGCCATTCGATGTCAGCCTAACGAACGTTTTCTCCCTCCTCCGATTAACGACAGGGCTGCCTGCAAACCTATGGGAGTGATATAAGTGCTGCTTCCAATTTTTCTTCGCCTGAGACCTCTGCGTGCGGTTGCAATGGCCGATATGTTTGTTGGCGAAAGGGAGAATGTTATTCAAAAAAGCAGGGAGGGAGATGGCGGGCGAGGGTGAAGGTGGTAGGTAGAAGGCATGTTTGAGTTTGCACCGACCCGCTATACCTCCCTCGAATCCTATCCTCACCCTCTAACATTTTGGTGCTGTAAAATGTCATTCTGTTCTCCGGCCGAGGGATCACCGCGTTCGGGGGGAGGGGGTGGGGGGGAGGAGGTGCAAGAAAGAGTCTTTGGCGGCTCATGAAAGAGTTTCCAACGCGCGAATAATGGTGAGGGAGCGGGAGGGGTGTGGAGGAGGTGTGAAGGGAGGCAGGCCGAGGTGTTAGCGGCAATTGAATCGCCCGATTGCATTCACTCACCTCCGCCGCCCCCGACCGACCGACCGACTCGACTCTCTTTCTCCCGTCTTCTTCTCCCGCCGACCTTTTTTACACACGCGCAGGCCTCACAGAGGTTTGCTCCGACGGAAACACCCCCCTCCACCCTCCTTCTAGTAGAATATACCTCCATTCGACCTCCCCTTCATTCACACACTCCTCGGCATTGACTCTCCGCTGCCCCTTTCTCCCCATCCTCCCCTTCCCTCCTCCCACTCTCCTCCAGCTCTCTCACCTACACGCTGTCCAATACCGACTCATGCGTGCGTCGAAAGATACTCTGGAGCCATCGTCCACCCCTTGCCCTTCCTCGCTCGAAATGTCTCGTCCGCGAAAGCTGAAAACCTCCTGGACCAGGTCCTCGCTCATGAATCCTTGGGGAATACGACGGGGGTGGTGTGGTTTATCAAGAAATTTCCGTGGGGAAGGGGGCGTGGCAATTCAGAGCCATTGAACCGAGATGGGTGGCGACTATTTCGCCATTCGCCAGAGTGAAAAACTTCATTTCGGGATTCCTCCGCGTTGGCATCATACAATGGCAACGTTTCACCCAACACTCGGCTGCTGGCAAATTCAGGCAGGACGTTCGGACCGAAACTTAGCCAAAAGCTTAGAAAGACATTTGTCAAAATGTCTGTCTATCGTTATATGCTCAACAGCCAGCCGTATTATTTCTCATCATAGCTTACCGATTCCCAGGTTTGGGACATGACGCCATATTCACCGAGCGAATTTGCTGGTCCCGAATGTATTCAAGGAGGCGGCCATTACATCTTTATCATTCTTTCAGTTCCAACTCTGGAATATACACAGCCTCTATCTCTTAGTGAATTTTTGGAAAGAAATGAAATACGTGTGAATGGCAGGGGGTGCATGAACTTGAAAACAAAAACGACATAGATATTCGCGACAAAATCATAGTATGCGCTTTAATTAGCCTCTATATTTATGAAATCAATAAATTAATTTTACAACCAATATCTTTACGTACCCTCCTCAGTATTACTACTGGAAGAGTTTTCGGGAGATTAGCATTCGAAAATCAAGATACACCCTTTACCATTAGTTCAGAATTAATTTAGTGCAAATATTCGTTACCACCCTAAAGGGTACAATAAGTAAATAATGTATCAATATATGCATAAATAAGGTATCAATAAGGAACTCCTCCTTGCCCTTTGGTCAACCATTTTATTCCCCGCGAAGAGAAAACTGGAGAGAAGCTTCAAACACGCGGGTCTGGAATTGCGTATCTCTGGAATATTACTCGCCATCGGAAAACTTCCGGCGAAGGCGCAGGGATTGGCGATTTCTGCGAATGCCCTAAGCCTCCCCTTCGCACTCTCTTTTCCTCTTCACACTGCCCCCTGGATCCTTCCGTCTCCGCAGAGGAGGTTGAGGTCTCCAGGCGGAAGGTGCGAGTGGCCCCAACACACATAACTCCCACTCAATTTTCAGGCTCTTTTGAGCAAAAGACGAGAGACTATAAATATCAAGCGCCGCCTCTCACGAAAGGAAAACTCTCCTGTTCCCTTTTGTGTCGGTGTAGAGGCGGTCTTGTGAGCGTGTGCGTTAGCGGTAGCTGGTCCATGAATCGACACTGCGAGGATCCTCAGAAATGCGGAATGGGTGCGCCGCCGTGCTCAATGACCCTCGCGTGTCGCCCATTCTTGCGAAAGACAGCCCCGAATGCGGTAAATGATGGAACAGTTTGAGGTCGTGCTACCTCGATGTCGAATAAAAATGCAGATGGCCTTGGTCTTATTGCGTACTTTTGACGTAATTTGGGAATGATTTAGTTACGCGCAATGCGTTAAGGAATAGGGAAATGCAGTTCGAAGCGAGCTCGTGAAAGCCAGAAATCTTTTGAGGAATAAAATAATGGTTACAGGCCCCGATTTTCAGAATAACGTAGGTGATAGGGTAATAATGACTACGCAGTAGTATTGCTATAAATGTGTCTAAGAATAAGGGTTGGACAGACGATGTCCGAACTTAAATATTTTGATATTTGAGATAGCTTGTGCAAACATTTGATTGTAATTGCAAAACAATGTAATATTATTTTAGTAATTATGAGTTCACTTTACAATTCATTCGGTAGTATTTTATTGAAGTTTTCCATTTGTTTCGTCTAATTGAGTAACTTAGGCGATTTTTGGTACTAGTCTCGCATTCATATTCTCTTATAGGACTATGTTTAAATCTTTACAAATTATCCGTTTTTTATATTCTGCTTTAATTAATGGACCAGATAGTATTATATAATAGTTGAATGTAATAATTTTTCACTTTTTTTCTTACTTATATGGTAATTTTTCGGTCAATAATCCTTGTTAGTAATTGTTTTAAATATGCTTTTAATATGCTTAGTGTCGTGTATAGTAGTTCATTTATATTCACGCGTACTTTTCCAGCTAAATGTTTCATATTTTTAAGGTAAGCTTAGTATCGACTAAATATTTTTCCCTCTATTAGCCCTTGTCAGTGCTTTTTCGTTTTTTTTTGGTTTTGTCACTTTGTGGGCTTACGTGGTGAAATTGTGACTATTTCTGCACAGCTTTGGCGAACGCCCTATGATTGCCCAGTTGGATTCATGCAAACAGCTAAATGTTTAAAGTCAGCTATAGCCCAGACATTGATGCTAAGAAATCCCTCATATATTCACAAAACACTCCTTAGAACAAATTGCTAAATCACCAACAAGGGGCCACAGCATACTAGATATCTGTGCCCGAAATCATTACAAACATTGAAGTAGTGGAAAAGAATTACCAGAATACAAGACAAAAACATAGACAACCGGTTGAGAGAACACTTGGAAATATTTCTTAAATATTTTCCGAAAAGGAATGAAGACGTACATCCCATCTCAACTGAAATGCGACAGTAAGGAGCCTAGATGGTACAACGGGGAAGTCAGATCGGCATTAAGAAGGCAAATAAAGCTACAGTCAAGTTTCAAAAAGGGTTTAAAAAGTGACGATATAGTTTATGTGAATACATGCAAACATAAACTAAAAGAATGTCGTAGTAATACGAAAAGTATTATGCGCACAGCACTACACTCTTTTAAATGTAAAATGCTAAGCGAATATCTTGAGGAAAATCCAAAGTCATTCTGGTCCTACAGAGCCCTGTATGTTAGGGAAATACAGGGTAAACGCCCAATTGTTCATTCTTTGAAGACGGAAAATGGAGGTATCATTACAGATAGCGTGAAAAGGATAATATATCAAACCATTATTTCCAGAGCGTCTACAATAAAAACACAAACGCACCAAACGAGCCTCCACAGCCACCCGGGGAACACATGAGGGATCTTACACTGACCAAGCAGGGAATAGTACATCTGCCCCGTAGTATCAAAGCGCACAAGGTACCTGGTCCGGGAGAAATACCTGCTAGAATATTAAAGGAATTTGCTGAAGGTATGCCCTGTTTTTACATATTTTTTTCTAAATTCGATAGAAGAAGCCTCAGTGCCTCGCGACTGGAAGCTAGCCCATATAACTCCCATCTATAAAGGCGGCGATATGGATCAACCAACCAATTACCGACCAATTTCCTTAACATCGATCTCATGAGAAATATTGGAACACATTATTGTCACTAACATTATGAGATTTCTTGATAGTAGGAAAATATTAATCCACAACCACCACGGATTTAGAAAAGCAGATCTCGTGAAACACAACTAGGTCTCTTCATTCACGATATACTTAGATCGGGAGAAAACAACACACACAAGACGATGCAGTATTCCTGGATTTCAAAAAAGCCTTCGACCAAGACCCACAAAATAAACTCTTACACAAACTTAAATGCCATGGTATCAATGAGAAAATAATTAATTGGATGAGAGACTTCTTGTCAAATCGCAAACAAATAGTAGCCATTGATAAGTTGTGCTCAACGAACAGAGAGGAAACTTCGGGCGTCACCGAGGGAAGTGTAATAGGACCTCTTCTGTTCTTAATATACATTAATGGCTTAAGCGCACACGTTGGTAGCAATCTCAGGTCATTTGCTGACGACACGGTGGTGTACAGGGACATAAGGAGCCAACTAGCTTGCGGGCTACTCTCTAGAGACCTAGACTCAATCTCGGATTGGCGCAAGAAATGGGGATTAATGCTTAATATAAACAATTTTGGTTAGTTGGTAGTTTGAGTGTTTGCATGTGTGTGGAGTGTAAGTGTTCTTGCATGAATGTATACCATGCTTTGTTTGTGGATAGTATAAATTTGTGGCTTTTGCATGCGGTTTATTTTCTTTCTTAATTACGGGTGGTGTCCTAACACCCCCCGCCATACGCCCTTGCGGCGGCTTGCGGGGATTTAAATAGATGTAGAATTAGATTTTTACTAAGGGCATTGCTAAATGCTTACACTCTCCAAACACAGCATTACGGTTGAAGATTATTTTCCGTAATGTTTACGTACCAAAATAAGATTTAACAAGCACACAACCGAAGTACGGTTCCAAACACGACGACAAAGACGATGTTCTTAGACATGAAATGAAGCACTAAACAACGGAATATGTTCTTACCTCTACATTTCAAATACCTGTATCCAATAATTTGAAAAAATAAAATTATTACAACAATTAAACTACATTCATGTGGAAGGCGTCAAATTTCTCTCGTCTTAGGGAAGATCCGCCTTTGTCTCTTAGTTGTCTCGCCTCTTGCACGTGTAATTATGGGGTTGCCATTTGGCGTATTTGGAATGCACTTCATGTGTCCTAAACCTGGGGCACAAATAAGGTGCCTGAATTTGCGCCCTCTCGCTGCCTAAAGAGTTTGGGACCTTCAAGATGGCATCCACCCGAAATCGAGCGATTTAGACACCTAAATGACGAGTCGGGGCATAGCTCTAAATTTAAGTGCACACTTTAGGTAAAACAAAATTTTCTTTCCACAGATTTTAGAATGCCTGACTGAAAACCTGATAACTAATGTAAAAATGTACTCTGATAATTTCCCTGCATTTTATGAAAGCATCGCGGAGTCACGTTTCTTCCTATCACGGCAGTTTTATTTAACCGCCCAGCCCTACAGCCTTCTCAATATCACCGAGGAAACAATTATCAGCCAAATACATATATCGGTAACAGTTGTGTCTGTGAATGATATGACAAGAGTCCCCGTCTACATTGAAATAGCTACTATTCATATTGCACCTAAAGAATCACTTTTTGCTAGCTTCCCACACATTTTGTACCTCCAGGCCTTAGATAAGTTTCCTAGCTGAACTTATCCGAATAGAGCTGAATAACGAGTCACCTATCAACCGATTCCAGTAGGTATTTACAAAAGATCCCAAACGCTAAATTCCTATCTTGGATCAGTGTGTGAGAACGAGGGGAGCGCAAGCGATGCACTCATCGCGTCCCTTCCTTGCTTATAAATATTCCAAAGCAGCTTATAAACTTGCAATAACTCCATTGAATATGCTCACTATCGTCATCCATTTACTATATCTGTATTGCTTTGCTACCCCACCAGCTTTTTCCCACTGCACAATAGTTTATTTTTTATATTTCTTTTCCACTATTTTTTCCACGTCCTGCCGTGTACGTTTCGATGGCATATAACGTTAGTGAATTAATTAGTGAAACCTAAATATATCTCACGCATTTGTTTTGTTATTATTACATATAGCGCTGCAAGCCTCCGTTAGGTGTGATTAGGGGGTGATTAGGGACCAAACTACTTTAGCACCGAAATAATTTCCCCCGCCCAAGGGCCCTTATTGTTCGTGGGAGAATGGCATCTTTCTTTAATCTCTCTACTCCACTCTTAATTTCTCTAACTTTCTTGACAAGATCTCTCCTACCGTCGTAAGATGAGGCAAATAATACATTCTCAACATCATTGCAAAAGAGACATCCTTCCAATTCATACCAGAGATATAATCTGTAATTTAACCTTCGCTCTATTAAGTGATTCCCAGCCTAGCTGCTCTAATATTTTGCATACACTACTCAGTTTATTAGAATAGTGTTTCACAAATCTAGCTCCTATCTCCATCCGCAGCAACGTGTAGCAAAGTTTACAACTTTTTCAGAGCTTATTTAGGAATCTTACGGACTTACACTTTAACTCCAAAAGACCTATCAGATCCTTAGAATTTATTCAAATAGATTATTTTCTAATTTATCCTTCAGTCCGTTGGTTACTCAAACGGCAAGCAAAAATGGAAATTTTTTAATTGATTTTTTGAACGCATTACTCATCTTGTTTAACAATTCGTTAGATCTTCGCCATTTAAATATGGTTATTGATGGTAATTGTCTTCGATATTTTGATAATGTGCGTATAATTTCACTGCCCTTAGACAGAGGAGTGGAAAGAAAGGTCACTTTCAACGCTGCAGCAATAGACGTCGGCAAATAGTGTAATGTCGGCATGCGAATATTTTCGATGTGTAAGGAATGCCCGCCCGCCGGACTCCGTGCAATGTGCTTGCGCTTCGTTAACGTCCGCTTCGGTCCGATCCACGTAACAAGCCCTTGGCTCTCCCCCACTCGGGGAGTACACGCGTGCATACTTTGGCATCTTCCACACACGCTCACACACCCGCGTTTTCATGTTTACCTCATGCCCAAAATCTCTCCTTTCGAGTAGTATTTCCCTGCGCAATCACGTTTTCAAAAAAGGCGCTCAAGTGACAGTGTATGCATTCATCATCTCGGATTATAAAACCGAATACGGAAACTAATTGACTTAGTCATCATGTACACGAATTATTTAGGAATGTGTGTGTGCGATTATGCGTAAGTGAGGAAATATATATTCAAATGCACGTATGAACTAATATTTGTACATGCATGCCTGGTGCCCTAACACCCCCTGCCAAAAGCTCTTGTGGTGGCTTGAGGAGTATTTCGGGAATGTAGAATGTCCTGAGCCTTCCTCTTTTATTAATCCCCTCTGAATTTACTTCTGTTAGTCTCTTTAATAATTATTCATGCCTCGCATTGATTCATATTGATTACCCTCCTCCTCAGGATATGTGTCCTCCTCAGGGTTCTTTCTTCGCCCACTTTCTGAAGTACCTACTTCTTCAATTCTTGTAGGTATTGTCTCTCCATTTAATTTTCAACATTCTTCTGTGTCGTGAATTTTTCCCCAACTCCAATCTTCTTTTCTCTTCTAGTTCTATCGTCCAAGTATGGCATCCGTACGAAATTAGAATCCATTTGCAACTTTTAACGATTCGCTTTTCTATGTCTATGTTAGAACTGTTTGTGGCGAGTAGTTAGTTGTATCTCGTGATGAAAAACCTTCTTCACCATCCCTATTCTGCTTACTATACCTCTCTTGCTTCGGCCGTCACTAACGATCCAACTAGTTTTGGTTTTATTTAGCACACTCCGAGCCACCACTGGGGTGTGTGGCAGGGGTTGATTACACACCAGACTACCCTTGACCCAGAACACCTTTCTTTTCTAGCGCGGTCGGACAAACGTTATTTTATTGAGCCCTTATTGTTCGAGGGAAAAACAGCAAACTTTTTCCCTGTTTCCAGCGCCTCTTTTCCCAGTCATATTTGGAAAATGCACTTATTCTTTGACTGCTGACTGTCAACTTAGTTTTGATATTTTTTTGAGGCGGTACGTGTTCATTCCCTTCTCTATAGTATAGACTTCCCTTCTCGATAGTATCCAAGTAAGTTCTTTCTTCACAAAAGGCGTGACTTTATAATCCGCAAATCAAAACATACATATCTTGTTACCGTACGTCACTTATTTTTTCCTTCAATAATTTCCAAAATCTTTTGTCAGATACAGTTGTGCTGAGAATTGAAAAAGGGTGAAAACGTTCCTCGCTGGAAATCAGTGGCTGGCAGACACTTAGGTCTGCTCTGGTGTAGCATAGCTATGGGAGTCGGGAGTCTTCCCGGCCATTGAATGCCAACATAACGAGCGCTCTTACCTTTCCCCAATCCTCAGCCTACCCGAGGCCGCCTACAGACTCTCGAAGATCATTGTACGTGCGCCTGCATTTTGAGAATCGTGGCTACACTGCAGCGGCGAGGGAAATAGCCATAAAAGGTGTGACTGGGATGGACTATAGAGTTCGTAGGCGACCTCGAAAGGGGCGACCCTTCCGCCCACCCCGGGGTCCTCCATCTCCATTGAGGAGGAGTTTCCCTCCTTCCCTCCCACCCTTTTGACTCTGAAAGGAGACTGCCGGGCGAGGGTCTCTCTAGTGGGTGAGGCCCCCGAGGAAGAGGAGGTGGGCCTCAAAGAGAGACAAAAGTGCGTGAGAGGTGCATGCCCACGCCCTACACCCCCTGCCACCACCCCCCACCTCCGTACGAGGGAAAAAAACACCACCCCCTCCACACACACACACCGACGCTGAGTGCACCCTTCCCCTCTCCGCTGCCCTCCGAGCACCGCAATCCTCCCCGGGGCACTCCCACCCTTCCTCGGGTCCTGAGGAGGACGGGCCCCAGACAGCATGGCACCGAAGGGCCTCTCTATTTCACGGCTCCGGCGAGGGGAAGGGTTGGTTCCCGAGGGTTGGGGCGGGGGGTTGGGGAACCGTCCTTGCCTCTCCTGGTTCCTTCAGCGGTTCCTCGGTTCGGAGGAAGTGGGGAAGGGGGGTGTGGAGAGAGTCTTGTGGGTGCGGTGGGAGGCGTGGGGAGGGAGTGGGATGAGGTGCATTCTCCGGGGAGCAGGAGGGAGGGAGGGAGGCGGTGGCGTCAGGCTGTCTGGCACGGAACAGGGATGACTTTTCAGTTTCCTTGCCTCGGCTCCGAATGAGTCTTCGAACCCTTAAAGCCTCGTCATACCTCCCACTCATCTCTCTACATTCGTTTCGATATTCGGTGTGGCATCGGAATTGGGCGGAGACCCTGGAGAATCCTTGGGGGACAGCTTCTTCTCTATTTCATTCTTTTCAATTGCTGTAGTGAATCAGTTCGTCGGTTCGATTAATAATGTAAATTAGTCCAGTTGAATGCGTAAAATCACAGTCTCGCTTTTTTGTCTTTGCTGTCGATTAGAAATGTGTGTTCACTTTGCCAGTAAAAAAATTAAGCATAAACATTACAGATAATCAAACCCTGTGAATCAGCGATTGGATTTTGATGCATTTCCACATAAAACTCAGCCAAAAGTTTTCCGAAAATTCATAGCAAACATAATTCTACCATTCCTCGATTGTTACGTTATTCAAATGCGTCACCGATATTTTTCTGTAGGTTTGCTTCCAGTAAATGCTCTATCGTTGCGGTCTTTCTAATCAGAGTGATGGTAAGCACCAAAAACAATGAATTTACTCCAAATGAAAATATTGTCAGAGGATATGTTTCTGTCGCCCAGATAGTACCGGGGTGTTTACTCTCACATATGCGCACCACGAGCGGGCTGGGCAATATCCTTTGCCTCCAAATACTTGCCTTACTTCCTTTGCATGACCTTCATTGTGCTATCTTTCAATCGCAGAGTTGGCGAGGAACTAATGACCCTCAGTCCACGTCATGAATCAGAGAAACTTAAATGCATTTTTCTTTGGTTTGGATGATGGTGTCTAAATATTTTAATAAAAATCTACTTTTGACACAGGTTAACTGATGTCTAAATATTTTAGACTTAATAATTATAGATGTAGACTTAAGAATGATTGTATGAAATTTAAATCACCGTCAGGATAAAATAACCTAGAGGCCTAACTGGAGAGAAAATATTAGTACCAAGTATTACTTATTGGATCTAACATTTCTGAACAAGGAATGTCTATTTGGCGAAAGAACCTTCTCCCAGCTCAATGGACTCGTAGTTTCATAAGCTTCTTTTGCTATTTAGATAATGTTATATTAATTCGTATTCCCGAGAAGCA
Organism: Hetaerina americana; assembly: GCF_022747635.1. Lineage (NCBI taxonomy): Eukaryota > Metazoa > Arthropoda > Insecta > Odonata > Calopterygidae > Hetaerina > Hetaerina americana. The sequence goes on from NW_027287095.1 coordinate 89,562,517, forward strand.
CGAATTTTTTTGCATTATATTGTAATCATTTATTTTGGAAGCCGCTGAGTATCTCACAAATGAACATTTTATAGCTTAACCTATTAGACAGAGGCGCCCATATTTTAAAACTCAATATTGATAATTTTGCCATTCACGAGATCAAACCCTTTTCAAAATTTATTTTTAATTTTTTAAATGATGTTAACGAATTTAAATCAACTCATTACTTTGGCCTTTTTGAAGAATTGAAAATACGCCCCAAAGTGTTGTTAATTTTTAGTTTATGTTATTATTTACATAGCACCCTGCAATCCACCGCCAGGGTGTGATGCCAGGGGCGATTGCACAACAGACTATTTGGAACCAAACACTTTTCCCTTCTAGCGCGGTTGTTCAACATCATTCTGATCCCTTAGCATTTGTTGGAAAAATGATATCTTAACTCTATCTATTTGACACTTAATTTATTTAATTTTATTGACATGGTCTCTCTCTTCTTACCGTAGTACGATGGGGGTAATAATACATTTTCAACATCACTGCTAAAGAGACACCCTTCCAATTTATGCAAAAGATTTCTTCTGTAATTTAATTTTCTCTCCGCGAGTGATTCTCAGCCTAGCTCCTCCAATAATTTTGGATCGATACTAAGTTTATCATAACAACGTTTTACATATCTAGCTCCTCTACGCTGCACGCGATCCAACTCGGAAATTAATCCAACTTCGTGAGGATCCAATACACTTGCAGCATATTCTAAATGAGGCCTGACCAACGACAGATTTTTTTCTTTGGCGTTTTCATCAGATTTACCAAGTACTCTTCTAATAAATCCTAATCTTTTGTTAGCTTGTCCACATATTCCCCGTATGTGTTTCACCCAGGTCATGAGTGAGGGTGACGCTGAAGTATTTAATCGAGTGTACACTTTCTATTTCGGCGTTCTTGAAGCGTTGGGGAGAGAAGTGCTCTTTTACCAAAAATTCATCGCTGATATGCACTTTTTTAAGTTGCACGATAGTTGCAAAAATTCGTTTGCCGAACATTCGATATATTTTTAATTCAAAAAAGGTCGTAAGTAATTATAATTGGAGTGTTGAAGTATTGATTCCCTTTACTAAGAGTTCTATGTACAGGCACGCATGGATATTCTAATGCCAAATATTTCAATCGTTCATAAGCGAAATTCTTCGCTCGGAATCGTTTTAATCTTCGCCTCGTGTCCGGCGGCGTGAAGCGTAAACGTTTATTATTATTAATAAAATTCCCTCGGGAACGAAAATGCCGGGATAAAAAATATCCTTAGATTTCAAGTCCAGGACTTGCCTAAATTCTTTCACGCGGGTCGAGATCTCTCGTTCTCATCTCGCGGCCCTCCCTCCCCTCCCCCTGCCCACCCCCTAACCCACCCCCTCCCCAACCGAGGCAACAAAAGCGTCGTTCCTCTTATCACCGACGCCATTCCGCTGGAGAGGATGGTGGTCGCTCAGCACCTGGCCTTCCCAAGAAAGGAAGTCCTGGGTCACCACTTAAAAACGACCTTTCTTCTATCTCGATGCACCATCGCCAACACCCACTGTAAAAATCTCACATTAAAAGATGTTAAAAAAAACGTGAATAAAACCGAGAGGTGGAATACATCCGCTTCGTCTGGAGGTTGGGGATGGATGGGATACTCGAGAGAGAGAGAGAAGAGAGAGTGCCGGGCGATGACGGGCGGCGGGGGACCACCGCGTACGTGGGGGGGGGGGAGAATCGCTGGGAAAGGGGTTAGACGCAGTCTCGACGCCACGGAACCTTTCGACTGCGTGTCCTCATCTCCGGTAACGGCATCCTGTTCCACCGAGGAAAGTATTATCGGCCGACTACTGAAATAATTGACTGAATGGGACGCACTTTCTATGCGAGATATAAAATGAAGACACATCACGATTGAACATAATGAACAGATTGAGGTATCGCGTATCGCGAAATGGTGACTTTGTTCCTGTCGGTGATTTTGCTCAAAAATAAATTTATACTAAAGTTTCCTCTTGTCTGATTTTGCCATCATCTGTATAATTATTAAATTTAGTGATACGTCAATTACATTAAAACGATTTGATGAAATTTTCATTATTTTTTAAGAATTTGATGCTCTTTATCAAATTCAAGATATTTTAATTACGTCAAGTAAGAGGATTTCTTCATCTGGAATGGGTAATTAATCCGAGATCAAAGTCAACTTCATGCCCGAGTAGGGATCGCAGTTAGCGTACTTCGGCCTGTATGGTAATGACCAGAACATTCGATAACAATCGACATGACCCCCGTTCTTCAAATTTACAAGTTAATTTACAATTTGTTGTAATTCTTGCACAGGGAGTCAGTTTTAGTTGATAGCTAAATAGAGCAGCACTAATTGCTTGTTGACGTCACACAGTATGCGAGTGCGAATATCTATCGTCACATTTAAGACTGTTCTCAAGAGGAAATGTAAATTCACTTGTAACTTTGAAATATTGATCCCAAGTCCAAGAAATTTAGGCATCTGGTTACCCCCTGGATAAGCTTGGAAAATAGATCGTCTATTCCACATCCACGAACATTTTGTTGTCCAACCACCATTGTAATCCTGTGGCCTATTTGTCGACATTCAAAGAAGGTGTATTTGAGGATCAAAATAATCTTATAGGTCTGAAGGAATTGTAACAATTGTTTTTGACATCCACCGAGAGCCAAATCGTTTATCCAAATTCATTCTCTTTTTATTTCCTCTCTCTCTATTTATTCATAATTCATTTTATTCCTGAATTTTTTATCATAATTTTTCGTCATTTTTAATCGCATTCACACGCATACCTTATCTTACTTTCTTCATAAAATAGGCTCTGTCTTTTCAATAGGTTTCCACCCTGGTGTTTAGTATTTTTTGAGTATGGATCACATAAACCTGATTATAATAAGCCTCGCTATTAATCCTTCCTACATGGTTTTATAACTTCTGTAAGGCTGATGGCGCCCTGACATTGTGATCTCCGTCCCCTTACTGTTAGGTTAGCTATACTGCAGAATTGTATAACACGACGCCTGGAGTATTCGTATCATCTATTGTTATTTTTTATCAGCGATGAAATTGGGAAGATAAATTATCTCATATAAATAATACTGGTCGGAGAGAGTTATAGACAGAGAGATGAATAATTTTTCAGGAGAGATTAAAAATTCATATACTATTCGTACCGTGGTAGATAAGATCATGTCAATAAAATTGAAGGGATTTCATATAGAGCAGGTAGATTTAAGATTTTCCCACGAACGAGAAGGGATCAGAATAGCATCTGACCGCGATAATATTGAAAAAAAACAAATATTTTTATTCATTCGTTTTAAGAAGCCTATTTTGTTGTCATTATCTCATTTAACCTTCTTGCCCTACTCTTACCACTCAGTTTAAATTGCCCTTCTTGTTCCGAACAGCTCCTCTTGTATGTGCCGAGAAATATGTCTCACTTCGGAGGTAGGGAGATGTGTGTCTCACCGTAGTGTACCCCCTTGTAGTCATCATGATCTATATTATTGGAAGAATTTTACAAATGTATACTGGAACTAAAAATTAAAAAAAAAAACTTAATTTTTCTATGTCGCATACCACATGTGCCACTCACCCTTGCGGCGGCTTGCAGGGTGCCATGCTGAAGTAGAGGATATCGGCATTTGCTTAAATACCTTTCTGACCTGATGCGAGAATTTGTTTCGAAATGTACTGGCAGTGCTCTCCCTCTCTCTCTTCCTTTACAGGAAACATACTTTCGCTGGGTTTCAGAACGAGACTAATACGACGATAATCCCAGAAGTATCCGACCTTAAAAAAGAAAACTCAAAAAATTTGGAAAAATATGTATTTATTTTTCCAAATAATCTCCATTCAGCTCTATACACTTTTTGGAATGCCTACTACGTACGTCTGCTAGCTCGCGCACTTTCAGTCGACGGTCATCCAGGATCACTTAGTGGATTTTCTTCACTGTTTCTGGAGTCGTCCCCTCATTTGGTCGGCCAATGCGATGGTTGTCTTGACAGCTCGCACGGCCTCGTTTAAACAGTGCTACCCAATATTTTACTGTTGTAAACAAAGGAGGAGACTCACCCAGAGTAGAATCCAGTTCAGCTTTTTATTAGTTATATTGGTTGGGCTGAGGCCTTTCAAATAAAAGAATTGTATCACATAATGATGACCAATTTTCTCCATTTTTACGAATTCGCTGAAAACGTTCACTATTGATGGCTGCCACACAAATACTAAACAAAGGTAGCGTCTTCAAACTTGAAACATATGCTTTATAGATTGCATAATTTCTAATACAGCGATATTTTTCAAACTACTGACTTCATATCTAGGTCAGGCCGGGTACGTATGCCCCCCCCCCCAATGTACGTAAGAATTGACCACGAGGGGCGTTTCCCTCAAGGAGACGAGCTCCAGACTCGAGATTATAGCGCACGATACACTTAAAAGAGTCCCACATACCGTCTCCTTCCTCCGTCCCTCTATATACAACATTGTGCACTCATTCTTTCCTTGCGCCATCATCGTCTTGCTTCAGGATTTCCCACCTAACTCCGCCTTTCGTCGACACTCCCACACCTGTTCCCTTCTGCCATTAGCAACCCCCTTCCCCGTTTCCGTGACCGCCACCCCCCCCCCCCAAACCCTAAGGAATGAGTTGCTGCCACGAAGAGGCGAGCAGCTTTTCTGGCATATTCTTTGGTGATAACCAGAGTCGTTTGGTATTTGGCAGACGGGGGAACAAACTTTTATTCTTACTGCACACAATAATTTCTTCGTGACTCCGGTGTTAAAAGGGTTTTATTTCTATCACTGCTTGACCATCTGGGAGAGAGTAAGCAGATTGGAAGGACGATATTAAGGTGTTTTATTGTAATCTCATCGTTCGTGCTCGATCGTAAATCTTCTCTCGTTGGTTCGGGGTCGTGGACTCTCAGAATTTCATTACTTCACACCGTGCCATTTTTCGCAGGGAAAAATCATATTTACATTTTTATCTCCGGTCGTCATGGCCTTTGCCTTTATTTCACAAATGGCTGATGTGAAGCGGAAACTTGCGTTTCGCGAAGGAATATAAATCATCGCTTATATTTTAACCAATTCGAAGAAACCCCTTCATGACTCACTTCTAATTTCATTGTTTCTGAGAGATATCCGTATGCAATTGTGTCTGAAAACTTAACCTTAGAAAAGTTGGGAGAGGGGAGATATTTTTTTGAAGGATATTCCTATTTCGTCAACATCTAAGTAATGGTAATAGAATATTATTGCTTTTGCAATAATTGGCTATGAATTCTTAACGCTAGGGAAAACATTCATTTGAATATGATGTAATTTTATTTAGCTTTAATTACGACATACTGAGAACAATTATTTTCTTTCTTTAAACGTAAGTCCATTTATAAATTAACGAAGTCATGAGAGAACTGAAAGAGATGCAGATAGATTTAAGATATCATTTTTCCCCACGAAGGATAAGGAATCAGAATAAAGTGGTTCGACCGCGTTAGGGGGTAAAAGTATTTTGGGCCAAAGGAGTCTTAAAACTTTAACTTAAACAGGTGCGTAGTCATAAATTTGAGGAAAAAGAAGTGTTCCTATCCGAGCGGCTACTGCATTGAGAAAACAGAAATGGAATGGCTAGACTCAAATTAAATACTTTCGGCGTTACCCTCACTCATGATCTCTCCTGGGTGAAACACATCCGGGGAATATGTGAATAATCTAACAAAAAATTAGGATTTAATAGAGGAAAACTTTGCAATGTGATGAAAAGATCAAAGAGAATGGTATCTTTCGCTGGTTAGGCCTCATTTAGAATATGCTGCAAGAATATTGGATCCTCAAGAAGTTAATTGTCCTCTAATTCATTTTGCCAAATTTTCTCCCAAGGATCCCAAATACTTGCGGCATATTCCAAATGAGGTCTAACTAGAGCAAAATAATACCTCTCTTTAACTATCTCATTACATTTCCCCACTACCCGTTCAATGAAGTCGAGTTTCTTTAAAGCTGATCCGCATATTGTCCTGATATGTCCTCCCTATGAAAGGCGTGGTGTTAGAAATACCTTCAAATATTTAACTTGATTGGCTGTAGTTAGTACTGAACCAACCCTCTATTTTGTAGTTTACGTCCTGTTCACCACTTTCTTTGTTCCAAAATTTCAAAACGGCGCATTTGTTTATATTAAGCATTTATCCCCATTTCGTACACCAATCCGAGATTGAGCCTAGGTCTCTAGAGAGTAGCCCACGAGCTAGTTGCCTCCTTATATCCCTGTACACCACCGTGTCGTCAGCAAATGACCTGAGGTTGCTACCAACGTGTGCGCTTAAGCCATTATTTATTTATTTATTTTTATTTATTTATCGGCTGAATTGGGCGACGTTGAGACTAATAGTCCCTTCTTCCACCTAACCTTACATTACAGACATTGAAGACAATCACATACAACCAAACCCTAGATGGAGGGAAATCCACCTAGGCGGGAATCGAACCCGCGACCTTTGGGTTGGTAGGAGAGGACATTACCCCGCCGCCACCGAGGCCGAGGCCATTAATGTATATTAAACACAGAAGAGGTCCTATTACACTTCCCTTGGGGACGCCCAAAGTTTCCTCTCTGTTCGTTGGGCACAACCCATCAATGACGACTATTTGTTTGCGATTTGACAAGAAGTCTCTAATTCAATTAATAATTTTCTCATTGGTTCCATAGCATTTAAGTTTGTGTAACAGTTTATTGTGTCGGACTTTTGATATCGAAGGATTTTTTGAAATCTAGGAATACTGCATCGACTTGTGTGTTGTTTTCTCCCGATCTAAGTGTATCGCGAATGAAAAGACGTAATTGCTAACCCACTTACCGCTTTCCTAAATTCATTCTTGTCATTCGCCCTTGATATCTTATGATCATAAATTATCTCATTCTTTTCGTCGCTCGAGATATCATCCCTAATATTTTTCATCTTGGCGTGACATAGCCTTTTTACGTTGTAATGCTTTTCTAACATGCGCGTTGTACCATCTAGGTTCCGTATTATCATTTATAAATTTACTGGGAATTACTAGTGGCCACTCCTACCAATTATATTTTCTATAGTTAAGACTTTTTCGGGAAGTTCTGCCACCGGGCTTGATAAGTGGCTTGATTATTGTTGCGTATTCTGTGCTATTTTCCCCGGGAAGTTCCATTTTTATTAGCATATATACTTATAATAAACATTACCATGCACAAAAGTAGAGCAGAAGTGAGTATTTTTGATATCTATTTATGTTATGAATTCTAAATCAATCGCAGCACCTGCTATCACGTTGGTGACTACGATATAATTGGGTAAAAGAAAATTTACTCTACTCTAGGGATGACTGTGGGCGTGTCCCAAGTTTTTCCAAGTTCTCAAAAAGTGAAACTGTCACAGAAGCCCAAAATAGATTTGTAAAAGGCTATCATGAAAAACTGAGTAGCGTATCAATATTATCAGAGGAGCTAGGTTAGAAATCACTCACGGAGCTAAGGCTACGTATTCTGTGCTATTTCTCTCGGGAAATCCCATTTTTCTTGTGCATTTTATGTATTCTCGTGCATTACAGAATACATCTCTTACATCTATTGGAAGGATATCTCTTTAGCGATAATGGCAAACATGTTGAATAGCCCCGTAGTAATACGCTAGGAGAGATAATTGCAACAAAATTAGAGGGATTAAATGTAAAACACATAAATTTAAGATGCAATTTTCCCACGAACGTTAATAGATCAGAATAAAGTTATCCGACCGCGCTGGAGGGTGAGGGGAACTAAGTATTTTGGGCCAATCGTAATTCTGGTGTGTAATCACTCCCTGCCACACACCCAAACGGTGGCTTGTAGATTACTATGCAGTAAAGGTAGTAAAATATATGAATTCCAATGCATGAATTCTGGTGAGGGGAACTAAGTATTTTGGGCCAATCGTAATTCTGGTGTGTAATCACTCCCTGCCACACACCCAAACGGTGGCTTGTAGATTACTATGCAGTAAAGGTAGTAAAATATATGAATTCCAATGCATGAATTCTGGTGAGGGGAACTAAGTATTTTGGGCCAATCGTAATTCTGGTGTGTAATCACTCCCTGCCACACACCCAAACGGTGGCTTGTAGGTTACTATGCAGTAAAGGTAGTAAAATATATGAATTCCAATGCATGAATTCTGGTGAGGGGAACTAAGTATTTTGGGCCAATCGTAATTCTGGTGTGTAATCACTCCCTGCCACACACCCAAACGGTGGCTTGTAGATTACTATGCAGTAAAGGTAGTAAAATATATGAATTCCAATGCATGAATTACCCAGTTGATGTCTGGTTGAGCTCTACTTTTAGCAGCCAAACCAACTTAGGGCTGATTACAGAGGTAGAGAAACAAGAACAATTTTCCTGCATCATACGTTTTTTCTCACATCAATTGAAGAATTTCTGGCATCGCGGAACACTGGAGAGGGCTGTGCTGGGTTTGAAATATGCATACAATGTACCAGTGGTCCAAAATAAACGATCGCCAAAAGCAATCCTTCCACCGCGTGTGTTTTCTGCGTGGACCAACCTCCTTCCACCTACATTGGAGGGAGACACGTGTTTGCCTCGCTGTGCTCTTACCAACGTTCCTTCGGGATAACATCATCAACTGAAAATAGTATCGGTATTATAGGTAAGTCTCTTTGGGTTAAACTGCAAGATCCAAAGAATATTCCACGTAGGAGCTGAAATTACGAACACTGTCATCTTAACAATGCCAATAATACGATATATGAGCACACTTAAGCGACGGCCTGAATTCAGCACATTACGCACACGTAAAGAAAGAGTTATTTCCGAAACTTTTTAAACAAACCTTGAACACATTTAAAGAAATTATATAGAGCCGAAATTGGTATACCAGGTCTGTTAAAAAAGTATCGACTTTTGTGTTTTTTCAAAAATTATTTATTTATTCGTGAATATCTATTTTGTCCCCTTCAAAGTAATCCCCATTAGATATTACACACTTGTGCCAACGTTTTTTTCCAATCCCCTAAGCACTTTAAAAAATCATTTTTAGTGATCTTGTTCAGCTCCTCCACCGATGCTGTCTTTATCTCGTCAATCGTAGCGTAGCGTCGTCCTTTCTTGGGCCTTTTCAGTTTCGGGAACAAGAAAAAGTCCCTGGGGGGCAGCTCTGGGGGATATGGTGGCTGCGGCATCATTAGTGTGTTGCTTTTGGTCAAAAATGCGCGCACAAGCCACGATATGTGAGCTGGGGCGTGGCCATGGTGCAAAAGCCAATTTTTGTTCTTCCACAAATCCGGGCGTTTGTAACGGATTGCTTCGCGCAAATTGCGCATAACTTGCAGGTAATATTACTTATTTAGCATTCTACCCTGTGGCAAGAACTCATGATGCACCACGCCCCTGCAATCGAAGAAAACTTTAAGCAATACTTTCACATTCGACCGAAGTTGGCACGCTTTTTTCAGTCTTGTTTCAGCTTCCATTGGGATGATTGAGCTTTAGTTTCGACGTCATAACCGTAAACCCATGATTCGTCACCACTTGAGCAAAATTGGATCGTCACGAACAGAGTCCAACACCTCATTAGCAATGTTAATGCGCTGCTGTTTTTGGTCGAAATTGAGCAGTTTTGGTACGAATTTCGCGGCGACCCGTGTCATGCCGAAATCATTGGTAAAAATCAATTGGCAAGAGCCATTCGATATGTTTAGGTCCTCAGCAACTTATCTAATGGTAATTCGACGATTGGTCAATAGTATTGTCTTCACTTCAGCAATGTTTTCGTCTGTTGTTGACGTGCTTAGGCGTCCGGCACACTCTTCGTCGCTCACATCTTCTCAGCCCTCTGAGAACATTTTTTACAACTCATAAACGTTTCTTCGGTCCAAGGTAGCTTCTCCATATGCCACAGTCAACATTTGGAATGCGTCCGCGCAATTAATTACGTTTTTCACACAACATTTGATGCAGATTCTTTGGCTCATTTTTTGGAACAGGCAAAAATCGAAGACAAGCCAAAACACGTCCCAGCGAAAAAGCTGTCAAAAATTAACGGAGCATTCAAAATGGCCAAAATTTTCGGCATAAGGGAGATAAATAAGTACCATACATAACGCCACTAAACAATTAAAAATCAAATATACGTAACTCGTAAAAATTCAAAATTCGCGATCCTTTTTTGGACAGACTTCGTATTTACTTTGTTGACGTAAATGGACGCCTCGGTAGCTTAACTGGCTAAAGCACTCGATCGGACATCGATGAATCTGGATTTAAATTTCGTTCAAGGCGAATGGTTTTAACCCTCTGAAATCGTTGCATTTTAATGCACATTTAGCGGATGACTCAGTTAAAAGTCACAGTCGCGGCAACTCGGGCAGTTTTTTGGACGAATATAAATCAGCTCCAAGCATCAAGAAGGGTGCGCGCAACTCTTGTATTGTTGATTTATGAGGGCATGTATGCTCATGGGCGTGTCTTTACATGAACTAAGAGCCGTACAGAGCTCATGTAGCTGGGTGCGGCTAATGCCCCGACACTTTCCGCCAAGCGAAATTTCGGCGGCTTGCAAGGTGTTATGCAGGTGTAAAACTCTAGAATTATTAGTCGGGCATGTTCATAAAGTCATCGAGATTACTTCATAATCAGAAAATTTCAATAATTATGCAAACGCGCACCGTTCACCCCGCTTCGTAATCTAGATACTCCCACGTGATGGAGTTGGACGCGCCGTACATCTCTTCGGTCCACTCCGCTCTTCTCCCTTCCTCTCTCTCTCTCTCTCCGCCTCCTTCCCTCTCTCTCCCTGTCGTCCCTGGAGGTACTGACCACTCCCCCCTCTCCCCCCCACCCTAACACTCCCTTCCCTCCGTCACCTTTAGCGGTCATCCTCCGAGTCTTCTTACCTTCAGCGAAGATTGCTTTAATCCCTTTTATGACTGGAGGGCGTCGCACCTCCAATCCTACGGACAAAAGGAGAGGGGGAGGAAGGCTTCCTTTTCCCCTCCCTACCTCCCTACCTCCCAGCCCCCTTCCCCCATTCACCTCCGTCGTGGGCAGGGGAAGTGGGGAGGTGGGTCTACGCCACGTCGGAGCCCAAACTGCTTCCTCGCGGATATTATTACAGCCCCACCCTTTGCCAATGACATTCCCACGTTCGACACTTCGCGATTGTGCGTGGGTCCCGGCGGGGGAAAGGGGGAGAGAGGGGGGAGATGTTTTTATTTTGCCTCGGTGAAGGGTATTTTTTACTGTTGAAAAATATAGCGGTGTGCGAATATCGCGCCATTCATTGGACGACGACGGCGCTGGCGTTTGATTAGGTGCGAAGTCGGTTAATTGAGTCCAGGACGCCTTCATTCCATTCGTCTTCGGTGGGGCTTTATGATTGCGAGTATTCATCGCAGTTTATTCGTCTCGGATTGCTCTCTCCCGCCGGTTGTATCTCTTCAGATCCTCCACCGCTCTTGGTATGCGGGAGTCTATGGCGCAATCCCCCCCCCCCCGCCTCGCATTCCGTCCTTCGGTCCCTCTCTGGCGTGTCTCCATTTACAATGTACATGCGATAGCCTTGGGTTCTTGTTTTATGGTCGCTTGCTTTTTCAGCACCTTATGCGTTGAGTTTTATGTGCAGTTACGAAAGAGAGTTTTCCGTTTCCTTGGGTGCACTTACTCAAAGTATGACTGACGTAGAACGTCTTATTTTGGCGTGGAACTTTCTGCATTAATCGTCGCATCACGGATTCTGAGTGGGACAATGTGATGACGTGACCAGTCGAGTTGATCCTCATTCAAAAAGGGGGGGGCTTATTTTTTTGTAGATTATTACATTCCTAATAGTTCCAATCAAGGCACGCAGGTTTTAAATTTCACCCAAAGATAGCTCGGGGAGTATCCGCATGGTGGAAGTAAATAGTTAAATCAATGACAAGGTCTCTGAGTAATGAGCTTAATACGCTATTCATATGTTTTGCACTTCGCGCTGAGTAAAATAATTTAGGTATCATCATTAAATGCTAGTTTGGAAACGTACAAGTCCATGTCTGATTTCGTAGTCCTGTCACTATTCCATCGGAATATATTTCCTTTGGAAGCAAGGTTGTTGGATATCGATGTAATTTTTTAAGCGTAAAAGTTGTAATTTTATAGTATGCTGGAATGAGTGTTAAATGTCGCTTTCGAGTCGATTTGAGGAATAAAAAAGCCACCATTTATCCGGTTCAATCCATACACTGCACTGGGTTTCGATGGCGGTAACTCGCGGATGTGCATTTATGCATGTGTGGATGTGATTATACATGAGATATAAGAGGCATCCATCATCTGTTGGTTTGCGAATATTTCCATGCCCCGAGCACGTCTTCCAGCGGTGAGAGAGACCGTTTCTGCCGAAGAAGGCGGATCTTCGGGATTCGTTTTTCCGACACGGCCACCCAAATCTTGCGCTTCAACCACCACAGGTTGCAATAATTGATATTGTTTCTTACGAGTGGATACTCTCGTGGAACAAAATTCTCAGATTTCTTTCAACTAAAACCAGTGTTCACGAAAAATTGGTTTTCATAGTTTCACCACTCGAATGATAATAAAAAATAGCTTTTACCATTCCATAAATTTAATATTTTCTGTGACAGTTGAATGTTTTATGTAATATCTGAAAATGATACCTTTTGACTTCACCTATTTTCCGAATACCAAATTAGGTATTGAGTGTTTCATAGGGATAATACTCTAGCTTATAGTAAAATTTTAGATGATTCCCACCATTGCTCGGTCACTCTTTACTCGTGACAAACAAATGGAGAATTTTGAATGCTGGTGACGAGTATGATTGTACTTTAATCTTTTTCAGAAGACATTCTTCTTCTGATGTCAGCTCATTGAAGCATCTTCATAGGATTGTAGTCAACTTCAGGTGAATCATTTGGCGAGTTATTTCTAGTGTGTTGTGTACGTTTCGACCGCTTGGACGAGGGATACTACAAGGTGTATCCCAAAAGTAGGACTGAGTCTATTTCAAAAATGTTTTGCCAGAGTTGATACATTCACTCAAACGTCTTCAGAGTGGCACCCTTGGACACCGCTTCCGGTGGGTTTTCCACGCTTCGAACTTCTTCCGGAAGGTGCCGCCCAGAATAGTGCGGAGCTCCCTCGCCACGGTCGGTTTGTAACGCTTCCACGGAGCCGTGGTGACATCCTTTTAGTACAAATTAGGTGTGGGAGAAGAGAAGGAAGTCTGGCGGGGCATTTTCTGAAAAATTTGGATCCTCACTCGCAGGTTCGAGAAGCTCTTGGCAGATCTGTGCACTAGTTTCCTTTTGTAAGTACGAGAACACTCGTGGCACCAACTTCGCACACACCTTTCTCATGACCATCTTTTCAGTAATACGTCAATGCAAATCACTTTTAGGGATTCCAAGTTCATCAGCAAACATGCAAACACTTAATTTGCGATCCCTGTCCAACAAATTCTTCACTCTTGCGAGATTTTCATCACTTTTTGAGGTCAAAGGGTGAATTGAACGTTCGGCATCTTCAACATCTTCTCTACTCTCCCAAAACAACTTGTGCCACTCAAAAACACTTGATCTACCCATGGCGTTATCACCATAAGCTGCCTTGAGTATGCCATGAGTCTCTTTCCTAGTTGTGTGCAGTTCCACGCAAAATTTGATGGCGTAGCGCTGTTCCAATAACCGGTTCATGGCGTAGCGTAAAGAGGTCACATTATAGAGGTTTCGCAAACGAATCAAACGTACTCCGCAAAGGCCTGGAGCCAACTGCATCCGACCTCCAGCCTTTCGTGAGACTCCCGTCCCTGAAACCTAGCCATATAAACCGCCACCCGACCGTTCGTCCATCTATCCGTGTAAAACGAAGCCTTACTTCTTTAAGGACATACCTTGTATCTCCTTAAGACTCAAGAGAACACGACGGAAGGGTCTCTTTTCGTTTCGAGATAGCGGTTTGCTCAGTACTGCCTCATTTTCAAGTACCAGGTTAGTGGGGATCAGATCGCAACAACCCCTCAGGAACCAGAGGAAAATATTTGTGAGAGCTGTAGATTCTCCGCAGTCAGGTTGGAAAACAGGCGGACGCCCTTTCTTTCTCGTGTTCGGGCACGGCATTGGTGAGTGTTTCGCACAAGTGCCGCCCCTCTCGGGGTACTTGTTCGCAGTCACGGTTTCAGAATCGTTTGCGGGGAATGCGAGAACCGCGCCACGGCCCTCGGCGACATCCTTTTCACCCTTCCGATTGTCCGCTCTCCATCTGCTTTCAATGAACCCCACAAAGCAGCGCTGGGATTTAGCACGCCCGCTTGAGAGATAACTCGTTATTGTCCTCGTGGTCCTCAGAGTTCTCCGGTTGGCAGGTGCGAGGACTCTTGGCTGTGCGTGCGGGAGGTGGAGAGGGGTCCGGGGGGGGGGTCGACTGGTGTCCGAGCCCGCGGAGTCCTTCGCTGTGGCGGTTGCCCGTCGCTGGGGCGGTTGCCCGGCCCTGGGAGGGAGAGGAGGGCAGCGTGGCGAACGACGGGGCGATGACAACCCCCTGCTAGCACGCATGAGAGAGAATCGGAAATCAGAAAATCATTTCACAATTCCATAATTTATTTTTGTGCAAGTTTTATTGATATTATCATAATAAGTCATCAATAATGGGATTGGTTTTCGCAGCACCATTCTCCTTTCTGCCACCCGAATCGTGATCTCGTGTTTCCTCACTTTATTGCCTCCGACTACCAGATTCATTCATTCTCTATTCTTCTCCTCGTCCTTTTTTCCTTCCAATATTGTATTTAGCAAACTTCTATTTATCATAATGTTCTACATTAGTGATTAATGCTTCGTTTGTTTACATGTACTTCTCTATTGGCGAAACATTCTTTGAGATTATGTTTCCTTGTTTTATTCAGTATTCCCTTTATTTATCCATGACCTTATTCACCTGTTTTATTTTGTTTTCTTTAGTACCCTGCGAGACACTACTATGGTGTGTGGCAGGTGGCGATTACGCCATAATGAGTATGCCGCAAGCACTTGGGATCCTTGGGAGAAAATTTGGCAAAAAGAATTAGATTAAGCCCAGAGAAAATTCGCCAGATTCGTTTAAAAATTGTTATAATAAGAACACGAGTAGATGTAGAAGTGTGACAAGTCTCTAAGGGGATTCAGGCTGGGAGCCACTTGAAACACGAAGAGAACAGGTGAGACTTACACTTTTAGAAAGGTTCAGAACAAACGAGTTTAACTATGACACTGAAGGAATTATTATGACCCCCCCCCCACACTACTTAGGTAGATCAGACCACAAAGATAAAATAAGGGAAATAGATTCCAGTACAGATATACACAAATACTCATTCTCTCCCCGAACAATCAGAAATCACAATAGTAAGAAACCAAAGTCACTTTAGAAATATTTAAAGCATTGAATTTACAATTCGAAACAAAATTAGACATTACATGGATATTAGGTGTATCTGTAGGTGCATCTGTATGTTAGTTGGTAGTTTGAGTGTTTGCATGTGTGTGGGGTGTATGTGTTCTTGCATGAGTGCATGCCATATTTTGTTTGCGGATGGTATAAATCTGTGGCTTTTGTATGCAGTTTTTCTTTTTTAATTACGGTGGTGTTCTAACACCCCCTGCCACACGTCCTTGCGGCGGCTCGCGGGGTATTAAGTAGATGTTGATGTAGATTACATACCTGACCACCCTTGACTTGTGCTCTATTCGCAATTTGCAATTCACAAAATATCTTCTCTAGTTTTCAAATAAATTCTTCTGAACTTCATTATTTATTTGTGGTGTGAAATTTCCATTATCAAAGGAACTGTAGGAGACTCATCGGGAGTAACATTTAGCGGTATCATTCGAAAATGCACATTACAATGAAACAAAATTGAGGCTGCATTAACATTGCCATTTAAATTTACAATAGCAACCTAAGCTCATAACATTTCAAAGTGAAAGAGGCAGCGTAACTGGCTAAAGCTCTGGATTAGACATCGAGTGATCCGGGTTCGGATCGCGGTCAAGGCGAATGATTTTCGCGCATTGGATTTGTTGCATTGAAATGTTGAAATGAAATAAAATTATTTCATTTCATTTCAATATAGTATTGATTCTCCCTCGATATGTGAGTTTGTTGATGAGGCATTTATACATGCAATACTTCGTTTGGTGGTTAGCAACTGTTTAAGCCTTTTTGGACCTGAAGACGTTTTTCGATTGGAAATTACTTTCTAGCTCGTTTGGAGATGAATTTTAAGATTAAATAAATGAATCTTTTCATCTACATCTACTTAATACCCCGCAAGCCGCCGCAAGGGCGTGTGGCGGGGGATGTTAGGATACCACTCGTATGAATCTTTAATGAAAAATGAGACGAAGAAATGGGGGTCAGTGAATTTGCGGTGCGACACATTCTTTTGGGGGCCTTACAACCTCATGCAGACGTGGGAGCGACACGCTACGGAGTAAAGTTATATAGAGTCACTCTCCAAATTGAAATAAATTACTTTAATCATAGTGAAAACAAGAGACCGATTTCTTTCCTACTCGAGCAGCAATCGAGTGTTTGTAAATGTTCGGAAAGTGTACTTTCATTTGCAAAATTATTTGATGTAAAACGTTAGTCGCGTTAATATTTATCAAAATATTATCTTTTGAGTGCTTTCAACATCTAAAGTCAACATTGCTGAACGTTAAACTCCCAGAAAGTCACTTGACTAATGGCTCTACGCCAGTACGACCATGCATTCAGCAAAAAGCTACTCACAAGTTATTTTAAATAGTTGGATAAATATATTTTTATGCGGTTTTGACTCTCAAAAATCAGCTTCTTTTTCCGATAAGCATCGGAGCAATGGAAGGACATGAAATATATTGAGGAATTCCTCTTTCTTTTTATCCAGTTTTTTCAGTTTCCCTCTTCGGTATTTTTTGTGGGGGTAGATGGTGTTTCGAACGCATGATGGTTTCATGCATATTATTTTCCAACTCTAAGAATATTCACTGTTTTGTGGCTGTCGTGAAGTATTCCTCATGTTTATACACTTCCATTTTACCTCGCACATACAGGAGGAGGTTTTGTCGCGCTAAAGAATCGATAGTTATCCAGGACGATTTCATCAGCGCTAAATTATGTTTGAAGCTAGTTGATGTGGATTCCATCTCATCCTTGTCTAATGTGCCCTGAGATTCAAGAGCGCCCTTATTACTAACTGAAAATTGATGCCTTCCGCACCTACTCTCTGAGGACCCTTAAATGGGTTGATTTACAAGGTAAAGATTTATTACTTCATGCTAATTTCACTCATTTTTTATAGTATGATAAAATTGTTAACACTTGAAGGATGCTATTTCTATTCTTCATTAATATCCCGGGAAGGAAATCGACCTTCGCGTTGATAACTGTGTTTTTGTGGCCATTCCAGCAAGGAGATGTAACGGAGGTTAGTGATTAAATGGTTTGGTCTCGGAATGTTTCCACGCATGCTGGTGAATGTTGTCCAAGAGATCTTCAAGACGGGTAATATTGTAACAGAGAATGCATGAAACAATGAATGAGTATGGTGGAAGAGAATGTGAGATTCAAGGAGAGGGTAGCATGGATGAAATAAGCAAATGGTGCTATATTTCTTGGAATACATAAAATTAGCTTCATACGATTATGTCTTGTTTATCCCACAAAGTTGCGGCGTGAATGTTTATGCAGTGAATTTTCACCCCTACTAAATGTTCGACGATTGAAGTATTAAAAATTAAAAATCTATTCTCAAATCTATCGTTTTGGTGGCATAAAGTAAACCATCTGCACAACAGATTTGTGTCTGGCTCACATTTTTTTGAACTGCTCAAAATAGTTTAATTTCTTTGTATACTGATTATGTTATTCAAGCAAATTTGGTTTGATCATAAATTTCCATGTTTTATATCGCACATGCTAACATCAACCATATC
The DNA here is from genome assembly GCF_022747635.1 of Hetaerina americana. Taxonomy (NCBI): domain Eukaryota; kingdom Metazoa; phylum Arthropoda; class Insecta; order Odonata; family Calopterygidae; genus Hetaerina; species Hetaerina americana. The sequence continues at coordinate 89,580,545 of NW_027287095.1, forward strand.
TTTTTGCATACAATAAATGTATGTGTATGAAACCATAATTATAAACTTGCATCCGGAATTTGTCGTCTTCGCCGTAACTTCATGGAATTTAATTCCATATTTAAATGAAATTATTGAAGTGTGCAAAATTGAAAAGTCCATAATTTCATTTCATTTCAATTTGCATCCGGAAAATAAACTCAAAAGTGCACAGAAGCTGTCGTTCCAATTTCTCTAACAAAAAGGCTGCTGAATTGGGAAGTCACCAAAATAAAAAAAAGGATTATGCTTAGGTTAACATCTCGTATGTTAAACCATAACTCCTAATTTTCTCCGGCAGGAAAAGAAATGCTTGTGAATAGAGAAAACACGTTGTCATGGGCTTATTTTTAACGGATTTATTGGGCATTTCCTTCAAGGAAAGACAGCACTTAACAATTAACAATCATCGACTACGTCGACGGAATTTCTGAAAGTGACTCATGTGCCGTGGGCGGCCAAGTGGTGTTTTGCGCGTATCACGAAGAGAGAGGGATGTGGAGCCGCTCGGCAGGAAAAAAAGAGAGAGAGAGTCGGTCCAGTCACCTCGCGAACAGATGATGATCTCCTGAGGGCGTCGTCGTCCCTTTCGCCGAGGGCGAAGCGAAGCGGGTCGGGCGCCCAATGGAATCGGATTTCTCGCCCGGGGGAAAGAAAAGGGACCCCGCCCCGGGAAAGGATTAAGCGAGGGGTGGTTGGGAGGCGGGAGAGGAGGTGGGGGGCATAGTGTCGCCCTTATGTACCATATACTAAATCGGGGGGCTGGGAGGGGGGAATCGGCGGAGGCAGGGGGGGGGGGCAAAGGAGGGACGATGCGTGAAAACCCATTTCCCTATTGAGGACATCCTTCATTCCCCGAAATGCCTACTTCCTTGTCGACGATGCCACCTGTGAACTGCTCGGAGAATTTTTCATCGGCTAAAACTCGTATAATCTTCCCAGGGCCCTCTTTCTCTTCAGGACCTTCTTTCCCTCGCACCCTCCCCATCCTCCTCCAACCCTCCCCCAGCATTATTCTCTCCTCCCCCCCGTCTTCACACTCATCCCCTCTTATCATTCCCCCCTCCCCCTCCCTCACCGTGTTAATCATTTCGAATCGTCCCCTTCTCCTCGCCCCCCTCCTCCCCCCTCCGCCATCCACGCCCCCTACTGCTCGAGACCCGTTTCCCGGCGGCTGTTTATCAGTTTCCCGGTACGCTTATATCTTTTTTATCCGCGTCGCGAACGTAGTGCTGAGAGTGAAGGTTTTATATCGCGTGTGAGAGAGGGCCTGGGTAGGATTTACAACATGGCGGGAGGCAAGAATTAGCATTATTATTAGTGCTAATATTTAGGCTTAATGTTCTGCGACGCCTGAGTTAACGTCGCGCGATAACTCTCCCTCGGACCACGCTCCACCTCCGCGCGTCGCACCTCCGATTAACAGCTGAGAGGGCTCACAATGGCGTGCTTAGCCTTGCTTTTATCGCGATCACGAGTCACACATTTTAATGATTTCATTTATTTAAATTGATAAAAAAGTATACACATTAATATATGTTCTGACATCATTTCTCTGGCTCAACCGAACTGCATCGGGAACACCGAAATGGAATGTAGACTCAATTAAATACCTAGGCGTTACCCTCACTCACGATCTCTCCTGGGTGAAACGGATTCATGGAATAATTGGATAGGCTGACAAAAAATAAGGCTTTATTAGAATAGTAATTGGTAAATGTGATGTGATGTAATTCTTTCACTGTTCATTCAGAATATGCTGGAAGTATATAGCATCCGCCGAAGTTAGATTGATTGCCATTTTGGATCGCGTGCAACGTCAAGGAGCTGTATTTGTGAAACATTGTTGTGATAAACTTAGTAGCGTATCCAAAATATAAAAGCAGCTAGACTGGAAATAACTCACTAGGGGAAGGTTAAATTACAGATTGAAGTTCTTGCATGAATTGGACGTCTCTTTAGCAGTGACGTTGAAAATTTATTATTACCCCCATCGTACTACAGTAGGAGAGAACATGCTAGTAAAATTAGAGAGATTAACTGTAGATCAGATTTAAGATGTTATTTTTTTCACGAGCGATAAGGGATCATAATAACGTTGGTCGACCGCGTTAGGGTCATGTTCGGGTAAAATTATTCTGGCGTGTATTCACCCCCTGCTACACACCATGGTGGTGGCTTGTACGGTATATATAAATAAATAAAAATAAATTTTTTACACTCGTCAAATGAAAGGGAGAACATACTTTTTTCCCCACCCTCCTCCCCATTGTCCTCTGCACATTTGAATCGCATACTCCACCCCTTTCCTTCCATCCCCTCTCCTCCGTAATCGTCTCATTGTCCCACCACCCCCCCTGATTTTCTTGTCATTTTCCTCCTCCCTAGGAACGACGTTTTTGCCTCCTCTTGGTTACTGGGCGCTAAGAAATAACCGATTCCGTTTGAGCTCCAACTTACTCCCACCCATCACACTGTGTCCATATACACAACACATGTATCTTACAACAAATTTGAGCCGGATAATGCCGTATCACTGTGAAACACGTTGTAACACAGCAAATAAATACGGTGAAAACGTATGTTCTCACTTTAATTCAATGAAGAATTTATATTTTTGAATATATTTAAAATATTTTATCTTTGCAAATGATTCAACCTTCATATGGTCCCGGTGGTCTGATTAATCTGAACAGGGTGGGAATACAATTTTTTACGCATGCCACGACCAAATTGATTTTACTGCACGTGTTTCAAAAATTGCCTGAAGGTAACTGGAAATGACCACTTTCCTTTAGGAGTCGTAGCTCATCTACTCCTTTGTTTTTGAATCTGTATTAACCAAATATGTTCTGACATCATTTTGTGCTAAATATTTAGTGGTCGAAGGGATCATTATGGATGACCTCGAACCTCCGCAAGACTGAAACACTAAGAGTAGTAATTCGATGAATATGCTTACTTTTCTGATAGAGACCTTTGGAACGGCAGTAATAGGATAGTTGCACCGGGATCCATTAATGGTAATGCTATAGAAGGTCAAATACTGCGCAAGGGGGCCCCAGTGCGATCAACAGTGGAGCAACGATATGGTCGTCATAGTGAAGATAACAAAGAAATTCACTGTAAAAAATAGCGGCACCAGATTTCGTATTTAAAAAAGACGGCCATTACTACGAGGTTTGAATAATTAAAAATACAAAAGAAGGCTAAGTTCTTATCTGGGGGAATGAAATACATTAGTAGAGGAAGACCAAATAGGAAAGTACGCAAAGGCGAGGGAGGATGTCAAACGTTTAATTAGTAATAAAAATAATCCAGATAGGAACTTAATTTTTATTTGTTATTCTTTAGACTTTATCTACATAGTCCCTTTCCAGAGTCATGCACTTATCCCAGCGTTTCTTGACCTTTCGAAGTCCGTCATTGTAAACCTCATCAGATTGCGTCGAAAGCCATCGTTCCAACTCTTAAATGACGTAATTGGTGTGATCAAATCTCCGACCCCGTTATGTTTTTTTGAGTTTCGGGAGTAAGAAAAAGTCCCATGGGGTGAGATTGGAAGAATATGGCGGAAAATTTCAAATCCACATCAATTTGATTGGCGGTCGCGCCACGTTTGCTTCTGAAAAAGGAGTCTGTAGTCTTAGAACTCAGCGTGCGGACAACTTCTCTCATGTTCAGTCCTTCGTGAATAATTTTTCTCACAATGTCATAGCTAAGATCATTCTCATTAATGCTCGTTAAGATGGTGGCTCTTTCGGTCTAATATAAGGATAAAGTCTTCCATTTTCTTCACTGTGGCAGCAGCGTTCGTGAGTGATGGTCTTCCACTTTTTGGATCACTTGAGAGGGACATGTGGTCAGTTTGTAAATTCCTCTTCTACTTCGCTACTGCGTCAGGGCGGGGGTATCATTTTCACAAACAGCCATCATTTCATTTTTGAGTTTTCTGAGCGCAGTACCCTCTGAAATGAAGGAAATTAATCTCACTGCGAGCTTCTATCTTCTTCGTACTACGAGTTACTTATATCTACCACCTCCTGAAATAAAACAAATCAACATTAATAGCTGTAATTTACCACAATTTGTTCATAAGGATTAATTAATATGTATCATAAATTTGATGCATATATCTTGGTTATTTCTTAGTAACAGTTACTTAAAAACGATACCTCTCGTGCATCGACAAAGAAAAGGAATCGAAAAAGGATGAAGATCGCTGAAGTTACGTAAGAAACAAAACCGTGGTGACAAGCAGACTGATGCATAGAGAATATGCATAGATGTTGGAAATACCTGGAGACATAAGAAGATACTATACGGAATGCATCATTGTGCATCGACAAAGAAAAGGAATCGAAAAAGGATGAAGGTCGCTGAAGTTACGTAAGAAACAAAACCGGAATGCATCATTGTGAAGCGGATATTTTAAATTAAACTGAGGATTCAATACCATTTTCCTTGCAATTCGGTTGTGACAATATGTCTTACTGCAACCTCTGCAGATGAGGTTACTATATTAATGTATCACGCGCGGAGTGAAGAGAAAGTTTGGAAAGAAAGAAAATTGGAAGAGAAAGTTGGGAAATTAAAGGATTGAGGTACGAAAAATATATTAAAAGTTAAGAAATGAAATTAACCAATATGCACGAAATCCTAGAGAGGAAATAACCAAGGGCCAATGTGAAGTAGTTCTGCATACCCTTGCACTAGAAAATTTGAAGTAACTAGTAGAATTTGCGGCGGAGGCGGTTTTGAAGATGAAAATAAATTGAATAAATGACAGTAAATGAAAACTAGAAAAAAGGCTATGTTGAGTTTTGAGAAAGGAGAGGAGGATGCCAGAGAATTAATATTGACGGACTTTCAGATGATGTAGTCGTGAACTGACAGAAAGAAGAAAATGGGTTGAAATTTGAAAACTCAGAAAAATTTAGCCAGACCGCAAAGGAAAAAATGGCATGATTGTTTGGATATTAGAATGGTAAGCGGAAAAGGCAATAAAGTAAAAATCGATTCTTATACAAGAGTAGGCGAGGGGTAACTTTCATCCCATTCACCCATCATAGATCTGTGGACTCAAATAGGCATGGGAAGTTTTTGTTGATTTCGTGGATCCGGAGAAAGCTTTTTGCAACCTAGACGAACAAAATCCGTCGTATCTCCAGGGAAATAAGATATACGTTCACTCTTTTAGCTTTGCACAAAGATTAAACGGCCAGTGGAACGACGAGACTTTAAAATGAGGAAAGTCAAGGAGGTTAGTTTGATCTTTAATTAATACGAAGTTTTGTCATGCTATCTTTGAGCTCGAGTGAAATGAAAATGGTGTGCGGATAGTTTGAAAAACGATGAGCCTGCTGCTCTTTGCAGAATACACGGCAAAACATTTGAAGAAATGAAGGAAGCAAGCGCATTAGACTTTAATTAGTAAATAAGTTAATAAATGCAGCATAAAAATAAATGCACAGCAATGCTTTATATTCTAAGTATGAAGCATGAAAGGAGGGAGTATCAGGATAGCGCCAATCTAAAACGTTATCGGATGCATTTTAGCCTAACGGTAGGTGGGTGATAGTTCTGATTTGGATCATTTAATTTTTCTATTTGGAAGTAATTAAAGTGTAAAAATAGGCGAGAATGAAAAAAGACGGCTTTTCAAGGCCGTGAAAAGAGGCTTATTTAGAGTTGCAACACTTAAAGTCATTCACTTTTGGGGTGTCTTTTCCATATGTTGTAATCGCATATACATGTAGAGTATTTAATGATCAATCGAATCGTAAATGTTCAACGCAAATCCACATTGGAATAGAATTTTTGAAATACTATTAATTTCATTAAATTCGCCATCGTATCGTTGCTCTAAAATCTGTTCCGTGATCTTAGTGTGCAATTAATGAATACCAATGTAAAGTTGTAGTGATATTCTTTTTAGAGTAGTTATAGTTATTGTGGAATGCTATTAATGATAAGTTGACCAAATTAATAAATGGAAAGAGTATTTAAGGGAATTACACTGTTACGATTTTGCACAGCTGCAATTATTGGAATAAAATTCACGTAATTTAAGGCACTACCGGTTATTATTTTGAAATGGCGCTTCAATGTGTGGGAATGAAATGTTAAGTTGCTTGCGGAGAAGAGGAGAAAGACTGCGGTGCTGGAATGGGCGTGTTTCCATCCGTGTTTGCCCTCTCGTTTGAGGGAATGGAATCCACAAGAGGCAGTGGCAGTCTCAAAAACATTTCCTCTTCCACCGATCGCTCAATTTATCAAAAATCCATTCCCTCACGCTTATTTTTTTTGAAGCGGAATCAACAAAGTTGGTTTGGCGAACAAGACGACGAGGAATATATTCTTTAATTTGACTCACAGCTTAACAAAGTCGGAGTTCCTTATCATTATTCACCTTTCGGTCTTTGTCAGCGGCGTCAAGCAAATAATCAATTATTTCTGGTGTATGCCCTGGTGATTTATTCGAAGGGAAATTTATTTGTTTGGAGTGAATGGTTTCGGAAATCAATCAAAATGCCATTTCAATTGTGAAAAAGTAAGTTGGGCATCAAATGGTACCAAACGGGGTGACGTTTCAAAAATAATTGCCCGATCCACGTACAAGCATATACATTCTGATGAAGTTGATTATTTCAAACATTTTGTTGCCTAAATGTTGGCTCGTAAAGCTACTGCGTTTATTCTCAGCCAAAACAGATTCATTAGGACGACTTTACTTCGCAGAAACAACTCGAACGGTTAAATTAAACCTCGTTTAAAACATATCTAAACAAAATGCAGCCGTGCGTGGCATCCGAATTCGTAGTAGTAGTAGTAGTTTTGAGGGGAGGCGACCGACAGCTAACGTCATTTGCGCCATAGGGGATGGATAGGAAAGGATGAAGGGTGGAGAGAAACTCAGGGTCGGCATCAGCCTACTCTTTACGAAAGGCGCCAAGGGGTCCGCAGTTTAACGTCCCATCCGACGGACGGCGTACTCACTCAAAGTGCCCTCCACAAAGCACCTCAAGTAGGGATCGAGATACCTCTGAAAAATATTCAACACCGCCGGGATTTGAACCCGCGCCCTCATGGTGGGAAGCCAGTACGTTAGCCCCCGCACCATCTCGATCCCCTCCGAATTCGTCCAATGAGCTTCTCGGAATAAGAGGACGTCAGATATCATTGCAGCGGAGTGTAAACACGGAAATTGATTACGAAGGGATGTGTCTATCTACATCCACCGAATGATTTTCCACTGATGGAATTAAACCGACAAGTTGTCGATGCGTGTCGATTCTTTCATATTCCCAATTTTGTAGTCTCTTGGATAAATGAGGAGCGGTGGGCTGATCTTTTGTGTCTTTTGGGCGTAAAGTGAATAATAAGCCCCTAAGATTCCTAAACAAACTCCGGAAAAGTTACAAACTTTGCTACACGTTGCTGCGGATGCAGCGCATAGGAGATAGATTCGTAAAACGCTATCATGATAAACTGAGTAGCGTATCAAAATTATTAGAGGAGATGGGCTGGGAATCACCCACGGAGCGAAAGTTAAGTTACAGATAAAATCTCTTGCATAAATTGGAAGGATGTCTATTTAGCAATGATATTAAAAATGTGTTATAAACCACATCGTACTAAGGTTGGAGAGATCATGTCAACTAAATTAGAGAAATTAAGTGTGGAACAGATAGATTTAATTTGTTTCATATTTTCCACGAACGATGAGGGATCAAAATAACTTTGTCTGAACACGCTAGGGTGAAAAAGTATTTTGGGTGAAAGGTAGCATGGTGTGTCTTCACCCCCTGCCACACACCCTAGTGTTGGCTTGCAGGGTACTATGTAATGTAATGCAAACACAAAAATCGCTTCCAAAGAATAACGCAGAGCTAGAGAAAGTAAGACGAACGTACTTAAAAATATTCCATTATACTAAATAGGAGAATTAAAGAGTTGCAAACACATTAGCCTCATATTAGTGACGCTGAACATGACACGACTAATTTCTCTTTTATGCGCAAATGATTACGATAAAACTGCTTTTGTTCTGTAACAAGTGGAAAATTTTGGGCTCTTAAAGATAACCATCAACCTAAATATCATTCAAAACTTGGAGACCATGCCTATACTAATTACCTTGACATAGGAATCAGCCATGTACACACCAGAGTCAGTTTTTATCTAAGGTAAAAGCCGCTATCTAAGGTAAAAGCCCAGTCCTTGCAATTTACGCGCATAGAGTCTGCTGATGGTTGTAATGATGCTGCACTTGATAATTGGCTACATTTTACTGTATGCAAAGTGGAAATTTGTATCAAATTTTAGGCTGCATTCACAGGATTTACTATCTATCGACTTGTTACTTTTTCGGGTGTTTTCGCAAAGAGCTTTCAGATTAAGGCGACCTTCCAATTATACGACTTCTTAGATATGAATAATGTCCAGTAGCAATTCAAGTTTTGGCCGAGGCCAGTGGATCAAAATGCAGCTTCGAAAATATTTCTCTGGGAATTAATCACTTAAGCAACTCGGGTCAAAAAACATTTCGAGTCGTCGGAAAATTTGGCGAATCCCTTGCAGTCCAAAAGCACCCATACTTCGAAAAGAATTCTTCAGCATTCTCTTCGAAAAAAAAACTCCTGAATCAGTGGGCATTTATTGGAAAGAATGGATTTAGGATCTGCGGTTGACGAGAATATAACTTAAAATTATTCCATTGTGCCTACTCGGAACTGAACGTCAATGAGTGTGGCGGAATGGCCCATTCCGGCAGTTTCTCAGAGACGGATCTCAGACAAAGGCGATGAGTTTGTCAGGTAACCGGTTGGGAGGAAAGGAGGGGACCGAGCGTGGAGGTGAAGAAGCAGCGGGCATTCGGAATACTTGTATTTTATTACAACATTAATCACGAAGTATTCATGCCGTCGAGGCAGTGCGTTCTCGGATGGTTCATAATGACACTATCATGGTTGCCAAGTCATCTGAATCCATTCTTCAAGAAGTTGTAATATGCGCATTTTCATTCTCGCCACCCCCCCCCCTTCCCACTCCCTGGAATAACAAAAATGAAAGACTTTCCTCATTTGGCCTTTGGAGCGAGCGGAGAGGAAATGTCTGCCCCTCGGAGTCGTGAGGCCTTTTGAATATTTTGAAAGTAAACATCCTTCGCAGGCTTCTTCCTCCTTGCCCACTTTTGCCTAGGACCCCGTCCTACTCTCCGACTGCCGAGCCGTTCGGTTCGGTCCTGGGGAGGGTGTGGAGGAAGTGGAGGGGTTGCGGAGGAGGTGGAAGTGGGGGAGGGGGGGTCGAGTGCGTGGGGGCGCGGGGGAGAGGGGGAAGAGAGAGAGAGAGAGAGAGGTGGAGGGTGAATGCGGGGGACAAGGGTTGAGCGAGGCGGACCCCGAGCTCTGCTGCTGGAAGAATTTCCGATTCCCGCGATGATACGGCGAGTGTTCCTCCGGGAACATTCCACGGATGAGGGAGTTATTGGTGGCTAACGACTTTGCCTCTCGCATCGAGAGCAGGAAGCCATAAGCGATCAGCGGTCGACTGGAATGACCGTGACGACGCGTTGACAAGGTTTGGCCCCCGCCCGTCGTCCCCCCTCCCCCTGTCCCCAACCCCCGTCGCCGGGCCGGAAGTCATCTTTTGCACCCGACTCGCGTCACCCACGGCAACTCTCTCCGAAACTCCCTCTGTTAGCAATCTGAAAATCAGATGATGACGCATGCATGCCATGAACTACGATCCGAAATCAAAATGGAAAAACGATTCTAATACTCGTAGTTAGGGCCATTGGAGTGAAGGAATAATGGAAGGCATCGATCCCAATGTGAAATTGCATTAAAATCCTTCTGCTAAGTAATCTACATCTACTTAATACCCCGCAAGCCGCTGCAAGGGCGTGTGGCGGTGGGTGTTAGGGCACCACCCATAATAAAGTAAAAAAAACCGCATGCAAAAACTACAAGTTTATACAATCCAAAAACAAAACATTATTACATGCATTATACATTCATGCAATAATAATTACACCCCACACACATTCAAACACTCAAACTACCCACTAACATACACATGCCAATTCATATAGCATACACATATACTATACATAATAAGATACACACACATTCAAATACACCTGATGTCTTTGCGATGTTTTACTTTGTTCCGAATTGTAAATCAAATGTTTTTAATATTTCTAAAGTGATTTATTATTATTATTGCTAAAACTTACATGCGCAGATAGAAAATGCCAGGTGGCACACAAGTCCCAAGTATTATAATCAAACTTGCCTTGGAAAAAAAATAACACGACACATCATGACATGAATCAATATTACAAAAGATATACAAATAAAATCAGTCAGTAAAAAAATATACTTAAAGGAAACTTCCAAACTCTAATCTCCGACACAAAAAAAGAAAATCCCCATCTCATTACCATCAGCTATCTGATGAAGAAGAAAAAAATAAAAAAATAAGCTGTTACATACAATTTTACACAGCACATCAATCAAATTACTGTATTACATAAATCGTTTGCATCTTTTATTGAAAGAATCCACCCTGTTAGGAAAGGGCTCGAATAGTTTTGCAGATAAGGTGTTCCAAACAGCAATTGTTTTATTGAGGAATGAACATATTTTTTATTCGTTCTTTGTGCCTTTGTGCATTTTACTTTGAATTCGTGATCATTTCGCCCAATTGAATTTGGATTTCCCTCCTCTTTCCTCAGCTCGAATTCGGTTTCTTACTATTATGGTTCCTGATTGTTCGGGGAAAGAATGATTATTTGTATATATCTCCTAGAATCGATCTCCCTTATTTTATCTTTGTGGTCTGATCTACCTAATTAGTGTGGGCAATGATTTTTGACCATGGGTTAGGATTCGGAATCCACTTTATTTTATGCATTGGAGATATGAATTTAGTGATATATAGTAAAGCAAAGGAAATATGAATTTCGCGCGTAACTCTCACCAAAAGTTATCTCGCTTCGAAGATGAGGTTATCTGCGTGAAGTGAGATTTTTCAAAAGAACTGGAGTGGTTATATTTGAATATTTTTTCCGGAGAAGATTTATCAAATTGTTGCGTTTGACGTTAACCCAACCGCGCAGTTATGGGGCAAAACATTTTTTCTATTAATTACACGAATAAATGGATTTTCGGTTTCAGCTGGTTATCAATAATGTCACATTTACGCAGAAACTTGAAATAGTTCAAGTGCACTAGCAAATGCAATATTTATGGAAAATAGCGATAGAAACTTCTTCATAACAATCAATCTCTTTGTGTGTAATATTTCTGAACATGATTTAAAATATACAAAAATGTTGGTCTCAAACAAACTTTGGAAGCGTAAAAATAAATATCATTTAAATGAAACTGATTTTCCTATCGTTTACAATTTCACAGAGAAAAAATCTTTCACCTCTCCACTGTTCCAACCTTTGACAGTCGAACATATTCAATAGACTTTTGAATAGCATATAATTATCCCACACTGGGGAATGTAGAGATAGCAAATTATAAACATTCGGCATATTTCTTTTGGGGCCTGCTCTTTTTCATTCCATTTTTAAAACCTCAAGCACGTAGTGATAGGGTTTCTAACTTATTCCCACCTTGGGAAAATATAACATTATTTAAAGTAATTTGGTAGAATGTCACCACGGCCGTGAAACCAATGAAAGGGAAGATTTCCCTGGAGATTAATCTTAGGGAAGGAGGGCGGGGGTGGACCCTGGAATGCGAGCAAAGGAGAATAAGAGGGGGGGCGGGTATGGACCAACACGACCCCAGACAGCATTCGCACGCGCTCTCAAACTCGGGTTTGTGGAGCGCAGTGGCCCTCGTGTCTTCCAATCATACCCGCACACAGGGTTTGCGAGGATTAATTGGCATGGGGCAGTGACCTCCCAATCGTGCCTTACCGAACCATGTCTTTGCCTAAAGAAATCCTACTCGCGAACTCTGAGTGCGGGTGTGTGGCTTTTGTGTCCGACAAACCACAGCCAGTTCTGTCTGTGGTGTTGGTTTGCTCGCATTCATGTGCCCCCATCGCATTGATGACGGCCTTGGGCAATCGTCCCAATCAATGATTTAAAATATTTGAGCAATTTGTTTTAAAAAAGGCCACTTGTGGACATCAGACAACGGTAAGGGTTCCAAGTTGGATTCTTTATCTAACTCTCGAAGTAATGAGGTACTCATCGGAAGAATTCTAATTAAAAGGTACTTGCCGATTTATTTGAGACAAGTAAGATCCTAGTAAGTTGAATGCGGAGCCAAAGATTTGCAGTTCAGTTAACCTTCAAACAAAAACCTTCTTCTAAATAAACCTTCTTCTTCAAATAAACCTTCTTCTTCATCAAAAAACGCTGTGATTGAAAGTGCCAATAAAATTCTTGCTTGAAATCCAGATGCATCACACCAGTCCGAGGTCTATGTTCCATGGCGTTAACCACACACTTAATTCAAAGTGAGATTACTAAACGCTCTCCTATTTGCCAAGATTTTAGTTTGTACCCACATAGCAGCATGTTTTGTTTTGAGATGTCCGTGTTATAAATAATGAGTTCAAATATTTTTGCAATGGCAGAAATAATGCTGAAGGAACGATAGTAATGTAAATTTTGTAGATTGGTTCGTAGGGAAGACCGTTGCTATTTTTCAAATTTCAAGGACACAGTTCACTTTAGACTATTAATAAAAAGATTACGCAAATCATGGCACAGAACACGGTACGTCTTTTTTGTATACCACAATTAGCGAATTGATATATCAACACAAAAAGGGTGTATACACGTACTACTATCAGAGTGTATAATATGAATTTCGTTAATAATAATTCAAAACTTCAAACACATTTCGTTTCAAATTGTTTAAACAACAGTCACGAAGTTAGTTAAAATCACACTATTTTCTATTCAAGTCCTCTTGTGAGTCAAATAATCCTAGAGTAACTGGGTGAGAAAGGTCAAATAAAAATGTATGCATAACTTTAAAAGGCAAGTGCATAATTCGGTCAAAAGTATTAGTCGCCAGGCACACGCTAGCAGAACCATTCTCATCTCCTCGGATTAGCTTCGGATTATCGCACAAAAGTCTGGCCTAAAAAAGAAGTCACCTCAATTTGAAGAAACCCCCAACTTATACCTCTCTGCTCAGTATATCCGCTCCAAGGGGTGAAAATTCCCCAAAGGCAAGTCTCCTTCCGTCTAGGAAAATGGGAGAAACAGAAACGGTCGAAGAATCCGAAGTCTATTTCATAAAACATTTTTTTTGTTTCTCTTTTTCACAATTCCTAATATTGCCCTCGGAGGGTTTATCGTGTTTTTTTTAATCGCCCGACGGGATATTCATCCAAATGATTTATCACCTAATCCTCTTCGGGATTTCTCTTTTTTCCTAATGGCACACACGAACAGGACACGCAAAAAATATATCCGTCCGCGGGGTGGAGGACAGAGAGAGGGAAAAAAAGGTCCACCGTCGATATTCGTGGTGGAATAATCGTAAAGCCATTTCGTATCGCCTCGGTGAAACCGCAGATCCCTGCGGAAAAAATGAAAAATAAAAATAAAGATAAAATAAGATGAAACAAAAGCGATTACCCATCAACCCATCAGTTGACCACTCATCAATGGCTCATTTGTCACTCTGGCCGGAGCAGGAAGGCGAAACATTAGCCCCTCGCCCCGCTCCGCCCTCCATTAGGGCTGTAAGGGGGTGCAGGGGGGGGTTGAAGGGTGAGGGAGGGATGGGAGGGGAAGGGGGAGGGAGAGGCCGAGGGCGGGCGGCGGCGGGCCGCAGTCGCCAATGCCTTTCCCGGGCATCGTTTTTTTCGTCCGTATTTTTTTATGCCACGCTAATTACGCAGCTAATGCCTCTCATGCGTAAATATTTATGTGGATACAGTCGGTAGACTCCCGCTGTACTCGAAATGCCTTTAGCCGAGGCCATCAAATAGACTGATCCTTAAAATTCCTGATGAAAATCAGTGAATCTAAGACCAACTGAAGGACCAAGCGTTTTTGTTAGGTTTTCCGCTGGAAAATACATTTGGTCATCCAAGACTTATTCTGGAAAGATGGCATTCTTTATGAACAGAAATTACACCGAAATGCTGGATTATTATATTTGCCAATAAAACAACCACCAATAAGATAAACATGCTCGTATGTTTGTTTGTACATTGTGTTCTTCATTTAAGGCTCGTATGTGTTTGTACTCTTAACCTTAGGCAGCTTCCTGGGCTTACTTCCTTAGACTTATCCCGTCCGTCAAATATGCATATGGAATATATTGCATAAAATTAATATTGTTATTATATCTACATCTACTTAATACCTCGCAAGCCGCCGCAAAGGCATGTGGCGGGGGGTGTTAGGACACCACCCGTAATTTTAGAAAAAAACCGCATGCAAAAGCCGCGAATTTTTACAATCCACAAACAAAACACCACGCACATGCGAACACAAAAACTACCAACTAAGATACAGATGCACCTACAAATATATCTGATGTCTTTGCAATGTTTAATTTTTTTCCAACTTGAAATTAAAGGTTTTTAATATTTCTAAAGTGACTTAGATGTCTTGCTATTATGATTTATGATTGTTCTGTTGCTGATGTATTATATGAACTTAGTAAATTGTGTGTTTAACGCAGTGACTGGGTCTTTAGTTTATCTTAAAATGAGCCTCTAGGATTCTTCGTGAGAAGCTGGCTGGGCAATCAATGAGTTAAGGAATGTTTAGCCAAAAAACCTTACAACTTGGTTAGAGCACGTAAATAACGTATAAATCTAACTGCTATTGATAGATTTGCTAAAATTACCTTCAATGTGGTTTGCACTGAATATTCCATGAAATAAGTTTCGTATTCAATCTTTAATTCGAAGTACGTATGGAGAAATGTGCATACTCCTTGTGAATCATAAATATTCCAAGTGTCCTAATCTGTTTATGTTCTCCAGCTATATAATATTATCGGTGCCGTAGCAGACCATGTTAAAAGTGATTCCCATTGAAAATTTCCACTCAAAACCATTGAGAAATTGTGTTGTTGTTAATTAACATTTTCAACATAAATATCATTGCTGTTCCCAGAAATTACGATTGTAAAAATGTCATTGGTCTTGAGATCGTTTCTAATTTCGAAGGAAATCTATATTTTATTTATTTTGTATTTAATTTATCTTATCTCTCATTATTGGGTCAAATGTTTGTATGAGAACACACAATCGCCATTACCAGGAACAACGGAGAGATTGGGGCGATTTGTCAATAAAATCAAAAATCAAGTTTAGAAAAATTGCAAATATGTCATTTTGGTTGAAACTAAAGTTTCTAAATCATGGAAATTGCAGTAATTATTTTTTCTACTCAGTACTTTTTCAGAACACATATAAAGCCCAGTTTTTCCATATATTACGAGGGTAATTCAATAAGTAAAGAGATAAATGCTCTCATTTGAAAACTATTCCATAAAAATTTACCATTTTTTCAGGGTTGATTGTTGACATCCTTGGGATGAGCTCCGATTAGCTGTGCGATTATTTTACGTCAACGTAATCTCAATAGATTGTACCGGGAGAGCTGGTGTGGTGTCCTAACACCCCCCGCCACACGCCCTTGCGGCGGCTTGCGGGGTATTGAGTAGATGTAGATGTGTGCTTTTAGTCCATACTCTTGTATTATGGCCTCTGGAGCGTAGTGATAGATTCAGATCTCGTCACAAGTCACTATTCTTCCAAAGAAGCGTCTCCTTCAATCAAACTTCGTTACTTTATGTCTTGACCGATGGAAAGTCTCCATTCTGAATGAGCATCAGTCAGCTGTCACTTTTAATGGATATGAATGTTAATATGCACAGTTCCAACACTAACTTGAACTTCTTCGGCAAACATCCTTCTGTTATCGCGAATATAAGTTCATAGATCCTCAGCTCCAACAAGGGACAAGCAACTTCGACTGGATGTCCGGTTTCGGGGTTCATCACTCACACCTGACCACTTTTGAATCAATCAACCCACTTTATAACATCCGCACGGCTCTTGCAACTTTTCCCGTATTGTATCATTCTTTCATAAAGTATTTCGCTTGGTTTTGCAACTACTGCGACTAAAAATCTAATGAAAGAGCTCTTCTCTTCTGAGGTGCAGTCTTCTAGTGGACTTGCCATGCTGAACTAAAGATTTTGTGGTTAAATTGGCATAAAATAATCGAAACGTTAATCAGAGCTCATTATAAAGTTGTCAGCTAACACCCCTGAAAAAGGGTAACTATCTAAGGAACAGTTTGAAAATGAGAGCATTTTTCTCTTTACTTATTGAAGGACCCTCGTAAAATTTGTAATTCTTTCGTTGGGGTGTTTATATTTGAATAATTTTCCTCTTGCTGATTGTTCATTGTGAATGGAGAAGGATTATTTCAATGAGGAAACCTATTCGCTGTCGCTTTCTAGCACAATTGAAAACAAAATACGGACGGACCTCGTAACCAGACTTGGCTGAATATTCGTGGGCCTGTCGTCCGTTGCCTGAGAAACGAAAATACGAGGATAAAATGTAAATAACTGGGAATTCAGGCAGATAGGAACCAACAGAGATGGTTTATGTGCCCCTGGGATAAATAATGAGATGATATAAAAAATATTTTGAATTATTTACCGGTGTAATTGTGGGTCGCGGTAGTCCAGGGGTAGAGGGTTGGATCACTGACCGGAAGGCCCGGGTTTGATTCCTGGGCAAGCCTCTCTGGGCACCCTTAGCTCCATCTAAGCTTTGTGATTTTTCTGGTACCAAATCTTCCTGGGAAACCATAACCGGCAACCAACCCTGATGTGTGAATCACACACGCCGTTGGACTTAGTACTGTGCGAACTCTACCATTACCTACCAAAACCGACCTTCGGGTTGATTAATGTGTTCATGGTTTACCGGTGTAATTAACTCTCTAAAGTTGTGTCTCTCCACGTTATTATAGAGAAACTTGTTTCTCAACTCAACCAAGAAAGTATGATAAATTTCCGATTTGTCGAGAGGGATACCAAACCGCCCTCTTCCTTCCCTGTGACCCATTCCACAAATTAACCATAATGAACCATATAATTCATGTAATAAACATGTAGGTTCTATTTTGTTGCCCGAAAGTTCTCCTCTTTCATTGATATAACTATCGCACTATTTCAGAATCGGTTTGGAGTAGATTTTATGCGGATGGTAATATCATGCCTAACTGCTATCGCGGTTTAGGAAAGGGCTGGAAATCGAAGGACACGGAATTACTCACTGCGGCCTGTTAGAGACACCCATTCACATTCATGAGCAGCTTCCATTTTCACTGAAGGGAGTTATTTGGATTTCCTCTCGAGTTTCCCAGGTACCATCATTGCATTATCTTAGGAAAGCTAGGCTAATCGTATTCACCAATTACGTTACATTCAGAACTTTAACAATGAACGGCCATTGAACTAACACGTATTTAATTAAATGGTGGTCGTGTGTTATTGGGCGTAGTGTTTTAGTTATGGAGCTTGGTTCATGGTGCAAAGGCAGGATAGCGTTTCGTTTTGGCCATTGTCAGGTGAATACGTACGTACATGCGTGGGAAAATGGAAAGAAACGTCATTACAGGTCCTGCATTCATCTGGTTCGATTTGAATTTGAAATTTGTTAATATATAGTATGTCTTGTGTGTAATCGTAAAAATCTCTATAGATACAGTCACGGCTGTATCTTCTGTGTTCATGAAGTA
Source organism: Hetaerina americana (assembly GCF_022747635.1). Classification (NCBI taxonomy): domain Eukaryota; kingdom Metazoa; phylum Arthropoda; class Insecta; order Odonata; family Calopterygidae; genus Hetaerina; species Hetaerina americana. The sequence goes on from NW_027287095.1 coordinate 89,598,333, forward strand.
ATTGCCTTTGCCATTAAAATTCCTGGAATTTCAATTTCAAACACTTCTAATTAGTAAGAACATAATTCATTGATTGAAATTTTTTTAAATGTCGGCCGCCCGAAAGGTTTGCGTTGGGAGCCCGTCATTTGTTTTAATCTGTCACTTTGGCGGAGGGAGACCGGTAGCCAAATGATACATGGCAGAGAGAGGTTGCTTAAAAGATTGAAACGGGGGAGGGGGGCAAGCACATGAGGATTTGAATAGACCGCTTTTACACCTTCATTTTTTTCGTCGCCCCCACCCCCACAGCTATTCGAATTTCTTTCTTCCTTCCTCTTTAATCTCATTCTCAGCCCCCGTCCACCGCGGAGAAGGGGGAGGTGGTTGGGGGGAAGGGGCTTGAGCGGCGGTCTATTATAAGATTGGCCGGCCGTCTTCAGAGATGGTCTCTTCGAAGAAAGGGGGTTGGCGGGTGAGAAAGAAAGAAAGAGATGCCGGGACTGGGTGCAGCTTCGGAAGGATAAGGCCGCCTCCTCTCTTGCTGCTGGATTTGAATAGAGGAGGAGGTATTAAAATGCCATTTGGGCCTCCATTACTCATATGATTTGATGTGTGTGGTAGGTGGTGGCTCCTGCGAGTCTGGTCTCCTTTTGCGACTTCTGTAAAGGCAATATTTTAAGGCGTCCCTTCACACCTGAGCGGTCTCCCCTCCTCCTTCCTATTCTCTCGCCCCAGCCACCGGTTTTCCCGAAGAATGATGTAATGACCCAACCACGGCTTCCGGTGATGTCGCCTTTTGTGCTCATTACGATCCATCTCATTTTTTTATGACCGCTCTCTTTGCCTTGGAGGTGGCCCGGGGAATAAGTGAGTCCCCTCCCCCCCTTTTTCATTACGCTTCTCAATCCTCAGAGGAGAGAGGGAGGGGCACAAAGGGGGAAGGTGCCACCTGTTTAATGGTCGTTTTCAAGACGAAAGACTAATTATCCTCGGGTAGAAGCAGACACACTGTGCTACATTTCGTGTGCTGAAAAAAATGCCTCTATTCATATATATATATATATGTATAAATATATATATATATAAATAAATAAATATATATAATTATATATATATACACGCATATATATGTGTATATATATACACATATATATGTGTATATATATATATATATATATGTACTCAAATACGTGCATGTACTTAGTTAAGAACCTCAGGGCAGCTTTCATTCTTTCACAACGAAGGTTTCGAGAAAAAAAAATATCCTACCATTTCATTTTGATGAATAAGTCTTTCGGACGGTGAAAATGACGAATTGAATTCAACTAAATTTGCTCCTAACGACCCATTAAACTGCGATCTATAGAGCGATGCCTTTAAATGGATTCAAAAGATTTTATTGTGTCCATAACAGTATCTCAGCAGAAAGGGTAATTTATCGTATGGTGTGCCTCCTGAAACTCCGCTCTTGACATGAATGAGAATTTATGAATTTGGCTGCTGTAACTGCCCGAGATTATTTGAAAATGTGAAGTGCTTGACGCCGATGATTATTAAAAGAATGCTCACAGCGGACTACTGCCACTGAAATGTCGGAGATGGCGAATTATTGCTTTCGAGAAGTAGAACAGGTTAGATATTTTGTAGGCATACATTTTTCTTTATTCACTCCTAGCGGAACCATTAAACTATTATTGAAAATGAAACATTTTCGTTGTTTAGTTTGAATTCAACGCAAAAATGATATCCAAGGTATTTCTAAATTAGTTTTTTAGACGTTAATGCTAAAACTGCCCTGGCTTTTTTAAATCTCGCGTATTTTTAAGTAATTCGTACATGAATAATAGCTAACTGCCTTATTTTTTCCTTATAATATTTTGATCATTAGTTTATATCAATTTGGAAGAAAGACTAGTCGCTAGTAACCTTTTAAGAGTAAAAAAGATATTTAAATTTGTTCTAACTTAAAATCGCAGATCTATTAATCGCGTATCAGGAAATATTTCTATAATCAGTAGTTAAGAGAATCACTATGTCCGACAAAAATAACAAAATACTGAAAATCATAGACTCCGGTACAAAAGCTTTATATTCAGTAGCTTAGCTGAACTTGAACTCACAAATTTAAATATAATTGATGTATTTTGGAATTAACGAGCTGCAAGCACCATAGCAGGAGTTCCAGAAGGCAGTGTTCTAGGGCCATTACTCTTCCTAATTTACGTAAACGATCTACCAAACAATTTACATTCCCAAATAAGACCCTTTGCTGATGACTGCATTATATACAGACGGATAGAGCATGTAAATGACCACGTGATACTACAAAATGACATCGATCGCCTTGGTGACTGGGTGAAAAATAATAATATGGACATTAATATAATTAAAAGTAAGCATATAAATTTTTCAAATAAAAAGAATGCAGAAAAGGAAATTTACACCCTCTTTGGAGAAAGTATCCCATGTACCAGTCAATGCAAATATTTAGGCATTTATTTAACTAGGGATCTTGGGTGGGGAGTCCAATTAGATAATTTGACACGGAAGGTATTCAAAGTATTGCATTGGGTGATGAGAAATTTAAAAGGAAGTAGCGTAGTCACAAAAGAAAAAACATATAAGGTACTGGTTATCCCTATCCTATAATGCTCCTCCATAGTATGGGATCCATATGAGGTGGGACATGTTAAAAAGATAGAAAAAGTTCAAATAAAGGCAGCAAGATATGTACTCGGAAGGCACAAAAGTACAGATACTGTCACAGAAATTTTAGATATACTGAAATGGGAGAGTTTGAAAAATAGAAGAAAAAGGAGTAGGTTAGGCGCGATGTATAGAATTGTTAAAAAGGACGAAGCGTGGGAAGATTTATGGCAAGGGATAGAAAAGTCTAACTTCAAGGTAAAAAACGACCATAATTTCAAAATGAAAATAAGGACTCAAAAAACAAATAAGAAAAAATACTCTTTTTTAAATAGAACCGTAATTGATTGGAACCAGCTGCCTGGAAGTTTGTTTGAGCCCTTTCCATCCAATTTTAGAAGTTTTAAGTATAAATGTAAAGCAACCACTGGGTAATAAACTTCATTGTGGTTATTAAAATATTGTTTGTATGTGAAGTGGACGGTATTTTGTATGTGATGTGGAAGTGCCATTGTATGTAAAAATATTTTGTCTCTTATCTGTTTTAATGTGTCCGAATGTAACTTTCGTTTTAAGAGCTGTGACCAAACTTGACCGTTGCCACCAGGAAAATCGCCTAATTGTAACGTAATTGTGTAAATAAATAAATAAATAAATAAATAAATAAATAAATAAATAAATAAATAAATAAATAAATAAATAAATAAATAAATAAATAAATAAATAAATAAATAAATAAATAAATAAATAAATAAATAAATAAATAAATAAATAAATAAATAAATAAATAAATAAATAAATAAATAAATAAATAAATAAATAAATAAATAAATAAATAAATAAATAAATAAATAAATAAATAAATAAATAAATAAATAAATAAATAAATAAATAAATAAATAAATAAATAAATAAATAAATAAATAAATAAATAAATAAATAAATAAATAAATAAATAAATAAATAAATAAATAAATAAATAAATAAATAAATAAATGTTTGTGTGTGTGTGCGTGTGTGTGTGTGAGTGAGTGAGTGTGTATAAACAATATATACAGTAATTAATATATACCATAAACACAGTAATTTATCCTAAAGTCAGTTCGGTTGGTGATTTTAGAGTTGACCAAGTACTCTTACTAAGCTCGATGGCGTATGAAATTCACATACATTACAGCAGGGGGGACAATTCCTTTCCGTGCCGATTAAGGTTTCCCAGGAAGATCTGGTACCTGAAAAACCACACAGCTTGGGTGAAGCTGAGGGTGCCCAGAGTGAGTGCCCGGAAATCGATCCCGGGACCTCTGGTCAGTAGTCCTTTAACGCTTTAACCCTGGTCCACCGTGACCCATAATGACACTGGTAAGGGATTCCAAATAATTATCATCATCTCATTACATTTCCCAGGTGCACATGAACCATATTTAGTGCTTCTGTGTGCCACTGTGTGCCTGAATTCCCAATTAGATAGCTTGTCTTTTATTTTCGTTTCTCAGGCAACGGCCCCGGGCGTAGGTGTAGCGTGTGCAAAGTCGAAAATTTTGGGTAAAAGATTGGACCATCGGTGAACAACAAACCTCACCTCACACCTCACCGCCCACCTAAACATGCACTATATTATATGAGTTGAATGAAATGGGTGGAATAGTGATCTGAGAGAAACTATGCCCAGGGTGTATTGGAGAAGTGGGGGGGATCCTGTGGATGAGGGAGAGAAGAACGGGATAGTAGCTACGCTTACTAATTTTCTCGGATGTAGTGTACTGGAATATCTACAGAATAATCAATAGCTCTGGCATAATCATACAGTCTCAGTACTTCAAATAATTTGAAAGCTGCAATTTTAATAAAGAAATTCTAGGAATATTAACTTAAAGTTAAATAATTCTAAAAGTATAAAACATTTTCAATTTTGGACATGGCAGTTATATCATGTTATTAATTATTCACAAATAATTAATGAAAACAATTTTCATTAAAACATATATATAAATGATTAGATACATTATTAATAATTATAAAAACAGGTATAGTATATATCTTTGTATTTAAATGAAATGAAATTATTGACTTTGTAATTCCACACAGTCTGTAATTCCAAACACATAAGTGTTTGGAATTTGGCATAAGTGTATGCAAATTCCATAAAATTACGCCGGAGACAACAAATCTTTGTATTTTATTAATATGGTAATATATAAATGATATCTCAGTACCAAATGCATGCAGAGAATATTTAGGAGAGTAATTCACTCTTTAAATATAAATACTGTTTGGGTAAAGCAAAAATATAGTTTTGTTATCATTGGTAGTTGCTGCATAGGAAGAAACAGGGAAGGAAAGGGAGGCCCCATCGAAAGTGGGGCTTCCAAGACTCATCACGGACGAAGGAGGCAAAGAAAGCGAAAAATTAAGTTAATTAAAACAGAATGTAAACTACATAGCCCACTGGCGGAAGCCATTTAAACCTGCTGCCTGGAAGAGCTCAAGGCAATTATTTGGTAAGTTGAATTGCCAATCATACTTGAGAAGATGTCTGGTTGGAGAAAAGAGAACTGAACGGGGGTAACCATGGAACGGGGGCAACTACTCCTGCATAAGTGGGTCAAATATGGGTTACTATTGTGGATATGTATGGATTATATATCGAGTGGTGCCAGAAAATTAGAGCGTATACATCTGATCTGAGACTTATTCTGGGCCTTGCATGAACAAACTTTTCCTTACGCCACTGTCTTCTTCAGCTCATAATGTCTACTTGCCCTCTAAAATGTTTAGTTGTTAATAATAATTTCTCTTTTTTCATGCGTCAAGTCATTGATTATGAGCCATGAATGCCTCAGACTAATGTATATATTTCCTCAGAATACCTGACATATTGCTTCCACGTTTATAAAATGTTCATTCCCTAACGCTACACTATATGTATATATATATAATTATATATATATATATATATATATATATATATATATATATATATATATATATATATATATATATATAGCTATGTGTTGGAGCTGCAGGTGCCCAGAGACTTGCCCGGGACCCTCCGGTCAGTAGTCCAACACTCTACCCCCTGGACTACTGCAACCTATATATATATATATATATATATATATATATATATATACTACCTTGATCAAAAATTTCCCGGAATTTATTCAGAAAATTAAAAATACAAGTTTATTCATCTAAATCTATATTGTCCGCTTCAAAGTAATCCCCATCGACTGCAACACACTTATGCCAGCGCTTGATCCAATCCTCGAAACATTTTTTATATTCGGTTTTCGGTATGTCCATCAGTGCTTCCTGCGATTTTTCCATTACTTCCTCTCGGCTGCTAAAACGCGTTCCCCGTAATGGTTTTTTAACTCGATTGAACAGAAAGAAGTCACAGGGAGCCAAATCAGGTGAATTCGGTGGCTGTTGGATGATATTTGTTGCATTTTTCGTCAAAAAATTACGAATAATGATAGCACTGTGCGACGGTGCGTTATCATTGGTGCAAAATCCACGAGTTTTCTGCCCACATTTCTGGTCTCTTTCGGCGAATTGCTTCACGCAAACGTCTCATAACGCCCAAATAATACTCTTTGTTTACTGTCTGGCCTTCTGGCAAAAATTCATGATGCACTACACCGTTGTAATCCATGAAAACCGTCAGCATTGCCTTCTTTTTTGACTGAAAACGACGTGGTTTTTTTGGTCTCGGCTCATTTGGTGAACGCCATTCACTTGCCTGATGTCTGGATTGCGTGTCGTACTCATAAACCCACGTCTCGTCTCCAGTAATGATCCTTTTGATGAATGTGGGATCGGATTCAGCCTCGCAAATCATGTCTTTTGCGACGTCAACACGGTCTCTTTTTTGCATGAAATTGAGGTCTTTTGGCATGCTACACGACGGAAACCCAAATCATTAACCACAATGTCTTGGGCGGATCCATAGGCAATGTTCAAGTCCTCCGCTATTTCTCTGATGGTTAATTTGCGGTTATTGACCAACATTTCTTTTACTTTATCAATTTTTTCACAGACTTTCGATGTCGATGGTCTGCCACTGCGTTCATCATCTTCGATTGACTCACGACCACTTCTGAACCGCTCGTGCCACTGGTAAACGACCGTTTTTTTTAGAGAATCGTTGCCGAAACACTTTTCCAACATTTCCAACGTCCGTGCGCCACTAAATCCGTTTTTTACGCAAAATTTAATACAAGTTCGTTGTTGCAAATTTAAATCCATTTCTGCAATTGTAAAAAATCGCCAGCACACACAGAGATAGATGTACTCTTGGCTACGTAACTTTTGCAAATGTCAAGTTATGACACTAAGATTTAAAGGGAATATCAACAACAGATGTACCAATTTAACAAAAAAAACAGAACTCAAATCGGAACGATGGGAGCGCCACACGGCGGTTATTCCGGGAACTTTTTGATCAAGGTAGTATATATATATATACTACCTTGATCAAAAAGTTCCCGGAATAACCACCGTGTGGCGCTCCCATCGTTCCGATTTGAGTTCTGTTTTTTTTTGTTAAATTGGTACATCTGTTGTTGATATTCCCTTTAAATCTTAGTGTCATAACTTGACATTTGCAAAAGTTACGTAGCCAAGAGTACATCTATCTCTGTGTGTGTTGGCGATTTTTTACAATTTCAGAAATGGATTTAAATTTGCAACAACGAACTTGTATTAAATTTTGCGTAAAAAACGGATTTAGTGGCGCACGGACGTTGGAAATGTTGGAAAAGTGTTTCGGCAACGATTCTCTAAAAAAAACGGTCGTTTACCAGTGGCACGAGCGGTTCAGAAGTGGTCGTGAGTCAATCGAAGATGATGAACGAAGTGGCAGACCATCGACATCGAAAGTCGGTGAAAAAATTGATAAAGTAAAAGAAATGTTGGTCAATAACCGCAAATTAACCATCAGAGAAATAGCGGAGGACTTGAACATTGCCTATGGATCCGCCCAAGACATTGTGGTTAATGATTTGGGTTTCCGTCGTGTAGCAGCAAAGTTGGTGCCAAAAGACCTCAATTTCATGCAAAAAAGAGACCGTGTTGACGTTGCAAAAGACATGATTTGCGAGGCTGAATCCGATCCCACATTCATCAAAAGGATCATTACTGGAGACGAGACGTGGGTTTATGAGTACGACACGCAATCCAGACATCAGGCAAGTGAATGGCGTTCACCAAATGAGCCGAGACCAAAAAAACCACGTCGTTTTCAGTCAAAAAAGAAGGCAATGCTGACGGTTTTCATGGATTACAACGGTGTAGTGCATCATGAATTTTTGCCAGAAGGCCAGACAGTAAACAAAGAGTATTATTTGGGCGTTATGAGACGTTTGCGTGAAGCAATTCGCCGAAAGAGACCAGAAATGTGGGCAGAAAACTCGTGGATTTTGCACCATGATAACGCACCGTCGCACAGTGCTATCATTATTCGTAATTTTTTGACGAAAAATGCAACAAATACCATCCAACAGCCACCGAATTCACCTGATTTGGCTCCCTGTGACTTCTTTCTGTTCAATCGAGTTAAAAAACCATTACGGGGAACGCGTTTTAGCAGCCGAGAGGAAGTAATGGAAAAATCGCAGGAAGCACTGATGGACATACCGAAAACCGAATATAAAAAATGTTTCGAGGATTGGATCAAGCGCTGGCATAAGTGTGTTGCAGTCGATGGGGATTACTTTGAAGGGGACAATATAGATTTAGATGAATAAACTTGTATTTTTAATTTTCTGAATAAATTCCGGGTAAAAATTTCGGAATAAAAAATATATATATATATATATATACAGACATATATATATATATATATATATATATATATATATATATATATATATATCCGTAATCTTGTCCCCATTTTCGACTCTAAGATACCAAAAAACGCGTGTTCCACTTGTTCCCCATTCCTACTTGTAATACTAAATATAACCCTGCCACTTCTCAAGAATCTTACAACTTTCTTTACCTCCATGATGCCTACATTTCGATTACACATATGTCTCAATGTCTGTATGGATTTCGTGATTTATGTTGGAGTGTGCGCAATGTGTAGCAACTATTTTACAGTATAGACGTTTCCTTTATATGTAATACTACCTTGATCAAAAAGTTCCCGGAATAACCACCGTGTGGCGCTCCCATCGTTCCGATTTGAGTTCTGTTTTTTTTGTTAAATTGGTACATCTGTTGTTGATATTCCCTTTAAATCTTAGTGTCATAACTAGACATTTGCAAAAGTTACGTAGCCAAGAGTACATCTATCTCTGTGTGTGTTGGCGATTTTTTACAATTTCAGAAATGGATTTAAATTTGCAACAACGCACTTGTATTAAATTTTGCGTAAAAAACGGATTTAGTGGCGCACGGACGTTGGAAATGTTGGAAAAGTGTTTCGGCAACGATTCTCTAAAAAAAACGGTCGTTTACCAGTGGCACGAGCGGTTCAGAAGTGGTCGTGAGTCAATCGAAGATGATGAACGCAGTGGCAGACCATCGACATCGAAAGTCGGTGAAAAAATTGATAAAGTAAAAGAAATGTTGGTCAATAACCGCAAATTAACCATCAGAGAAATAGCGGAGGACTTGAACATTGCCTATGGATCCGCCCAAGACATTGTGGTTAATGATTTGGGTTTCCGTCGTGTAGCAGCAAAGTTGGTGCCAAAAGACCTTAATTTCATGCAAAAAAGAGACCGTGTTGACGTCGCAAAAGACATGATTTGCGAGGCTGAATCCGATCCCACATTCATTAAAAGGATCATTACTGGAGACGAGACGTGGGTTTATGAGTACGACACGCAATCCAGACATCAGGCAAGTGAATGGCGTTCACCAAATGAGCCGAGACCAAAAAAACCACGTCGTTTTCAGTCAAAAAAGAAGGCAATGCTGACGGTTTTCATGGATTACAACGGTGTAGTGCATCATGAATTTTTGCCAGAAGGCCAGACAGTAAACAAAGAGTATTATTTGGGCGTTATGAGACGTTTGCGTGAAGCAATTCGCCGAAAGAGACCAGAAATGTGGGCAGAAAACTCGTGGATTTTGCACCATGATAACGCACCGTCGCACAGTGCTATCATTATTCGTAATTTTTTGACGAAAAATGCAACAATTACCATCCAACAGCCACCGAATTCACCTGATTTGGCTCCCTGTGACTTCTTTCTGTTCAATCGAGTTAAAAAACCATTACGGGGAACGCGTTTTAGCAGCCGAGAGGAAGTAATGGAAAAATCGCAGGAAGCACTGATGGACATACCGAAAACCGACCGTAACTTTTGCAAATGTCAAGTTATGACACTAAGATTTTAAGGGAATATCAACAACAGATGTACATATTTAACAAAAAAAACAGAACTCAAATCGGAACGATGGGAGCGCCACACGGTGGTTATTCCGGGAACTTTTTGATCAAGGTAGTATGCTGTATTTATCTTTTTTTTTCGTCCTTAGCTGCATGAAGCGAGTGCTGGCGACGATCTCGAACATCACGGTATATCTAACCTTTTATTTTATAATCTGATGCCCTTGAGATCTTTATCTTAGGTATCCCTTCGGAGATTTGCCATTATTAGGCTAACTTTCATTGGTGTAAATTACATTTCATATTTGGAAAAATCGTCAATATTCATGATTAAGTTACTTCAATTGTTTGTTAATGGCAGGGGTAAATTCTTGTAACAAACCATGATCTAATGGTTTTATGTCTTACAATGGGCTTTTATTCTTCTTTGGCACTCACTGGTGAGGAGTTAAGACTCGGTATCATTTCGATTGAATGATGGCAATTGCTTTAGCGTATTGCCAAGGAGATGTAGCCACCCTCTGCTCTCGTAAGAATTAATGACGTACACTTCCGAAAGTACGAGAACAACCACTTTGTGTGCTTAGGGTATTTCTCAAACTGCGGCGAGTTTGAGTGATATTAACGAGCCAATAGTCTTGCTCGGCATCTCATACCCGAGATGCAGTGTACGCCGTCCGAATGGGAAGTGGGGAACTGGATAGCTGAGAAATCTCCTCTAGAATTCGATGAATCGAGAAAAGATGATGAAAATACTCCATAAAGTGTTTCAAATGATGGTAAATTCTTATAAATGAATAGGTTATCAGTATTTCGATGCTCATTTCACTAATTTTCGGCCTTCATGAGAGATACTGTTTCATAATTCAAAAATTATCTTCTGACATAATTTAATTCTGTGTGACTCGGCAAACGATTGCTTTATTTAGCAGTTTTTCCTCATATTATCGGTGTGATGTATTTACAGCGAAAGAGTCATCGTTTATGTTAATCGCGACCATCTTGACTGCGTCTGAATCAATCAATGTCTTCATCATATTTTTTTTTCACGGGATTTGCTGTAGTTTTGCTCGATTTTACCTAATCCTACAAGTCAAACTAAGCAATAAGTCTTCCTGCGTAGCATAAATATATTTTTCTCTGATTTAGTTTTTTACAATGTTTTAGTTTTCAACAATTTACCTGCACACATACCCATGGATTAATTTCCGCTGGCTGACTAGCCACCTCAGCATTAATAGCAACGTATGTGTAGTCATTAACATAAGAGTTAACTCAGGCACACTGTAAAAGGAGAGTTTATTTTGAACTATTTTAAAATCCGAATTTGTGGCCAGGGACTTAGCTTCAAACGAAAAAATAACAGGACCACATCTGTTTCTGATAAAACCCTTAACCCTCTCCTTTCGTTTTAGATTGTAACTACTTTATCTTCGGTCGGTAAAGAAAATACTTTGTTCTTCCACATACATTTTATCATGCAAAATCCAGGTTTTTTATTATACCCTGCAAGCCACAGCTAGGGTAAGTGGCAGGGGGTGAATACACACCAGAATAATTTTACCCGAACATGACCCTGCCGCGGTCGAACAATATTATTATGAACCCCTATCGCTCGTGGAAAAAATGATATTTTAAGTTTATCTATGTCACATTTAATCGCTCTAATTTTATAAACATGATATCTCCTACCGTAGTACGATGGGGGTAATAATACATTTTCAACATCACTAGACATCCTTCAAATTTATGCAAGAGCTTCAATCTGTTATTTGACAGACTTATTTTTTGAGCTAATTACTCCCTGACGAAGCGTTTTCGTTTAACTTTCACTATCCTTACGAAGAAATATTTTCTTCCTTGTTCAATTTTTGTTCGCAACCATGCGAAAAGAAAATAAAAGAATGACGAAAATCAAATTAAATCGGGATATTAATCAATGAGTAAGGAAGTTCGTAAAGAATAGTTGAAATAAGGGTGAAAATACATTCAGAAGGAAAATGTCGTATTTCATAAGTACGTTCAGTAGTTTTTTCTGGAATTGTAGTTGCGTGAAGTAATGCATTGCGCAATAACCGCCTTCAGAACGAGCTCAATTCAATCCAGAATTGAGGCGAATTAGATCAGAAACATTTGAAAATATTATGAAAACATTTTAATGGAAATTATTACCTTAACCAATTAAGGGTTTGTGTAATAAATTTCACTTTAATTTAGAAATTGATTTAGTGTTGTTAACAATGAACTTTTAAGGTCATACATATGAGATGGGAAAACCTTATCAATTGACATCAGCTGGTGAGGCGTGTCATTGACGAGAACACTTGACTTCCTCATAGATGTCATTTTTTTCCACAAATGATAGGGGATCGTAATAACATTGTTCAACCGTGGTAGGGTCATGTTCGGGTAAAATTATTCTGGTGTGTATTCACCCCCTACCTACACCCTGGTGGTGGCTTGCAGGGTATATATAAATGAAAAAAATAAAAATAAAATAGATGGCGAAGCATCAACGGTGAATGCGGAGGAAAGGAAAAGAATTACATCCGAGAGAGCAAGGAAAATAGGTGATAAATTGACGGTAGTAAAATGGTGGATCCGAGCATGTGGTGTGGAAGTGTCTAGGAGGAATTTGAATAAGTTTCTGTCAGCTGCAAAGGTGTGTTATGTAAATGCATCACTAAACTTGCAGCACTGAAATAGCTAGGATGAGTTTTTTTGTGCCTATCCTTTTAGTTTCAGATCGATTTCAGAATTACTAAACGTATTATTGTAGTAAATTGTTGTAATTTTTTTCCATTGAACGTAACATGATTTTCTGTTCATTTTTGGGTCTTTCTAAAATAATACTCATATTAAAACATGATCGTTGCCCAATGTATATGCCATATGTTTTTCAGTGTTTCGACTTTTTTGGTTGTCTTTAACATTTTTAATTTATGGTGGTTTTCTTTTTACATCGTGCAGAACAGCGAATATTTGTCGTAAAACTTCAGTTACCGAAAGTGATTTCCTAGCTTAGCTATTTCGTTGTGAAAATATCTTTGCTGTCTTTCGTAAAACAATTACGCGGAGGGTACGCTGCGAGAGTTTTTTCATATGTTGGTAATTTACTTGTTCGTACAATTTGTATTTGACAATTGGGATCTTCGCAGTGAAATTTAAATCGCCTTTCGCTGGACTTTTCTCTCCAACTCTGTCTCTCTCAATGGTGAGGAAAACACATGCAACTGAGCCTACGCTGAAATAAGGACCATTGCATCATACTATAATACACCTCTCCAAAGACCATTTAGGATTTATTCGAACGTCCAATTCTTGTCTAATCACCTCTTGTGCATTCCGCTCGACACGCCGTCGAAAGTTGGTCGGCTTACGTTCCCCGGTGGCACGTATCAAGGAGCAGGCAGTCTTGCCGCCAGCCCCCGCCTCGAGGGGGTGCTAAAATCAACACACAAATCCTCAATCGCTCCGGCTACCCGTTCACTGGTCCAGTACGAAGGCGGGGAGCAACGCCACTCCCTTCCTGCTTCCCTCCCTCCTTAAAGCCCGCTCCACACACTGTTTTCATTAAGTATCCATTGGTGTCAAGTCCCCGATGTTTTTTGAGTGGGCAGCCCGGGTCCAAACCACGGCAATGTTGATGCCGTCGCTTTATTTCCAAAGCCTTGTCGGGGTTGAGTCAATCCCTGGAATGGAGTTTGGTGGACGGAGGTGCCGGGAAGACGCTTGTTTGAAGGATGGAGGGAGGGGGAAAGCATCCCCCCCCCCGGGGTCAGGAATGGGTGCGGGAGTAAACCCATTGGAATCCTTTCGCCAGAGGGAAAACAGGCGACGCGGAGATGACGAGTTGGTTGGGCGTGCGAGGCCGCCGGCTCCCATTATTGAGTGTAAGGACTGCCACGAGGGAGGATTGGAAATTCCGGCGAAGCCCGAAGGGAGTGATATCGGCGGGCGGTCGGACGTGGGGCGATGGCCGCGGGACGTACGCGTTGAATGGCGGCGTCGAATGGGAGGAGGGCGGGCGGGGAGAAACCACGGATCTTTGCCGAGGACGGGCATGAGATGGCGAAGAATAGGAAGGGAGGTACGGGCGAAGTGCTTTGTTCTCAGTGGTCGGAGGAACTCCGTAAATGCCGAGTCGGAGGGCTCCGTAAATGTTGCTCATCGGCCGTATTCATCATCCATCCTTCACCTTCCCCACATTGCCGTTTAATATGTCGCCAAACAATTGCCATAATCAAGAGGGGAAAATATTTACCCTTCCATTCTTCTCGTCTGGAATGGAAATGTGCGATCTCATGACTCCGATCCTTTCGATTGGACGACTCGACGATTCTTGTCGGGAATCGCTCCGTTTGGGTGGCATCAATCGGTTTTCTCACGCTCGTCGTCTCCGAAGCTTGAAAGAGGAGGATATTTTTGAAAGGTCGAAGAGGTTGACTGGATTTCATCGGGAATGACACCGCGATGTTGATTTGACACTGCTATCTTGTTGGCGGGATTTGAATCATTTTGGAGATGACCTCCTTCAACACCTCTGCTGAGTATTCAACACGAATGAATGGATGCGCTGGCGCAAATCACTGCATCGCTCCTCGCTTAATATTCATAGAATACCATTTTATAAACATCCATAGCCATTATTATTCTTTCTGCACTGTAATCGGGCGGTGTATACTTCATTTAAATACTTACCAAGCTATTGAATTTGTTCTCATCCGTGACCCATCGGCGGTAAAAGAAAAGATTTTCCACCATTGACCGAGTACACAACTTCAAGCTATACACACTTATTTTTCAATGCCCAATAATTAATAAAAATACCAAAACAAGTCAAGAATGCTCTATGTTCCTAGGCTTAATAATTAAGAATAAACTAGCCCGCGCCATTACTGTAAACACTCCGAATTACAATTACTCCGAAATGTACCGCATTTGAAGCTGTTTAATATTTTTCATTGTAACATAAACAGCCAGCTCCTATATATTACTCGATGAGCGGTCGTAGGAGCTTTTAGAGCCATTTGGGCAATATTGATTTGACGGTAGCTCGTAGCTCAGAAGACAATTATATTTTTGTCTAATTCTTAAGGAAAATATTAATACATTTCAATTGTATTTTCCACATTGAAGGCAGATAAGATTCTTTCGTCCCGTCGTTATGTAGTTTTATTAATTTTCATATTTTGGACGAACCAAACAACGTGGAGTATATTAAGACTCATATTGATGACTTTCAGTATTATTTATAAAGCACTTTGGCATTGCTGGAGTTCAAAATGAGCACACCCTATAGTGCACATTAGAAGCCTGAGGGGAACACCAGCAGGAAATAGATCCGACATTCATCCTGGTGGAGGCCCAGTAGTTC
Organism: Hetaerina americana; assembly: GCF_022747635.1. Taxonomy (NCBI): domain Eukaryota; kingdom Metazoa; phylum Arthropoda; class Insecta; order Odonata; family Calopterygidae; genus Hetaerina; species Hetaerina americana. Next base: position 89,613,683 of record NW_027287095.1, read on the forward strand.
ACTGAAAACCATATTTAGAAGAAATATAGGGAGTAAGACTTACAGAGGGAGGTCAAGGATGAAATCCGAGAAGCCTTTGATGGCAGACATCAGTGCAGAGACCAATTCATTGAGGGACTAAAGAGATTGTCAGGGGGACAGGATTGACTTCAGGATCTACTGCAAAACAAACCTCGGATTGATAAACCCATGATGACAAAGGGTTAGTTTAGGGTGAGCTCCACCCTCTCCTGTCACAACACCGACCTTCGGGTGGATTGCTGTGGGTGTGGATGTGAGCTTGGCTCATCATTTATTCGAGAGGGTAGAACTTACGCGCCCAGCTACGCATCTGCGATTGAATGCGGTGGTGCACAAAACCACGTCCAATGCCTTGGTGCCTCCTTAAAGAAAGGTTTGGGGATGGGTGGAAGATTTTTTCTTACTTTTTAATTAATTGTGTGGTAATGTGATGTAAAAAAAGCATTTTCCAAAGATTTTTGTCGGCGCATTTTTTGTTTTGTTCCATTGATTTCATTTAGGAAGAACACGTTGTAACGGGAGTAGGTTCGGAGTACTCTCATCACCTTTCTTCAGTCTCGACACCATCGAACACATGTTGAGTTACTTCGTTTTCCGTTTTTGTAATGCTAACAGAAATACATCTGTAAATAATTCTTTGATTGATTTTCTTCACCCATCCAATTATGCTGAATGACAGTTTTTTTTATAGATTATCCATTCGTTTTTTTGTTTGCTTTCATTAAGATGGAGCGCGCAAAAAGACGGAAATGGGTAGGAATATTTGAAAGGAATAATTGTTTAGATTTAGACGAGCGTCAAAGACGGAAATGGGTAGGAATATTTGAAAGGAATAATTGTTTAGATTTAGACGAGCGTCAATTTAATTATATACCAACATCAAATAATCAAGGGGTACTTTATCAACTCAGTGATAATGAGAAAGGGCAAATTTCATTCGCTTGAAAAGATGAGATTTAGTCAGGATCTTCGAGTTTTGATGCAACAAGCTTCGGCTTTGGTATCATTTGAATTCATACAAATATTAATTAAATCCTAATGCTATAGTTAAAGCTATATAATACGATCTTTGCGACTATGAAGCTGCTTACACTTTGCATAATGTCATTAACAAAGCAAGTATTTCACGGCCCTTGGTCTTGCGTTCACTGCAACCTGTATTGTCCCATCGAAATTTTAATCGGGTGCAAAATTTAATCGCCATTTTAAGATTATTTCGTCCACAAAATTCGATTTAATGCCATTGGCTCAAAACATTGGTACGTCAAAGTATTTCGACCAGCATTGGTAGAAAAATATCTTCACGTCATCTCTGCTGGTGATTTTTTTCTCCATTTCTTCAGTTTTGTTGACGTTTATTGGGCCTATTCACATCGCGACTTGAAAAGAAGGGAAGGAGGGAGCTAGAGTGGCGAGAGGTGACGTGACGGAAGCCTTAATTTCGCCGCGATCGAGTGGCCGTGCTTCCGCCCACGTATCCGACCCCCCTCCCCCCGCCTTCGTCCACAACCCCCACTCCCCCTCCAGCTCCCTCTCTTTCTCTCCTTCCCCCGTCTCCCTCATCCTCCGCCCCGGTGCCATTCTCTCCCCTCGCCCACTCCCCTTCTCTCTCTCATCCCCCTCCAACCCTTACGCAGTCCCTGTCCGCCATTCCATTTTAATCGGTAGTCATCTGTCACCCGTGATTTGGATTCAAAAGTTAACAATCGCGGCCGTTCCCTCCGCGCTCTCCCCCCTCCCATATCTACTTCCCATCCAATGAGTTTGCGCCGCCTTCCTCCCCCCCTCCACCCCCTCCTAACCCTCTCCCCCTGCCCGCCTGCCACACTCGCCGCCGAGAGGGCGAGCGTGCGATCTGTGCGTATGTGGGTGCTCCTGTATGTGTTTCTGTGTGAGTGCGAGATTTCCTCCCCATTCTGCGAACCTTTCCCAGGAAAAGGGTTTTCCCCCTTTTGTTTTTTCCCTATATTAATTCCTTTTTTTTAACTACAAACCCGTGTATATATGTATAAATATATTTATACATTTTTTTTCCTTCCCACCTTTCTTTCCCCCGGGTCGCCCTGACCTTTGGTGAATGTTATATCCATATACACAGAGAGAGAGAGTGTGACATGGGGTGGAGGGGAGAAAGATATTCGGGAGGGGGAGTAAGAGATTCGAAAATGATATTTTTTAAGCGCCAACACTACGTTATATACACATATATAAGCATGTATATGTGTGTGCATATATATATACACACACACATATATATATATGTATATGTATATATATATATATATATATATATATATATATATATATATATATATATATATATATATATATGTGTGTGTGTGTGTGTGTGTGTGTGTGCGTAAATATGTATGTGCCTGTGTGTATATTCTCACCCCCCCTTTCCTTCGCTCTGCTCGCCCCCCCCCGCCCCCTATTCCTCTCTGTCGCGCGATGCTTTTTTACGATCCACTTTTTACGAGCACCATATACTTCTTTTCCGTGGGTGTTTAGGTATACGTGTGCCTGACGACTGATGGGAGGCCCTAATTTCTTTCATTTTCATTTTATTTTATTTGCTCTCGCGGAAATTTATTTATTTCATATTTCCCCCCCGCCCTCCATCCCTAACGCTCCCCCCATCTATCGTTTTTTTCCCTCCCCATCCACACGTGCACCCCTCCAAACACACACTCGCCCCCTCCTCCCTTTGCGGCCCTCCTCCCATTGCGGCCCTCCTCCCGCCGGCGCCACCTACGGCAACCCCATCCCACCGCACATATCTCTCAGTCCACGACTGATGCGAGGATTTTTCTCTCACTCGAATTCTTTTTTCGGAAAATTTATTTTCATTATTTAAAAAAATAAATACACCAATTGCCGTCCCCACTCTCATGTGCGCAATTTATACCCTTTCTCTCATCCTAATCCCACCCCCCCCACCCCGCCGTCCCTAACCCCTTCCTCTCACGGGTCACCCCTTCAGGGTTGCCACACCTAAAGCGTAATTCTTGCTAATTCGGAGGTTTTAAAATACAGTGCCAGGGCGGCTTTGCCCGATAACTTCTTCAAGTTATTTAAACACTCCTGTAATCAAATTCAGTGAACTTTGTTGGCGTTTGTTTTTCTCTAATTTGTTTGACTTTTTGTGGTCCATAAGTCTAAGGTATAGTGATAGCGTCGCAACCCCGTGTAAGTTGGGGATGTCTAATTTACTCCTTCCCAAATTGATGGATTTCTCGTATGAATTTACATTTTGATCGCGATTTGATGTCGATTGATAGATAGGTTTCATCGATATTTTGTGGGACTCCTTCGTACAATAAGCTTGTAGCTTTTCCATTTCCACAAAATATATGCATTTCTTTTGAGCGTGGAGTATTCCTTGAGATGTGATTGGGTCTTCTCCGATGTCTCAAGTTGATTCCCCCCGCCCCCATTTATTTTGCTCTATCCGAAAATGTCGATGCTGATTCAGTCCATTCCCGATTATCCGTGACCTTGTAAAAATGTAATATCACACCTAAGGTGAGCTAAAATGCACAAATTTAACCGTTAAACCTATGATATTCACCTCCTTTCTTAAACATTATATCTCCGAATTTTATCATCCCCTTTTTCTGGATCAGTGATTACCGCGGATACTCGGAAGAGTACTTACTGCCCAGCCAGTTTCAAGTGTGAAGCGTAGGGTCTACATTTCACAAGACTTTAATTTTGGCACCATATTTAAGACTGAAAATATTCGTAGGAATCCTCTTGGAGCCGACGCCTATTAAGTCGTATATAATAAGTGTAGGTGGGAACGGAAAAATCTATTTATTAATTGATACATTGCACCTGATTGATGGATAAATTTCACATACCGATTCGAAAATAATCGGCAAAAAAAATCTAGCATGATATAGTAGGCTGATAAGCTCTCTAGAGTAGGCTTGGAAATAAATTATCATTAGAATTTGAATTTACTCGAGCACTTAAGAACTGCGGGGGGTAATCCGGAAAGTAACCTCCGTTTTCGTGTAGCGTGAGAATAAGCGGAGGGAGCCGAGTGGTCGCTGTATTGACGCACACACTTGGTCAGTACGCCTCGAATTGCAATGATTGGAAGGTCAAACCACTTGACATTTGTTGACAATAGCGAGTCAAAATGAACAACACAATTGAAATTCCCACCGAATGTGAAGTTCGTTCAGTTCTAAGGTTCTTGCTAATAAAAAAACTTCAAAGATGCCGACATTCATTGGGGAATTCGTGCACTGTACGTACCAAATGCGATGAATGACAGTGTTGTGCGACAGTGTTGCCGTTCGTTTAAGAGTTAACACAAATGTCCATGTAGATGAGAGAAGTGGTCGCCCTCGTCTGCGTTGAATAATGAATGCACCTGAAAATTGATGAAAACGTTCAAGTAAACCAGCGCTTCCCGATATCTGAAACCTTTATACATTTTTCCACAGATTTACACGATTCTGCTGAATGGAAACACGACTGGAAGGTTAGTCTATAACATGTTTAGTGCTCATCTCGACGAGGAACTTCAAGATGGTCATCGATTAGCTACGATCTCAGGTGGCAGAATTTAAAAATTAGTGCAGAGATATGAAAGTTTTTAAATCTGTTTCGTGAATGCGTATAAAAATAGTAAAAAATGCAGTTTTGAGATGAAATTAATAAATTTTCTGTATTTATTCTAGTGTATTTTTTATATCATAACGGAGGTTACTTTCTGGACAGCCTTCGTATTTTGTGAAAAAAATAAAAAAATAAAAAAAATTAATAATTATAAATATCGCAGTCAAGCTAAAGAGACGAGCTTTTGGAGCATGTTAGCGCAAAAAAAGACAGTTGAACCCCGAATATAAATATTTAATTCAACTCTCTCGAGACTCCACTTCGTCTCTTTCGCCTCGCGTGAAGCAAATCTGGGAAAATCGGAGGTTGAGTCGCGGATGAGTGGTAACTCTGTTCACGCGACCCCTCCGCGAACTCACCACGCCCTCAAGCCTCCGTCTCACTCCGTTTCGGGTCGTGGCGGACGCAGAGGGGGGAGGGGGTGGGCGAGGGGGAAGGGGTGGGGCCGACCCTCCGTCGAGATGGTTTTTTGGGGTGGGCGGGGTTCGGAAGTGAAGGGAGGGAGGGTGGCGGGGCGGACGATGGATGGGAGAGAAGGGCATCTGCGTTTTAAATATTGCCACTATAAAACAGTAAACCTTCGCGAAGGGAGTCGCATTTTTAACGCGCTTTTTGATCTGAGCGCCGCGCGGCGGTGGACCGGATGAAATGTTCCCCCGGCGTGAGCTCGTGGGGTTGGGGTGGGCGATGAGGAGCGGTGGGAAGGGGGAAAGTTAGGAGGATGGAGTGGTGTGGGAAGGGCCAAGGGTTGTAAAGGGTCGAGGGGAAGGGGCAGGGGGACGAGTGGAAAGAGGGACGTCGTGAGTATTGAAATAGTTTCCTCACGGCGACATGTCTACATATAAATTCCGTCGTGCCTAATAGATCTTGGGAGTCATTCACGCCAGGGTTTCGGCGCGCAAAGCACTTAAAACCCTGCTGAGAAGTAACTCTCGGATAGGAGAATCGAGGCTCCCTTAGGGACACAGGAAATGACGCTGAGGACGTCCACTTGTTATAGTAATCCCATAGATTTCATTGGTGAGGATTTTTTCTTTCCTTCCAACCACCTGACTTTCACTCTGTAATTATAGGCTCGAATCTGAATTATTTGTTACATTCGCGGATGAGTTTACATAACCAAACTATAATTGACAGCATCAGTATTGTTCTACCGCTGCAAAATGAATGATTTTACATAGAAAGGAGGGGAGAACTTGCGATAATGTCATCGTACGCTGTAACTCCGGGAAGATCAAAACTTTGTCAGTATCAATAAGGTTCAATGTCACTTTTATTAACATAAACAATTTGTTCAGAAATCCCGAAAGAATTATAATCAAATTACTAGAAAAATATTTTTTTTACGCATAAAATGTTTTGTGTAAGATGAGAATTGAAACATTAACATCAAAGCTATATGAATATCTATCTACCTGCGACACCCCCATCTGGCGACCATTGCACTACTGCAGTAGTGCAATGGTCACCAGGGGGTGTGCCAACTCTCATTCGCTCAAAATTAAATTATTTTCGTCAGCAAATGCATAAAATGCATATATCTGCCACAGTCTGCTTAATTGCAGATATCTCGATTGGAATTTGATCCTGATGTTTCAGGGTGATTTATACAAAAGATATGCAAGCTACAAGCTTGTACACTCTATTGAAATACCATTTCCGTTATGATTTAATCATTTCATTGACACTTGGCACACTTACAGTGAAATCTATGAAGCTAGAGAAATAAATCACTTTGTGACCCTACTTACGTTCAAGGAAATATTATGGCCTTGATTTCCCTGACTTATCTGCCGTTTTTAGATGTGATATCCCTAGGTGTAGCCAGTAAGCCAAAAAAGCATAGTCTTTTTCTGGTCGGGCTGTTCTGGAGCAATATAAATAACATAGATTCAGCCATAAAATGGTTGAAATCCTTCATGATGAAAGACGACGATTTACTTTTTCATGTGGAGTATTTTTATTACGACGATATTTCGTTGCTGCTTAACATCTTCAGGTAAATTTACATACTTATATTGGGAAAGAGAGGAGGGAAGGAGGAGAGAACAAACAAAAGGATACGGAGGGGAAAGTGGGGGAAAGGCTGGATTGGGGGAGAGAAGGAAAAGGGAAAGGAAAGTATGGCTGTGCAATTGACAAAGAGAGTTTTTGAAAATGTTGATATTTCGACTCTAATTGCATTACCTTGGAGTAAAACAATGACCCTCCTCAACTTCCCTTTTTCATCAACAATATTATACGAGCAATGTCGTTAATATTATATGCTATCAAGCAACTTTACAATTTTTTCCAGCATCGGCCACCAAAATTATGACACGGATTTTAGAGTTGAAATGACACACTTTTGGTTTTCAATGAGTGACAGATGATAGGCCATCAAGGTATCCTATATTATAATTTAAGACAGATACTTAGATTATAGGCATAAGAAAAAGATTAGTGAGACTTAATTGGAGAAAAGTTTAGTATAATTCTGAAGCTTGGTGGTTGAATATGGAGGTAATCCGTGCTAGGGGGATTTTTGAGGTGAAATTCGAAGGAGGCAGGACAAGTTGATGTAAGAGGAATTGGGTGAAAATGGAACATGTAAGTGGCTATAGGTTATATTGGTGATATTGGAAAACACAATCGCGAAATTTTCGGAATAGCTAATAAAAAGGATACTTACTACTATGGTAGATGAGATCACGTAAATAAAAGGAAGGAACTTGATAGTAACAGATTTATAGAGGGTGATAAATTATAGACGATTATAGGCGATAATAGATAGTCGGTAATAGATTAATAACATCGTTCTTTTCTCGAACCATTTGAGATTAAAATAGATATTACAGCAATTTTGTAGGAGATTATTTTAATTGGCAGTGTATATGTATATATTTTGTCCATATCCTGCATGCTATTTTTTATTCGATAGAAAGACTCATATTTTAAACAGTTCTACAGCATAATTTGAATATACAGGTATCCTTTTATTGAATATTGTTGCATTTAAGTACTTTATTTGGTGTGATTAACATTGTAGAAGAGCATGATCAAACTAATATTTGTGTAGAGGTGACTGATTGGGACTGTACATGCATGGTTGGTGACCTAACACCCCCCGCCACACGCCTTCGCTGCAGCTTGCGGGGTATTGTGTAGATGGAAGTCGTGGAAAGAAAGAATGATAGGTGATCGAGTTAAAGGAAGAGAAAGATTACCAATTTCGGACACCATGAAGGGAGACAGGAAGCATATGGACGTGAGGAATATTTAATGGTAATGCGGGTTTTTCAGTGTAGGATTAGATGTTTAGGGTGCTACTACAAGTTTAAAAATGTTTAATTTCAGGTTATCTACCTTTGACCGTTAGGCACTGCGAGAAATTATAAAATGTAGCTATGTAAGGAATGATCATAAATCCTCACTTTTGTAATTGATAATAAATCTATAATATTATTGTTTCAGTGGAATCACATAGTGATCTGTGCCTAATATTCTTTCTATATTCTAAAATATGAATTGAATTATGAATAAAAGTCTGTGTTTTCAAAGAAATTGGAACTTTTGGGAAGAGAGCTCAAATCGAATGAAGGAGGAATTAGCCTCTGAAAGCGGTAATGACAGTGTCATGAATAATTACCTGAGTTATTGAAAAGAGTATATTGATTTTAATGCTCTGCATCAAGTTTGACACATGTATCTGAGAGTCCCATTTCCTATACCTACAGGGTCTGTCCCAAAATTAGTTGGACTGAATCGTTTAAAATAAACATTATTTTCAAAATTGATACATTCACTCAAAAGTCTTCGAAGTTAAACCTTTGTGCGTCCACACATCGCTGACAGCGGGTTTTCCACGCCCCGTACGCCTTCTAGAAGGTGGCGCCCGGAATGCTGTTAAGCTCTCTGTTGTAACTCTTCCACCGAGCCGTGGTGATCTCTGTTCAACAAATACTTTACTCTTCACCCAAGATTTTCGTCACTTTTTGAAGCAGAAGGACGCGATGAACGTTCGGTGTCTTCAACATCTTCTCAACCCTCCCGAAATAACTTGTGCCCCAACACCCCATCTAACCATGGCATTATCACGATAAGCTGCCTTTGCTATCAGTCTCTTTCCAGGTTTTGCGCAGTTTCACGCAAATTTTGATGGCGCAGAGCTGTTCCAATAACTGGACGGATAGGACAGAGTGTAACGAGGTCACGCCATAGAGATTTCGCAAACAAACTATATGCACTCCACAAGGGCTGGGAGCCAACTGTCACTAGCCTCCAGCCTTTCCTGACACTCCCCTCGGTGACAATTGCCCTTCTATGTAGAAGTCTAGTATCGCTGGCTTTGTGACTAGATGGACGTGTATCCGAATGTATCTAATAATCCTCTAGTACCTGCTTCCTTTTCGTAACAGTATTTCGTAAATCTGAGGCTCCAGAGTTGTGTCAAAGTCCTTTATTGAACATTTCTTAGATGAGCATTTTCGTTTCACATCTTAAATGCGGGTATTTTGAAATAATATCCCTTATTTTTCCATTTCACATTCTTAACTTCCGTCGAATGAAGCCAACTTTCTTAAAGGCGTACCCACCTTTCTTTTCAAAGGTGAGTCTTTAATGAAAGACTTAAGGCGTGCTTGATGAGATCATAATTACTTGACAAAAACCCATCTTTCATTTCACCCAAGTATAAAGTCTTCTTCTTCTTATTTTGTTATAAAAAATTCATTACTATTTATTCCTTAATTTAATTCTAATATATACTATGCCAATGCGATTATAATGATGCAACCGATGCATATTTTAAATCATTGCAAAATTATTTATGACGTACTATCCAAAAGGACGTGCTGCGTAGGTTTAATTGATCTCTTGACCTGCATTAGCATTTGATTTCGGGTGAGATCATTTATTCCCTTGCTTAATTTGGGCACAGTTTAGCCCAGTAATTTATGCATTTGACCCGCAGTTGCAGGCCTAATGCCCTGAGAAGGATTTGGCCAACACAGGTAGGTGGATGGAGGCGAGGGTCGAAAACCCTTGAGTTGGCCATTATCAGAACCTGATTGGGAAAACTCCGTCTTCGTGTGTAACATTGATGTCAGCGGTTTAAAACACCCCGCAGCCGCGAACCGATCGTAGTACTTACCTAATAGGGATTGTCTTAATAGGTTTCAAACTTCCAAATTCCAAAAAAAATCTGTCATTTCCAGTTTTATTACTTTGTGAGTACACTTGTAAATCATCAACCTAACACATTTCTATCCATCATAAACTATCCTAAAATATCCTTGCAAAATTGAGGTATTTGCCAAATATTTATATATTCACTCAGCAACAAGTTATTATAATATTTCCCACATATTCCTTCTTCTACTTATTAATATATTCTGACATTTTTAAAGAGCCTCAGAGGAGTTTATATTAGCTTTTTCTTGTACATGTAGTTAGCGAGCAATCTCTAATGGTTTTCGCACAGTAATTTAGAGCATCATGCTCAATTAATGATATATGCGTATATATATATTTTCCTGAGTGTTCTAAAGGGACGTTTATGAGAATGCGAACGCAACAGATTTATTTTCAGAAAAACGTTAAATCGTCTGAAATTACTTTTTTTTAAATCTTGTGTTTCTTTAAATAATTGCATTTATGTTTCCTTTTTATAAAAATGTTCCCTTCGCGTGAGGAGATTCGTCAGAGTTATGTCATTTATTCAAATATTCGTGTCAGTATTTGTAAAAATAAACAAGGCCGGCCACAAAGGGCATAAATTCATGCAGAACACTGGTGGCCTTCTCCCTTCACAATGACGCACGCTCAGTTTTGCATGTCCTTTTATTTCTGTTTACTCGCCGGCAATTTCCATCCTCGGAAGCCTCGAGACCATATTCCAGTATTCTTTATGTGGGGCTATCCATTTTAACAAAGTCCCACGGGCGATATCAGTGCACCAATTGACTTTGTAACCCCCCCACCATTTTTTTTTTGAAAGCCTGCCAAGCCTTGCATTCACTAAATCCGCGACGAAAAATAAACCCCAAACGATAGTGAGACGGCGATGGCGGAAGTCCGGAGTTTACTTTATTGCGGACGCTGGGAGGGAGGGGGAGAGGTTCATGAGAATTATTTCTACCCCCCTCCCCCTTTTTCCCACCATTATTTTATTTGCAAATAACGCAGCGGGATTTTTTGCTCAAAAAATCTGCAATTCGAATGATCTTAACTGCTTTGTTTTTACGATAGTGGCGCCAGGTAGAGAGATAGTGAGCGCGTGCAAGAGTCCACCCGCACACGTGGATTTGTGTCCCTCCCTTCCTCGATTCAACCACGGCGAATTTTGACCTTCCCCGGAGCGGTTTTCGACTGTCTGGGCGACTGAGGCATTGTGGGAAGGCGGCGCGAGGATAAGGGGGAGAGGTTGGGGTTTGTGAAACGGGCATGTATATATATATATATATATATATATATATATATATATATATATATATATACATACCTACGTAACTTTTTATCTTGAATGCTTATCGCCCGGGGGGACATTCACCGTTCGCCTAGCATGTCCCCCCGGCTCGCATTTTTCAAACCGATGGGACGTTTTTCCAAAATCCACGCGGACCCACGGATACTCAATCCCTTGGTTTCCATGAAAGGAACTTTTTGTTTTTTAACTTGACCCTTTACTTTATTATTTATTTTTCCATTGGTATTTTGGCGTCCACCATTAGTGTTTTTGTAAATACTATATCTGTATATTTACATATTATCATTAGGTGGGTATCTAAGTTTTGGCTCCGGACAGTTTTACCCGACTGACTTTTTAGTTGATCGGACGTGCAGCCTGCGACAAAAGCGTGGAGATTAAAACCTCTCTTGCTCAAAGTCTATATCTATGAATTATTTATGACTGCATTTTCTCTTGAGTTTTTCCCATTGTATTAATTTTTTTGCATTTATTGTTTGAGAGTTTGCTCCAAACCTATCTCTTCCATTATTGCGACAGCGTGAATAATGTTTCAAATGCAAGGAATAATAACTGCTCGGCTTTATCTAGATTTATTACCGATATATAAGAATGAAAGTCCCTAAGATGTTTAAATTTAACGCATAGATAACGCATATCTAGGTGATCGTTGGTGGAATTTGGAGGGTGAGTATAATAAGTAAACATTATTGGCGACCCTATTGTCTAATTAAAATATTTAAGCTTGAAAGAATTATAATTTTACATTTTATTACTGTTTTTGGAGCAGTGATTCCACCATATTTTACATGTATTTATTGTGTACTGAAATTTTATTGGTTTTTACCCCCCCCCCCCCTTTCATAAGACATTCCCTGGGTATGAGTAATGGTACCTACTCAGAATAAGGCACTTGTTGAGACATTGAGGAGGGTGATAAGGGATTTTCTGTCAAATGATAAGAGATTACCAATGGAAATAAATACCGAATAATTTCAAGTCTCAATTGGGAGTGCTTTTTGAGTAAAATCAGGGGTGACGTGGTTCCAAAGCAGAAGCAATCCATGTGTAAAGCTTCAAAATAAATAGATGTACTAGCGTGAAAAATGCTCCAACTAATCGCTGTGATCAGGTAGATGCCTATAGTCTGCCATGGATTCACTACTTAGGGTAAGAGACCCCTTTGGATTCTATTCTGGGGATTAGAACATGTTTGCAATTACTTAAGATGTCAATGAGTTTATATTCATATTTTATAAAACATAGTACAAAAGTAGTTACTTTTTTAAGCAAAGCAATGTGCGTACAGAAATGAGGTTGTCAATAGAACGTTAAAATAAACAGAGGGTATTGGAATAGGGCGAATTAAACAGGATTGCAAACAATGAAAGGAGTGCGGATGCAAAACTTATGGAGAAGAGTAAGGAGATCGGAATTTACAAAAGCTCATTTACCATATATATCTTTATCGTATATATATATATATATATATATATACATATATATATATATATATATATATATATGTATATGTATATATATATATATCTTTTTATATATATATATCTTACCATATATATTTTGTCATATATATATATATATATATATATATATATATATATATATATATATATATATATGACAAATGAGAAAGGCTCTGTAATAGCCGTAAAACGTATTAATAAAAGATTGGCCGAAGTTTATAACAGCTGAAAATATATATTCAACCATTTTGATACACGTATCGATCTTTTTCTGTCTATTCATATTTCTTAGTTGTCAGTTACATCGAAAGAAAATATTCCTGACATACATTTCCAGGTACTCAGCCCATTATGAAAACAAAAAGTTGAAACAAAAAATAGAATTGAATGTAAATAATGAATATAAACATTAAGGGCGCTCAGTTAATCCTCAGAAGGGAGAAATAGAGCGTTTTGCAACTTAAATATATTTTATATGCCTGGTCGTAATGGGGCTGACAACTCTTAATATGTGTGCACCGTCGCGATTCCTACAACGTGAAATTGGAAAATTCAGTCTTTGCAGAATGACAAACCTCTTCTTCTGAAGGTGTGGCAAGTTGTCAAATAAAATATCCTCCAGTGTGTGGACACTAATGACAAATCTTAGTTTGCCAGTATTTGCGAATGAATAAACCTTCGTCTAACAAATTACCTTCACCATGTGGGGTGCCATATTTTATTTCAATGTAATTAGGTCTTTATTCAGAAGTTTTTCTGTGAAATGTAAAATTTAAGAATGGGTATATCAAGCGTGACACTACTCCATGCCGATAATGAAACCATTAAATTATTTTTGAATTCTTTAAAATGATAGCCTCGTCATGAATATGCGATCTTTTCAAACCTCAACCTAACTGATTGAGTAAGCGCTCTAGTTAATAGCAGTTTGACTTTTTTTCCCGCGTCCCTTCACAAAATCACCCTCCACCCCCTTTACCCCCACCTCCCCAATCCACCGGTCGGAGTTGCGAGTGGGAAACCTGGAAAACAGCCGTCAACTCGCATTGCGGTGGACTGGAGAATTAGATGGTCCAAAAGATAGGAATCGTGGGTGTGTTTGAAAAATTCACGGGTCCGCGAATGTCCGGCCGTGTCCTGCCGTGCGTTTTGAGAGCAGCGCCGCACACTCTCCCTGCAATCACGGCCTCAAACATTCCAGCTGCGGCGCCATCGCAGTAGCAGGGTCGCCTAATTTTCCGGCTACCCCTCGTTTTGAGGTTTAACAGTTCCATTCCGAAGTGCGTCTTCCCTCCCCCCACCCCACCACCACCCTAATCACCCCACCCTCACACCCCCCACTATCGCTTCACGTCCCTGCAAGTGCGGGGAATTGTGTGGAGGAGGTGGAGTATGGTAGAGATGGGGGAAGGTGTAGGAGTTTACGTGGCAGTCACCCACCTGGTCTGGCGAGGGAGGGCTTTCATTTTATTCGACGCGTCGTACCCCTTATCCCCCCCTCCCTCCTCCCCCGCAAAATGGCACCGGGGTGGGAATTCGGGGGGGGGGAGCGAGGGACGACGAATCAAGTCAAATGGAACGGAGAGAATGGTCTCCATGGGGATGGGGGCGAAGCAGTCACAACGGCGGTCAAATGAGGCAAGGAAATGGCTGTGAACTAGCGTCGAGCGGGAGGAAAGAGCGACAGAGCGGCAGAATGAGAGTGTATGTATGCATGAGTTTCCCAGGTTGATGTGACCTACAGGATAGCGGGATTTGAAGGGGGAGGGGGGGAGGACGAGAGGAAGAGAAAGGTTGGTATTGGTGGGTGGGAATCCTCGGAATAAAAAGAGATGTTGGAGGTGGGAGAAAAAATGCCGGGGGCTGTTTCAGCGTTGCCGGTTGCGCGAACCATCGTACGGGAGCCGCGCAGGTCGTTTTTCTTTTATTTTTCGATTCTCCTTTCCACGCTAATCACTTTTGTATTAAAAACGTGTGCACTAAATATAAATTCACGGCAAGAGGTGAAATGCGTCACAAAGTGTTCCATTGCCTCTGAAATAACCCTAATTTTCGCACTTTTAATCGGCAGTAAATCATCATTTGACGATTAATTGTCAGACTGTGCTGTCGTCATATTATTTCATCATTTGTTCTTCGACCGTGATTCCGGCTGGATAATTAAATACTATTTTAATATTACTCAGTATTAATTGAGAAAACCTGCCTCTTCCACGCACATCAATTGTTAAAAATAAGTGAGAATAGTTGATTGAATTAGTTTAGACAATGAACAAAAAAACCACAGTAATCAACCAGAAGGTCGAATTGATAGGTTTGAGGTAGATTTCACTCAGTACTGAGTCCTATACGGCGTGTGAAATCCACACAACTGGGTAGGGGGGCCAGTTCCTTTCCCTTTGCCGGTTATGGTTCCCCGGGAAGACCTGGTACCCGAAAAATCATATAGCTTGGTATATGCTGAGGGTGACCAGAAGAATTGCCCAGGAATCGAACCCAGGTTTTTCCGGTCAGAATCCGAGCGCTCTAACGGCTGCACTAATTGGACGGAAAAACATATTGAAAATGGTCATCATTTCACAAAGTTTACGACACACATTACTCCATTTATATATATGTATACACAACCACACAAATATATAACCGTGGAAGTCTCCCATTACACATTACTTTGGCAATTTTCATTAACTCGCATTTCCATGGTTCATGTCATTCTCTGATTTAGCTATCGAATATTTCTGCCACATTTTCTATTACTAATACATTTGGCGGAAATTGGGAGGTAGTAAATAAAAACGAACGCGTTATATCGATTATGGAATCGTCAAAAATTCATTATTATCACGATTTCCATAAATGCTCCCCGTCTTAATTTACAACGCGTATTTTTGTAAATGATCTTGTCGATATTGTACGAAATAAGCTCAATGGTATAAAAAGAATTCTTCATTTTAAGAAAAGAATTGGCGAGTGAACCTTTCGATGGGCGTGAAACGTGATCCATAGCAACGACGTGAAGTGTATGAGTATAAGTGATGGGACATGTATTTTAACGGAATAAGGCGAAAGATTAAATCGGGAGATAGGCGAAATAAGAAGGAGTTGTTACATGCTCGCGAAGACGGCGATCTAAGGAATGCATACGCTGGTAGGATATCGGGAGTATGTGTGCGTCCCTGCAGATGGGCAAAGTTCAGAAGAACAAGTAATGGAGTTGGAGGAGAGTTCGCGAAACACAATGGTTAACAAATGAGCAATAACTAATCAAGATAGATAGGGACTAGGTCGAAGAAAATAAATGTTGGAAAGTTGCATTACTTTCGGGAGCTGGAATATATCAATTCCAAAAAAAATGGATTAAGCCACAAAACGGTTCATCATGGTGACTGCCATTTGTCGAATCCTCAGCTGCGACCGCCGAATGGCGTTATTTTCAAGTCTGATTTGGCAACACTGCCTTGTTCTGGGATCGGTATAGGTGATTGGGGGGGAGGGAGGTGGTGGGGGTGGGGGTGGAGATGGGTCGGGAGGAAGATGCGGTGGAAATGGTGTCCAGGGGGTTAGTCAAGAGACGTCAAAACTATCGCCCCACGGTGGGACGCAAATTCCCCATTCCCTCCGGCAGCCACCACCACCTCTTTTGCTTTATTCGTCCGGAGGTGAGCGAACACCTATGCACACACACACTCACACTGAAGCACCGCCGGGGATTTTTGTTATCCCCCCACACACCCACAACCCCCCCCCCCCTCTCTCCCTCTCTAGGCGCCCCCCCCCATGTCTCTTGGTCGCCACGCTCTATTCCCTCCGCCGCGCGCGACCCTTTCCGGTCGCCGTCCCAGAGATTCCGGCGGCCTCATAAAATACACGAGTCGTATCAGCGAGGGCGGTTCTTGTGAACGTTTGCGTGTTTGGGAAAGGGGTGTGGTGTGGTGTCCTCTTTCGCACACCCTACCCCTCCCCCCTTTACCCTCCGTCCCCACCCCGCCTCCGCTGCCTCTTCCTGAAACCAAGTTCCCAGCTACTCATCCCCATCGTCTCGCACCCTCCCCCACATTCCCTCCCTCCCCTTCTCTCTTTCTCTCATGTCCTCTCTATAACTGACCAAACTTCTCGTAGTTTAATGTCAAATGCCTGGATGTTCAAAAGGGGAAGTCGTTTAATTAATTGTTGGAGGGGGGGGGGGTAAGGGAAGGGAGTACCATTAATGTTTACGTTTCTCTACGGTAGGTGGATGGATTAAGGAAAAACATCATGAAAAGATTACCATTGTACGTATTATTTCAGCCAATGTTTATGAGATTGAGAACCGGAGAAGACGTGAAAATATTTATTAATGAAACATCCGTTTCAGAAATATTTAAGCATTTATCAGCATGTTAAATGTTTTGCGAAATTATGAGACACAAGTTTGCACTTTCCCACAGATTTATTGTAACGTAAAACGCATTTCAGCTCATTGAACCATCTTCAGGCACAAGACTTTAAAGGTTTTGTACCTGAAGACGGTTTGATGAACTGAAACGCGTTGTACCTCACAGTAAATCTGTGGAAAAGTACTAATTTGTTTCTCGCAATGACGAACTTCCACTACATCCCACCTGAATCTGTTGATTATATTTCCGAAATGTTGAAATCGTTGTTCTCTCTCTATTCGTATTCCGCCAAAAGAAAAATATTTTATTTATCAAGTTAGCGTAGTATTGTAATGCAAATTAATAAATTAACGGTTGGATAGTCTTATTGAAAAACGCTTTCGTAAAATTGGGACGTATTTTCATAAGCCTCATGCATATTAGAAACCTTTTGAGGATTGAATTGGATGAGATAAACTGTTGAAAATGACCGGGAAACTGAATGCACAAGAGTGTAAAAATATTAATGTATACCTTCACAATAAATGCATTGATGCAGAATGGATACAAAGGAAAAAAGTATAGGATTTCTCATAATGATCAGCTGGTATTAACTCTGCTGTTTACGAAAGATGGTCGCGAAAGAGATCGACTGATATCACGAACTGCTAATATTCGTCCTGAATAGAAAAGGAAAAATTTTGTTCTACGCAGCTACTTGAAAATATACTCAATACTAATGTACTTGTAGGTTAATGAATGAGCGGCATTTTCTCGAAGATATTTTAAGAACAGGGGCGAAATGAAAGTAGTAAACTTGCGCCGCGGGGACCAACAGTTTAAGAAGCAGTGAGGTAAAGACGTACAGAAATGAGAAACATTGAAAGAATTAATGAGGGACGCGATGTTTCAGTTGAAGTACTCGCACGGGGTTCGTCATAGGCGTATCATTGTTGCCAAGCAACGCCAACATATGCGGCCGCGAAACCTATAACTACGTTCAATTGGCACCCCTGTTCTTTTCCAAGCTGTCAATTTACACATTAACGATGGACTTCAATCAATTAAAATAACTACAAGAGACATAATTAGGGCTAACCCCTGATTTCGTCTATATCCTTGTGCCATTCTTCCTTCCTGCTTAGGTATGTAACTACTCCACAGACTTAATTGCAAATTAATTTATGCAGATAGTATTTTTTCTTTGGTACATGAGATCGTCATCAAATCGGTAAGGGTGCATCTGGAGGCTTATGGGGAGTTGGACGTTCGAAGCGGGGACGTCTATGCCTTCCTCCCCCCTCTCCTTTCCCCCTCCCGTGGAGTGCAATTACCCCACGCGCGTTATTTGGACGGAGGCATGGATTAGATTTGTCCCGCGGCGGGAGCGTCACTGGGGTTTTCGGAACTTCGCCATGGATCGAGAGATATTAATTTCCGGAATTCTGAAAGCATGAGGTTGTTTGCATTTTTTTAGCAGAAATTTATCGCTTTTATTTATTTAAATGAGTAGCGATTTTTCTGGTCAACGACGACGGGTACCCCTCCCACCCCCCCGGCAACCCCCCCCCTCCTCACCCCCCCCCCCCAGTGTTGCGCAGTGGAATGAAAAGTGTGTGGAGGGTGGGACTAAGGGTTCGCAATGTTGCGTTCTTTTTTTCCATCTGCCAACGGCACTGATTTTTTTTCCTCCCTACGAGTAAGGCAAATGTGTTATTGCGCGTCATTCGTGCCTCTGCCATCGATTGCTCTGGACAATTAAGAGTCGGTAATGACGAGCATGGATATTGATGGGCTTAGCACACTCAGGAGTTTACCGTTACGGCGGACACTTACGGTGAAACTAACTGCCCATCGGGGACTGGCTCGCTCCTCTTTTCCCTGAAATTACCTACCCTCCGATCTCCATTGGCGATCCTTGATTTTTTGATGGGGGACTTGTGATTGAGTCCCCTAAAAGTCCCCTCTACAAGTTTGCCACTGGTGTCTAAACAGGGTGTGATTCGCCTTGAAGTTTCTCTTTGCTACTTCTCGCTTTTGCGTAGCGGACGGTAATCATATTCTAAATTTGCAATCGTTAATTTTTTATGAGGAGATGTGCTCTCTAATACTTTGATTTGCTTCTTTTAGCTGTGTTGGAGTAGGAGTGGCAATTATTATAAATCATTTTAGAGAGCCATAAGGAACTCAAGAGCATAGGGAATTGAAATGGACGGACGCGAGTTTATACATGGCTTTGAATATATTTTGAGTTCAATTGGTTTTTTATTGGTTTTGACGTTTAAAGTCCGAACAAGTATTTCAGATTTGATATGCAGTATTTTCATTGCTCATTGTACATCATAGCGGCACATACTGCCAGCCACCCGCGAATGCCGATGTAAGAACGGAAGTAATAGAATATGCTATTGTTTTAATTTTTGGGTAAACTGAAATTACATTTATGTATTTAATATTTTGCCGTTTTATTTAATGGCACTTCTTTTGTATTTGCATTGCGAGATAGGTGACGTTTCTTATCCTAGGAGTGGATGGAATGAGCCTTGTGATCAGCGATGGTAGTTTGTAATTATACCCGCAATTCTATTGCCAATTATAAAATTAGACGTATATGAGATGCAAAAATAACAATTTAGAATAATGATGAAGGGTATTGTTTGCTGTTATTTTGAAAACAATTTTTCTAAAAGAAAACATTATTTAAAAAATTCAGAAAGAAGTCATAAAAGTAGATGTAAAAAATGTGAGGTTTAGCAATTGCAGGAGGCAAATAAAAATGTCCTCCTCCTTGTGTGAAAATTTTAATACATATTTTTGGTTTAAAATTAATTTCCTTCAAAGAATCGAGTAATGATTAGTGTTTGAATGGAATGTTATTCTATTCGTGGTAAATTCTAGAAAATTTTAGTTCATTTTGGTCTAATTTTTTCTAGTTCAATTCTGATGAAGGCGATCATATAAAATTATATACTTGTCTCCGTCTGAAAGTTACCATTTCTCTATGCATAACCGGAAATATTTTTAATCTATCAGTTTAATACAATTCAAAGTACAAAATCGACGTATTGGTGACATTTTTAGCAAAAAAAACTAAGGGCCAAGACTTCCCTGGGCGATACTTTCAGAGAAAGATAAATCAATGAAGGCGTGGCGATTTACGCACTGATTGGAAACGACGCGTCTCTTGTAAGGACGAGAAAAAATAAATATGGACAAACGGAATAAAGCGCGACGTCCGAAACCACAATGGCGAACATGATCGGATGCACGGGGGACTCATCCCTCGGCCCAATCTCGACTCGGGGGAGGGGGGCTTCGTGTTCGATTTCCCATTCAGCCCCTTCCCCTCGCCCACCCCTCGTCAGGCAGGAGCCCCATAAGGAGGAAGCGGGACGACATTCACCCGCGAGAAAGCGGCGACTCCCGGGGTCGCTCTCGAGAGTGCCCGGCGAGGTGGAGGCCTCACCGGGGCGAAGGCAGCAGGGGGCGTCTCGTTCGGAGCGGGTGGACGAGGGGGGGGGGTTAAATGGGCGGCGGTCGTTGGAATGTTGCGAGGGAGGCCGCCGAGAACAGGCGGGTGTCGCCTCCCCCTCTCCCTCGCATTAAACGAGTTTTTTCTCCCTCTCCCACCCCATATAGCAACCCCACATATATCCTCTCACTCTCTCTCGCTGGAGAGAAATACTTCCACACTTCTCAAATTCCATTCCTCGTACGAAATACTTCCATGATGGATTGACACTGGATAAAAATCACTGGGAATCGAAAAACAAAAACATGCGTGTGTGCGTGAGGGGGTGTGATCGGGGAAGAAATAAATGAAGGGGAGAGTAAATGGCTGAGAGGAGTGGATACAAGGAGAATGAATATTTTATATATATATATATATATATATATATATATACACACACACACGCACACGTAAAAAAGAATCATTTGTACTCAGTGGGATGTGGATTTGTGGGAGGGGGAGAGAATGAAACCGAAAAAATCGGCCTGGAGCCCATCCCTCAATTTGATAAAAAACTCAGGAATTATGTCCTCCCCTCTCCGCATTGCTTTTTAAAAAATGTATTTCGCGTCACGCCTTGGCCCCGCACACATATCTTGTTTATAGCGCGATGTGACGGATTTTGAAACGAGAAGCTCAATTAGGGGGGGGGGGGAAATATAAATTACAAATTTGAAGTGCCAAACAGAATTATCTGAATTCTTTTGTTAGTGGTAATAAATGACGATATGTATTTATTGTTTGATCCACTATGCATGTGTGTGTATATGTATATATATATATATATATATATATATAAATATATATATGTTCGTGAAAGCTAATGCAAAAAATTGGATGAACACTTTATCCTCATTTCATGACATATTAGCCAAGAGATTCAGGTGGAAAAAGTTCTTAGATAAATTACTTGAGCCTATTTTGAGGAAAAATTTCATATTTTTCAATTATTTGCAGAATCATCATCTTTGTGGCAGGCTTTGTGGCCGTTCTTCTTTATGGCAGGCTCTGTCATGATTCTTCTCCATACGGTCGTTATTATCCCTGTTTTCATACACTTACATATTTCTATGATAAATTGTTGGACTTTCAACAAAAGGATAAATTGCGCAAGCATTAAGCGTAAAAATTTCTTTACATATGGGATATTAATATGCTGAATGAATGCGTGTTTAGTGACAAGCTTAGGGCAAATTTTTTTGGTGCGTCCCGTGACTAGGTATTGCTGGAACATTGAGAATGAATTGTTGCTTTGTATCGTTCTTTTATTCTATCGTGTAATTCTCATTCCGCCCAACCGGAGAGTGCAACTGGATGTGAACGTCAAATTAGTGAACTTAATAAAGGATCAGTGCCATTATATAGTGACTATGAATTTTCATGTGCCGTAATTAAAGAAAACGGACATCAATGAAATTTTTTGATTCCTTGCTTGTCATTTTAAAAGGGGAGTGAACTCAACCATTAAGAAAAACCAGCTCCACTTAAAAAAATATCGCCTACTTATAATGTGAATATTTTAACGCAGTAAAGCTTTTAAAGCAAATTTTATAACTCGAAATTCTCCGTCCTTACTTTCACTTGGATATTCACATCTTCGAAAAGATCTAATTGCATAAATGGGAGCAGTATTTATTTGTTTCACGCTTCATGCATAAATGAAAAATGCGGGCGACCCACCGAGGAGGAGCCTTTTCAAGGTATTTAGGCGGTCAGTGAGCGAGATGAATATAAACGATACATTTAATCGCGCTTAAGATATTTTTTATGACCGCCGCTTACGTGGGAAGGCAAAGGGATTGACATTAAATGTCGAAGTCGGTTGGAGTGAGAGAACCATGGGTTCTGGCATGTGCGTTATGACGCGCCGGGTGAATGTTCCGTTTCTGCTTGTGTGTTCCATCGCGGGAGGGTGAGAGTTATGGTCGGTGGTGGGCGAGGGCAGGAAAAGGAGCAGGGAGGGACGGAATCGAAGTGACACGATCGTACCGAAAAGGGTGCAATGAGATCTCCATTTTGGCGCTAATTCGAACCCCATATTGTCACGAGGGAAGGGAGGGTGTTTGGGGAAAATGGGACATGGGGGAGGAGTGATCTGATGTGGTGCATGCATGCACGATATAGGGGGATGGGTCACGAATCGCTCGTTTAGCCATTTTCCCGCGTTTCATCACGCCGCGGCCCGCCATGTGGCAGGGAGGGGACGATGACGAGGTATCGCTTATTATCGTTTAATGTCATTAAAATGCGTGATTCGATATTCCCCCATTCGGCTGTCAAATTGGCTGCAATTGGGCGCGTGATTGCCTTGGCCAGCCAGCCAGCCAGCCTGCCTCCCACTCACTCCCTCCGCGCCTCGGGGAGGGACAGTGGGTGTGTGTAAATGCGTTTACGCACTGAGTTGATTGCGATAGAGTTTCATTTTTTGATTGGTACATGATTGGTGGCCGATTATTTACGATCTTTTCAAATTTCCCGCATGGTTCATTCAGTGAAGTCCCATATTCGCAATATTTCTGGATATCGTGTCTGTTAATCGGTCTTCTTTTTTCAGATTGCTTTTCGTTCACCGAAACGGATAGCAAATCGCATTCGTTTCGAGGGAAAAATTGCCGTCACTTTTCGATTTTACGGCGTGATATTAATTGAGCGATAGGAAAATGAATTTCAGTGCAATAAAAGTGAAATATTGAGAACGAAGTTATTCAATTGGAGGAAGAGAATTTCAGCTTTCCTATTAGTTGTAAAGGAATTTGCTCGTAGAGATACATCGATCAAATATCCTCTTGGTTATCTAATTAGCCCAAACATTTTAACTTAATTGAAATAATATACTTACTGGTATTCTACGAATGCCGTAATAATACACGATGTTAAGTCTGAATCAATTATAATAAGACACAATTATTGTGATCGATAAGAGATAATTATTATCAATTGTCGTAATAGTTTTCAAGATGCGTTCGATTAGCCTATTTTTTCTGTAAGGTGCTACGCGTGCTATTTTTATTGATATGGGCATCGAATCTATTTCTTTACATTTTTTTCACGTGGTAATAATACCAATATCCTCTTTGCCCCAATAGTCTTTCTTACCCTCTTAATGGCGATGTCCCTCTTTTCCCCTAAGAGTCTTCAATTCCTTCTTTTCTTGCGCATTCCCTTAAGACTTTTTTACCCTTCTTCTTAAGGTGTTCTTGTGTTTACATTTTGTAAGATATTCTTGGTTTTATTTGTACCTTATCCATTTACATGTATATGTCACACGTCATGATTGGTCCATTGCAGGTCTTTTTAAGTTTTGACCTTGATGTCTGAACGCATTGGCTGAGTATTCCAAGTACTCTCTCAAACGTTCAAACATTGCCGTGCCTCTGCTTGTTTGATTTCTTGGAATGGTCTACTAGGTTATCGACACTTTGTACCTCTACGCCGAGATACTGTTTGAAAATGCTTCACTCGTTTCATCTTTTTATCCTCAATCATAAATTTAATCCTTTTTCTCCTTCAAAATCTGTTACCAATAGTTCAAATTTTCAATCCACATTTAATCCCTACTAGTACTTAAGATAAGGTTATAATTTTTGTATTTTTTTCTCAAAAAATATTTTCATATTAAGTTTAGGAGCTGCTTGACAAAATTAAGTTGTTTTTGTAGTTACAAAAATTGCTGCATCGTGCGTCCATTAACACTTATAAATGAACTAAACAAAATACCGCCTTCGAAACTGCAATTTTATTCAACTCATAGCATGCTCCAGAAAGAAACCCAGGAGAATGTGGTTATTAAGCTGATAAATATTTTCTTCAATTTTTATCGCGTATTGGTATCTTTTAACGTCCCCTGAAAAATATGTATGTATATTATTAGAGCATAAGTTACATGCCTTGAATTTAATTTCTTTCTCCATGAAAAATAATTATTTATATTTAAATATCTCTTATTTGTATATATTTAATGAATTTACTCCCATTCGTTGCCCCACCACCTAATATTCCTCCATCCCTTACATCAGTGTTATGTCAGGAAGCAATACTTTTACTTTTAATTTTTCTGTCATGTTCTCTAAATAATGTTCATAAATGGAAAAGTGAATAATTCTGAGTAATGTTTTATGTTGGCCCTAAGACAACGACAAATTAATGCATAGATATACCTAGGTGTACATGCGTGGCATGTGTTTTTTTCTATCAGATGGTATCGGAGGCCAATTATAATTTCATCAGTGGGAGAATTGACCGTACAAATGTGAGTTATTAATAACCCCTTATTTGCCAATAATTACTAATCAATTCCTAATAATGACCATCGCTATTAATCATTAGAAGCGGAATGGTTCACAGAGGGTTGCGAGGGTGCACATCGAAGCGACGATGTGTTAAATTGGATTGTGACTTCGTCCCACACTGATTACCATCACTACGCTGTTTTCTCCAATTGAAATCTATTCTCCATAAATATGCCAGTGAAAGGCTGAGAATTCGCAAACTGTATAGAATAATAGGTTATGAGGAAGTTGAGGCTACTGCTGTGATATGATGTTTCCGTATGATATTTGGTTTGGTATGCGTTTCCCTACAATGAGAGTGGCAGTGACCCAAAAATCACTGTTATCGTATTCTCGAATACAGTCTCGTATATGCAGGGCAAGTTGTTCATAGCTATGTCACGTCTGGCGTTCCGTGACTTTAATATTGGCCAATTATTCGTTTTCGTGAATGTTTTTCACAATGACAGATAAAAATGCATTTCATCCAAGTCGAAATGGTTATAATTTACATAGTCTGGAAAGCCTCTCGAAGATATATTTCCACGAGATCGATGGAAAAAGTTAGGTTTTATATCCTTTAACGAGCTATCGGGATCAAATAATTATGTGTTTTAATTTTCTAATAAATATTCCGAAGACATATGGGTGCTGTCTCATAGGCTGGGTTTGTGTCTGTGAATAAATAGATTAGAAATATATGTAGAGGTCGCTAATACCTATAGCCACCACATTTATCAGCCCAAAGATTTGTTTAGGAGGTGAGAGTAGAGCTTAGCTTAGTAGCGACCTCTCTAAGGTGTGTGAAATTCACACCATAGGCAAATACGGGGGCCAGTTTCTTTCCCTGTACCGCCTATGGTTTCCCAGGAAGATCTGGTACCCGAGAAATCACAATGTTTGGGTGAAACTGAGGGCACCCATAAGCATGGCCGGGAATCAAATTCAGGCCCTCAGGTCAGTAGTCTAACACTCAATCACTGGACTAGCACGTTCCTGTATTAATTCCAGCATGCAGGTGAAAATATTGGTCACTTAGGACTCGGAAAGAGGAAAGGTGAGGCAGTTCGGAATTCGTAAAAACAACACATTTCATGGAAGCACAATTCCTCATGGACGGTGTTATATTCATGAGGACCTCAGAATTTTTATGTTTAATACCTTCATGTTTGTTTTACTACTATTTGGTTGACATTGCCTCTGCTGTTCGTAATATCGCACGTATACATGTATGCGAAATTAAATCGCTAAAGGTTTTCAAATCCAGAGCAGTGATTGAAATAATTAATCAACTGGCGTACCATGCCATTCACGTCCATGAGTTCTAATGCCGTGGATTATATTTGAGTAATTACGCTTTATTTACCCTTCTCGTATGGCGTAGGGTGTACGGAACATTAAAACATGCCTATGGTTATTGAGAAATCCTTGTTCGTGCGCCTGCGATTACCAATTATCAAGGCAATTTAAACATTTAAACGGGATATCAATGATGAATCGCCTTGAATATATTAATGGATTTGAAATAAATCGATTGTCGCAATAAAAAAAACAAATTGACAAGAGATCCTATGACGGCATGAATTCGCGTGAGAATAGTGGTGTTGTCATGGCAGGAGGTGGACAGGTGAACTAAGGTGACATTTTGGAGGTTCCAATTAATGACCAATAAAAAGTACGGTGGAACCAAATAAGGGATTCGGGCGAAACGAACGTCGCCGAAGAAAACAAATGGATTACCCCATGGCGGGCGGGCATTCAACTCCCCCGGACCACTTGATTGTCCAGCGACGAGGAGGAAAACAAAATTCATCCGAAGACACGAGTGATGGAGGGCGTTAGGGGTTGGAAGGGAGGGTGGGTGGGTGGGGGTGGGGAAGCGTCCCGCCAGATGAGAGACAAATATTTCTCCACTCCCCGGAAATATTACAGGAAGACAAAAGGGAATAAATATTGGGAGGAGGGGATCGCGGCTTAATCTGCCCCCTCCCCCCACCTCTTCCGGCTCGTCTTCCTCCCTCGTGTCTCCCCGTTAGCATTCCAATGAATCAAATCCAGGATGTCGACTGAAAAGTTGGAAAGGGGACATGCACAGTGGAGGCGAGAAGGAAGGCGGGAGGGTGTCGCTTCTTTTATTGGCACAGGCTGGCCAACACCATTCCAGTCCACCCCTCCATCCACCGATCCCCCCCTCGGATGCGGGAGAAAGTCCGGAGCACCAGGGAGGGGGGGCGGGGGCCGGGGAGGTCAGAGTTCCAAGCCTATCTTCCTGCTCCACCGTCGCGCTCCACGTTCACTGCCCTCCCCACCACCGCATCCCTTCCTTCCTCCGCCCAAAGGAAAGAAATAAATAAAACAGGAAAGGAATTTAAATGATTTCGTGCGCGTGTTTTTTTGCCCAAAAATAAAGCGATGGGAGTCGCTAGCAAGATTAGTTAGTCGATTGGTTTCATTCCTCTCTCTCTCACCCCCCCCCCCAAACACCCCCCAAAACCACCCCTCTCCACCCCACCCCCACCTTCCCATTTTTCTCCTTCCGACTTCCCTTATTTTTTCGAATCAATTTCCAGAAGAGTTTTTGATTGATCATTTTGTATTTTTTTTGTTTATCTCCCTCGCCGAGACGCTGGTGTTTTTTTATGTGATTTATCGTTTCGAATGCATCTTGATTTTCATTCGAATAATTGATTGATTGATTTTAAAGAAAAAAAATATATAGCCGGTGGTAAATTTTACTTAATTTTCCCCTATTTTCAATGACGATTTCTTTCGATACGTTCCACTGTTCCAAAGGGCCCCAATTATCAGATTGTTTTTTTTTAATATTGCTTTTGATCTTAATATATTTTTAAAAAGTTGGACCATATTTCTTGATTTTCAGAGAGGCCGTATGAAATCACGCGACGGGTAATTAGATTGCACTAAATCGATTCCGAAATACCGGAAATTACTTTACCTAGCCCTGGAAGGAGGAGTGTTATTTTTGTTGGAGTGACAGATAATTTGCGCGATTGGGATCTGTGACGTAGGTAACTCTTACGCTTTGCGAAAAAAAATGAATGTATTTGGCTATAATCCAGGAATCCCTCGTTGGGTCGAAGATAATTGAAATTCCCAAGAAATCAATTTTGGCGCGGGATGGTCTTGGGTAATGAATTGAACCGACTTAAAAATATTCCATTCTCGTAATTAAGAGCATCGAATTCTCACTTTTTTTTTATGAGAGCTTCGTGGCGCTAGGGAAAATTCTTTCCAATTTTAATTATGAGATTTCCTCCCTATTTTCTTGCATAATCTGATTAAATTTATCTCAAAGCAATCAAGGAAAGAGTTGCTTTTAACTTCCATTGCTCCTTCCTCTACGGTTTCTGAATTCTATGAATCTCTTTGGCGAAGGGATATTGTTTAAGAAAAGTTCGAAGTTTTCGGGAGGAAAGTTCTGCTTGAAAAAAATAGTGATTTCGCAAAATTAATTGGAGAAAATGACATTCGAGAAAGATAGAAGGGTAAAACACTAAAAAAGGTTGGTCCCAAACATTGATTTCCTTCAGTGTTTCTTTCTTTATATCAGTTTAAATAGACACTCAAAAATTCAAATTCACACATCCCAATGTGAACAATTCCCCTATTGTGACGTAAGGAGGTAGCAATAAACCGAATGGAGTTTGACATTTTCCCCTAAGACTGAAATATCTCAAGTCTTTACTCAAAGCTGAAATGCGTCTATTAAACGAATGATAACTTCCTCATGCGAAGTTAACTCGATATGGAATCGAAGCCTGTTGTCAGCTTCGGATCCGAGGGTGAATGTGTTGGGAGGGTCTTGGTCCAGTTGGATTCCCTCAGCAGTTCAGGTGGCTTGATCTCTGATGTTCTGTCTAGGACCAAGAACCATTTTCGTACTTCCATAATGGACCGTTTGCCTACTTTCAGATCCTTCCAAACAGAACCTCTCATGACTATGGCCAATATAAAACCTGTTGGTGTATGTTGCAGATAAAAAGAGGCTTCAAACTACTACGCATAGCATATCTTCGCTTCTAATACGACCACCATCATCTAACGACTGATTTTAGGAACGTTTCCGTGTCGAAGAAAAACTTCAAAATGCCCGTAAAAATGCGCTTTTGGTGCAAATGTAATTCAAAAGGAATTTATTGCTTTGCGAAGTTATGTTTTGTATCTCCTTGGCCAGGCACTTATTTTTGTGAAAATTTTGTTGACAAGGGTGGGAAAGTGTCAGTATGATGACGTGCATCGAGATAGAATATTAAAAAAAAAATTCAACGATAATGATACTCTTGCGGAAAAATGTAGAACAATACGAGTATTTGTCGTATTTATTCCATCTTTACAACTCCTCGAAGCTTACCCATTGAGATTAGTTCTACAGGGATCATTTCCACTAAGGGTCCAACAGGGTCTCACCACAAGAGAATTAATTAATGGATAAATGTACAAACTACAATGCAATGCCCCAAATATTACGTACAAAAATAAATTTCACATACAAAACTTTACGCGTCCATCGGGCTTTCTTCGTATACGTCTCTTTTTCTTCCTTCTGACAACGTACACTCCATTTTCTGTTTCATTCTCTTCATAAATTAGGAGGTCTGTGAGCGCGAGTGAAGAATGCAATCGAAGGTGATTGGGGGGGACTTTGAAAACTTCACTTGTCCTCCCTTCGTATCGCAGGACTGGATTGTATTTTTTAAAATATTTAAAGCCTTTAGAACCATATATCAGTGATTACACGAACCCTTGAAAAGCAATTACTCATTTAATACTTAAACCCTTGGTTAGCCATAGCGTGAGAGCTAAATTTAAGCTATGAAGAATTCAGCAATAGTGGTTCATGATAAATGTACAAGTATCCGACCAGATTTTTAATTATTGTTTTTTGATTGGGAGGGATTGTGCACTACGAATTTTCTCCAAGACGTCAGAAGATCAACAAAGAATATTTCGTTGAGGTTCTGGAAAGATTTCGTGATGACGTGAGAAGTAAATGACCGCGTCTCCGGTCAAGCGGTGATTGGCATCTTCACCACGATAACGCGCCAGCGCATTCATCGAACGTTGTGCAGCAATTTTTGGCGAAGCACGATATTTTACAGCTTCGCCAGCCTCCGTACAGTCCCGAAAAATAGCTCCCTGCGACTTTTGGATGTTCCCAAAATTGAAAATGGCGCTCAAAGGAAAGCGGTTCGACGACATAGAGTAATGCGACGTGCGACCTAAAGGCCATTCCAAAATCTGTGTTCAAGGACTTCTTTAAGATGTGGAAGCACCGCTGGGAGCGTGTAGTTCAATCAATCGGGGACTACTTCGAAGGATGATGCCACGGCCCAGATGAGGAAGATTAGCACCAATGAGGAGATATGAACGCAGATCGGATAGCTTTCGGCAGACACGTATTTATGTAGTTAAGCAGGAGCGGAGAACATTTTTTCATCCGTTAATATATGGGGAATAATAAGAAATTTTGTCACTCCTTTCAAAATATGTACTCATGCTATTTCAGAGAATCTTTTACGATTTATCCACTAGATGTTTTAGTCTTAATTTTGTGATATAATTTGTTTTTGAAAGACGTCAACACTTTCAAACAATTATTCAAGTTATATATTCTATTGTTGCAGTCTTCACTTGGTGGATATCAATACTAAAGAGAAAGACTTGTACTTTTCCACAGATTTTATTTCACAACGCGTTTCACCGACTTGCGGCACCTGATGATACCGCAAGTCAGTGAAACGAGTTGTGCCGCATAATAAAATCCGTGGAAAAGTACAAATCTTCCTTTTTTCGTATGGATATTTAAGTTATGCTCAAAAATGACGTTAAATAACTTCATAATGTGTGTCTTTCCACTATAAATGCGTTTTCAGGACAAAGTTTGTGAACCCACCGAGTGGTGAAAATTCTTTTGCTCAGTTGGCGAGTGTTTGGATCGTCCTCGTATAATAAACCATAATTTAGATTTTATTGAGACTGGACACACCATTCAATTTCTTCCATGAAAATTATTTTTAACGCATTGCGGTTGAGTTACGCCGATTTGCACCGCGAATCGCATGCAAACATCTACTTATATAAAGTACGTAATCACTTCTCATTAATGAGCCTATTTTAATTTCTCTTTTTGACGAATCATCTCACAGAGATTTTTGAGGCCAAAACAGCGCGTTTTAAGTGATTATAAAGAAATGTAACCTCTAACAAGTATTTACTGCTTAATTGATATTCTGCATAACGAGATTCCATGGTTCGAATGTGTTTTAAAAACATTATTTCGCAATGAGCTTTTGACAGGCTTTCAAAGGCAACTCCCTCATTATGCTCATTAATATGGGAATAACAATTTCATGGCGTTTCCATTTGATTCATTGATCGATCAGTTGTTCAAGGGCTTGACGTCCGTTTAAAATGTTGCCGCCTGGCTAATTAGGTTGATGGACTCTTGATTGTGACTGATGAAAAACCATTGCAGTGCGAATCTCCCCCACCCTACCCCCTGCCCCCCATGTCCCCCCACCCGCTCTCGCCCCCTTGGGCGATGACTCGAATTTGACTGCCATGTGGGGGGAATGAATGGTGGATGGGTCGGTGGGGGGGGGGAGGGAGGAAGAAAAAAATAGCGAAGCAATGCATAGACAATATGTCAAAAGATTGGTAAATATGGCGGCATTTTCGCGTTTGTTTCAGTTTTAATCGGCTCAATTTCCCATGCAGTGGGGAAATATTAGAGGAGGAGGAGTCTGAAAAATCATCACCCGTTGCTACAATGGGATGAATTTGCCTGTTTACTGCCAACGACGCCGTTTTATTCCATGAAACTAGTAAAATTCTAAATCACTATCCCGTTTTCAAGGAAGCAAAATGGTTTTGCGAACAAAAAGAATAAAAACGGATTATTACCACCGAATGGAAAACTAAATAAAGGCCGGACATGAGGAATCTCCCTATTTTACGGCTGATGAGTATTGCACACAGAGAATAGTTCCGACTCATATCAATTTTTTAGTCATTTTTTTATTTGGAGCTAAATGAAATTAGACTTTTTTGAATATCCTTGAAGTGTTTTAAAAAGTAAAAACTAGAAACTTTAGTCATTCTTTCATTCTTAGGGGTATATCATGGAACGTGGTAATGTTTTTTCTTAATTTGAATATGGTAAATATTTAATGTACTTCAAACAGTATCGAACACAGGATGTATCAAATGTAAAGGATTGGTATTTCATTATATATATATATATATATATATATATATATATATATATATTATAAGGTAATCTACCCGTTAAGGTAGGTTTTTTGATGGACAAAATTACTCATTCAACAAATTGTGGCCCCTAGAAAAACACAACACCCCACTCTGCATCATGTCTCTCTTCATCTCTAACTACTTTCTTCCTCCCTTCAACCCGTCCAACATCCCTATCCTGTTCCTTCCCTTTCCTCGTTTGCCCAACATTCTCCCCTCAATCACAGTCTTCAACATCCCACTGCCGGTCAGTACACACTTCCTGCCTCCAAAGGATTTCTCTCAACAAACCCCTCTCTTCGCCCACCATAGCAAGTACTTCCTCATTTTTTTCTTCTCTGTCCATTTCACCTTCTCCATTCCTCTCCCACCTTCTCCCACATTTCAAAAGCCTCCAGTCGACGTCTTTCCTCCTGCTTCAATGACCACGTTTCTGCGCCGCACATAGCTACGCTCCATATCAAAGTTTTTATTTTATTTTATTCATTTATTCAGTATTAGACCGGAAACAGCACATTTTGACATTCCCATCGAACTATTAACAACGATAACAATGGTCACATTTACAAACACCCAAGCCCTAGATGGAGGGAATTTCACCCAGGCGGGAAACGAACCCGCCACCCTTGGAATGGCAGACGAGGACGTTACCCCGCCACCACTCGAGTTCTTCCCATGCCTCTTTAATCATTTCCTCTGCATACAGGTTGAACAGCAACGGTGATAATGGGCAACCCTGCCTTACACCTCTTCCTAACACTGCCCAACCGGACTCCCCGTTCCCCACTCGTACCTGAGCAGTCTGAGACATGTACAGGTTGCGGATTAGCCTCCTTTCCCTCCAATCTATTCCTATTTTCTGCAGAATACTCATTAGTTTTTTCCAATTCACTCTAACAAACGCTTTTTCGAAATCTACGAAACAGGCAAATACCTGGTTGTGTTCTATATTCCTCTCGATTAATAATCTCATTACTGCAATGGCATCACGGGTGCCTCTCCTCTTTCTAAACCCAAACTGATCATCCCCTAAGTAATCATTTGCCCTACTCTCTATCCTTTTGTTTATGATCCTGAGAACAACTTTAGCTGCGTGGGATATCAAACTTATCGTCCTGTAGTCCTCACATGATGTAGCCTATACCTTTTTCGGAATAGGAACTAAAACTGATCTCACAAAGTCTCCCGGCCAGATTCCTTCCTCATAAATTATACGAATCAGCCCATATAGCCTCTTCCTCCCACATTTTCCTAAACATTTCAATAGTTCCGCGGGAATGTTATCCACCCCCACAGCCTTATTCAGTTTCATCTCCCTTAATGCCCTTTCTATCTCATCGTCGAGTATGCCTGGACCTAAGCTATCTTCCTCTACGTCATATTCTTTTTCAATGTCTAACTTTGTTGGTCTAAGTTCTTTACTATACAGTTCTTCTATATATTCCTTCCATCACTCTTGGATTTTTCCTGCGTCAACTATTACCTTACCCACCTTATCTCTAACTGTTAGCATAGATTATATATATATCCGGCACAGGGAAAGGAGCTGGCCCCCCTACCCTGATGTGTGAATTTTCACACGCCGTATAGGGCATAGTACTAGGTGATCTCTACCATCACCTACTAAACCGATATTCGGGTTGATTACTGTGTTTATGGTTTGTATATATATATATATATATATATATATATATTTATATATATAAAGTTTTTTTATATATATATAAAGTTTGACCAACCTTTTATGGAACCGCAATTGGTTTTTTAGCCTTTATTTTCAGGTAACTGCCAAGGTATT